>NC_056742.1:136513933-136848933 GCF_019279795.1 Protopterus annectens | reverse complement strand
TACTTCATTGTATACTGTTGCTGCTGAAGACTTTTTAAATAAAAGATGAGGGATTCAGGAGTTCTATCGCTACTGTCATACAGGCTATCAAATCTAGAGACTGCTTTTCAGGAGTGGTGTACGAGTAGTGAATGTGTAGTATGGTGCAATCAGTGCCTGTACTTAATTGAGTGTACCTTCACTTGCTTGCTGTAGCTGATTGCCAGTCTCTTTGCTTTCCAGCTTCACTCATGCCCATTTGCACCTAGCAGTGTCCCATTTATTTCCCCCCAGTTTCTGCTTGTTTGCTCAAGTGTATACTGGTAGGTCTCTTGTCTTCAGAAAATGTTTCAGTGATATGGATTTAGTGTGGCTGTAGGGGAATGAAAGCGCCTTTGTCAGTCATCAAACTATGGGCATTGGTTTTGTTATGTTGACACCCCACCCCCTAAATGCACAGAATTATAGCTAGAGTATGGTTGGCGTTATATACTTGCAGTTTATTTGACTAACTGTCTCACTCCTTCACTCTTAATTGTTGGATAAGGTGCACTTCTAGTGTGCACCACTTTCTCCATTGTGGAGAGCTTTGTGACAGTGCTCTGTGGCAGGTCTGCATGCAACTCAAGTCCATTCCTGTACCAGTCTAATCTGCACTGTAAATCATCTCTGTGGTTTTGATGCATGGCTCATTTAAATGGCCCGCCTTACTATGCAGTGTGTGTAGTAGTATCAGTTGACTGTGCCTCTTAGAATAAACCCAGATGTCCTGACTGAAATCACTGTGGCAGTAACCAGAGCTTTAACCTTCCTTAGAGCATACATCCAAAGTATGACCTCTGCTCACAAGTGTAGTTGTATATAAACTGACTTATGAATGTAAATCCTCAGGCTGTCTTGCTGCCAACCCAAAAGCAGGTCTTGCACACACAGGTCTGATCTTTGTGTGTATGCTGTTAACCTTCTTGGAATCATGTAAGTGCCCCATTGGGGAATTTTCATTCTTATCTAGACTGTTTTACTGTATTTTTCTTAAATGTTAGCTATGAGGGGTAAGTGTGAGTGCATCAGGCAGATTCCCTGTAAAGGTCTCCATACTGTGTGTCTTTCTTGCCTAGGAGCAGGACACAATTATAAAGCTTGTTCCATTTGCAAATTCTTTGAGCCCAAGATATTGTTTTCCCATTTGTCTTCATTGAACATTTTCATGGAGAACCAGCTACTGAAGCGTCTGTCCCACTTAAAGATGGTGGGCACCTCTAAACTGGGCATATCTTCAACTCTTAAAACTCAAAAGATCTAGCCCTGACATTTGGTCTGCCCAGTCTGAATCTAGCATACCTGCAGAAGTTATAGAACCTGCAGTACATATGACTCTACCTTTGACACCCTCTGTCACAACCCTAATAAAGGTCGGTATGGTTTCAGAGGGATCACACATCTAAAGAGACTGTTATTGCAACTGAGAAGGGGAACCTGCAAATCATTATTTCAGGGGGACCATAAGGCATCCCACAAATTTTAGTTAGGGAAAAGATTCTTGGCAAACTGAGGTGCATCAGGGGTTGTAGCCTGTGCATTTGCTTCAAGTGGACATCACCCAGAAGAAAAAGTGACCGAAAACCCAAGCATATTTCCTCACCTCCTCCTCCTAGGGAGAAGGAGTGGATGGATTTTTCTCAGGGCTTGTTCAAGGCCATTAAACCACCTTCATTTACAGCTTCTCATTGCCCTCCCACTCCACAGAAGGTTACAATGGAATCTTATTACTCTGAGGAGGATGAATCAGACTCCGATGACCATTCATTAGCCTACTTCTCTCATATTTACGCTTCTGGCCAGATTCCCTCAGATAATGACAATTCCCTTTCTTTGGACTCCACTGTGGAAGAGGCATCCTTTGGGGGAGACCATTTTAAATATGATGAAACATTCTGAGTGGGAGTCTAGGCAAATCACAGATGTCCAAAAGAGATACTACATGCTTTTGGAGATGGACACTCCAGTCCCCTTCCCTTTCCCTCCAGTCCTGTAGGCTTTTTTGGATGCTTTCAAATCCATGTCTTCGGCTTCTTGCTCACAGCCGTCTGCTCCCAGACAGATTCTGCAAAGACCCACAGGACCTTCGGTTCCTTTTTAAGAATCCTGTAGCTGACCCTTCAGCTGTTTCCTTATCGTCTGACAAGCCTTCTGGGCTACTGCCTAATGCTCATGCCATACCTTCAGACAAGGAAAGCAGGGCTATGGATAGGAGGGGGGGCAAAAAGGTTTACGCTTCTGCTCTGGCCTTCAGAGCAACAAATTATCAGACCCAGATGACCAGATGCCTTTTATATATCCATAACAGTTTAAACAAGGCAGTGGTGGACATACAAGGTACAGAGCATAAACAAATTTTGTCCTTGGTCATCAGGGCACCCGATTGGCCAGACATATTTGCAGCTGTGATGCTGTTGAGGCCACCTCCAAAATGGCTGCTACTGGTATTTCTGGTTACACAACCAGCCCATGCCTGAAGGTTTCAAGGCTAACTTTCTTAAGTCCTCCCTTGACAAAATTAGTTTTTTTTTTTTTTGTTTTTTTTTTCGGACCATAGAAGGCTAGTCTGTTCAAAACATTACAGGAGCAATGGAAAACTATGGAAAAACTGTGGACAAATCTTTCTTACCTGCCTACACAGATACTAGAGGAATTATCCGGCCAAGCCTACTGCCTGTGTTCGAATGGAACTTAGACCTTCCTAGAAAGACAATAAGGCACCCAGGAAAAGATTTCCAGAAAAAAGTAAAAGGGACCCAGATCTTGGAGACTTCCATTCTCCATTAAATCACTTTGACAGTTTTCAACCCCTTCCCCCTTGGTCATTCCCTTTCCCTCTTAAAAATGTTCACTCAGGCCATCTCAAACTAGAAGAAGATTGCCATAGACACGTAGGTACTTTCTTTCATAAAAAAGTTACACCATGTCCTGGAAATAACTTTCTACCTTAAAAGCCATACTGTCTCCAACCCACAATCAGTTAAATCTTCCTTCCCATCCTTTGAGAACTACAGTCCCAATGCCTGATCCAACCAGTGCCACTTCAGTCTGTGGGATGAGGATTTTACTCTAGACTGTCTCTATTCCCAAAAAAAAAGGACAGTTGAAACCCATATTTGATCTCTCTCTCTACTAAACACTGTCCTCGAGGCACCCACTTTCATAATGGTCTCCCTTCAGACTCTCCATCCCTTTTTTCTCCACAACCATTTCTAGTCTCCTTGGATCTGAAGAATGCCTATCTGCATATCACCACACATCTTTCCTGCAAGAAACTCGTAAGGTTCTATACTGGTTCATTTCACTTTCAGTTTGCTGTTTTGTCTTTTCAGCTTTCTACAGCTCCCAGGGTATTGACAATGGATAACACCTGTTGTGGCCATTTGCAGGACTCCAGGAATTTAAATATTTCCCTACCTAGACAATCTGTTTATCCAGGCCTTTTCACCTCAGGACTTACTGCAACATCTCCAATTCACACTCAGCTTTCTCATGCAATTGGAATTCATGGTCAACTTCAAATAAACTTCCCTGCAGCCCTCCCAGAATCTTGTGTTCTTGGGTTGCAGACTGGATACCAAAATGATACAAGTCTTCTTGTCTCAGGAAAAGGTGCAGAACTTCACAGTTTACTTCCAGTTTGTAATGTCCCTTAAAGCCTTTTCAGCCAGGGAGATTTTGAGAGCAAGAGGATTCATGTCAGCGACCATACCAATGCTTCCTTTGTCCAGGTTGCATATGAGGAGAATTCAGTGGTACCTGAAAACTGTGTGGTCCCAACACACTCGCTCCCTAGAGGCACAAATCCCCCTTATGCCTTGTCTCAAGAAGATCCTGTGATGGGTGACGCAGGTGAACCTCAATAAAGGACCATCTTTCCATGCACAAACCCAAAGTCAAGAAATGTGTCCACACACCTCAGACAAAGTTTTTTTTTTTTTTTTGGGGGGGGGGGGCTTGGATGGATGTCCAGGGCTGTTGGTAGTCCGCCTTCAAGGAAGAACATGTCTGTCTAAAAGAGATGGTCGTCATTCAAGCCTTTGTTTTCCCCCATCTCTGCACACCAGGACCTCTTTGAGTTTTCACAGACAGGACTACAGTCATGTGGTACATAAACAAGGAAGGAACTAGGACATACTAATTATGCAGGTTGGCTGAGATTGCTTGGGACCTAGCAACACAGCTGAGCATGTCCCTTCAAGCATTATACGTTTCATCACAGGAGAATGTCCTGGCAGACTCACTAAGTATGTCCATACAAGACTCCTATGAATGGACTCTTAACCAACATGTTTTTCTAGACACAGTCCACAGATAGACTTGAGATTTATTTGCCTCTGAGAGCAACAATTAGCTCCTCCTCTTCTCTGCAAAGACTTCTTTCCTCCTGGGCATGGAGGACAGATGACTCTTTTCAATGGACATGGAGGTTTATTTATGCCTTTCCTCCACTTCCTGCACTACTGAAAATTTTACTAAAGATCCAAATGGAAAACCCCAGAATTCTTCTGGTGACTCCTTTTTGTCCAAACCAGCATTGGTTTCTCCTTCTCTATCACTTAGGAGCAATCACTACAAGCTACCCCACAAAGTTAACCTGATCACACAACTGAAGTGCTCACTTCCTCATCCCAACCTATCATCCTTCAACTTGAGCCTATGGATAATAGGATTCTGATCCCAACCTTCAAACACTAATTTTCTGAGGACATGCTTATAGTTCTTCAGGAGGCAAGGAGACCCACCACATGAAAAATATTACACAGCCAAATGGAAGAGGTTTTCTATATGGTGTCTTGCAAACCATCAGGACCCCAGTAAATCAGATGTTCCTCTTGCCTTATCCTATATGTGTGAGCCCATGAAAATCAGTTGGGAATACTTCACTGTCAGAGCCCATCTTTGAGCCATTTCAGTCTTTCTTCATGCCCCCCCCCCCATTATGTCCAGGGTTGAGGTCAAATAATTTCTGAAAGGAGTGGTACATTTTAAATGCCCTGAAAAAACCTGCGCCCCCCACCATGGGACCTCAGTCTTGTACTAGAAAAACTCAGTCTGCCTCCTTTTGAGCCAGCCTCTGCTTCTCTAAAATTATGCACCTGGAAAACTATTCTCTTGCTTGTCTCTTTGTGCAGTCATGTCTGTCCCACCTTTGCTCATTTTTCACAAGAACAGCGTTTCCCTGAGGTTTAACCCCTCTTTCTTGCCTAAAGTGTATAGTGAAATGTCTGTCAACCATTCTGTCCAGTTTCTTTCCCAGCCCACAAAACAGGAGCAAAAGACTCCCACATTCCCTAGATGTGCACAGACCACTAAGGTTTTATTTCACCAAGACCAAGTCTATTCGTAAGTCGGACCAACTGTTCATCTCCTCATGGACTCAGAACTGGACCAGCCGATGTCTAAACAAACCATTGCAAGTTGGATTTCTAAGTCCATTTATTTTTGTTACTCACACAGTGGCATATCCTTGCCCTACTTTCCACGGGCTCAATGTATCAAAGCAGTGACATCTTCTGGTGCCTTCTTCAAAGGTGTAGAGTCCAAGACAATCTTGGAAGTTGCTACCTGCTGGTCTGTGCACACTTTTACTAAACACAACAGGATTGATGCTATTTCAAGGTCCTGGGCTGCTGTTGCTAGTTCAGTCCTTTCTGTACCTTTGGACAATTTTCACCATTCTCAACCAATCCTGCCTTCTATTCTCTTAAACTTTGTGAATCACCCATGTGTTTGGAATACTGCAAAATTGATTTCAGTCAGGACAAAGTACAGTTGTTTAAGAACTTGCCATAGAAGTAGATATCTACTTATCAATGTTGCAGTATTCTTTCCCACTCTTTCTACTGTTCTGGTCTTTTCTACTTTACACCTGCCCTGTTTGTCAAACCCTAGGACCGAGGGGGTCCCTCTCATCTCCTACTTCATCCGTCCTAGCTGACTACTTATCTCTCAGTTGTTTTCAAGCTGCTGGCTTGGAGGTAGTCTGAGGGATTTACACTTGTATATTTGTTTAATATATCCTTGCACTTGTAAGTTGAGGTTTTATATGCAGAGTGTATGCTTCTGGGATTGTTAAGGCTTTGTTAACCCTGCCAGACATTAATTGTGAAAACCCATCTGTTTGGAATACTGCAACAGTGATCAGTGGGACATCGACTGTTATGGTAAGCTCTTGCACAGCTGTAGTTTCTGTATATCTAGGCTCAAGTTCTTGATGTGCTTTTTAATTTCTGTACTTACTGATGTCAGGTGTCCAGATGGCACTAAAAAATGGATTTTGAAAAGTGCATCCATCACAGCAGATTTGGCACCAGTACTGCAAAGTGCTCAATAGCCTTAGAATTTTTCACTCCTTGAAACATGTAGGGAAACAGATAAGCGACCCTTCTGTGGTATTTGTAACTGTTGGCTTGATGAAGTTTTATCTTTATATGTAGATCTAATACTAGCAGATACATAGTTTAAATAATAAAATCTTCTCAGTCTAGCTTAGCCCCTCCCCTTTGTCTATAATCCTTAACAGCAAAGCCCCCCCCGTCCCAGATCCTTGTTTAAGTATGTTGCTTATATAAACAGTCCCATGATGATTACAGAACATTGTAGAATTCATTTTCCAGGTGTTATTTTCTACAGATCAAAGCTTTCCTTTTTTGGCCTTGTAGTGCTTAGATAGCAGTTTTCTTGTCAAATTTGTTGGCAGCTTCTCCTAATCCATCTTGCTTGGGGTGACATTTTGTAATTCTATTGTTGACTGCTTGTCTTTTTTTTTTTTTTTTTTTTCAATATTTTTATTGTTTTTCCCATTCATATCACAACATTTCACAAGAGTAAATACAGGTTTTATACAGTTGGTACAAACATCAATAAAACTTGCGTCATATTTACACTTTACAAGAATGCTTTCAACACTTAGTGATATGACAAAAGGTAAAACCTTTTTTATTTGTATTACCCTTCCTATCAAGTACTACTACACCTTATTGTGGGTGATATTTGTGTATATTATCAATGCAATCCCTATTCAATGATTCATGCAAGTATAATGTTGAAAATTTGTTCCCAAAGTTTCAAACTCGTATGTTTTTGTCTATGTTTATTTAATATGTATTTGTGAGCTAATATATGTTTTATCGCTAAAGTCCTAAAGCTGTTCCATGAAAGCATAGATGGTGTTAACCAGTTGGTTGCTATGTAAAGTTTTATTAATCAGAAAATATTTATGAGAATGGATTTCTGTTTTTTTTATAAATTATTTGGCGAGATATGTAAAATCGTAAATTCCCAATTGAGTGTTGACATTTGGTAAGCCATTTTTTGAAGTTGTAATTTCAGTGAGTTCCAAAGTTTGAAAACACATGTACAACTCCAGAACATGTGCAGAAGGTCAGCTGTTTCATCTTTACAAAGTGGACACATTTGGGAGTTTTTGGGGTTAAATTTATGTAATCTAAGACGTGTGTAATAAGCATTATTATATATCATGAGTTGGGTAAATGCTAGTTTTTGAAGTGATGTGGATTTTATAGTTAAATTAATTGCTTGCTCTATTCTATGGTTGTCTATCAATGGTAGTTTATCTCTCCAGTACTTAGATATGAGTATATCATCTTGAAATTTCAGCTCTTTTATTAATTTGTATGAGCATGATATAAATTTCTTATTTTGTATAAGAGTTTGCCATAGTAGGTTACATTTCCTTAGATCATCTTTATTTACCTTAGTATTATTCAAATAACCTATACATAATTCTTTAATCTGTCTTAGAATCGACAGATATGCCTTTGGAAGGCCCATTTGAGTTCTTATTTCTTGAGCTGAACAATTTAAATATGGGTATAAATCTTGTAGTGTGATATGAGTTATAAGTGGAAATTTTTTCAGATCTATTAGCTGATTATTAATTTTCAAGTTAGGGTTTTTGTGAATGGGCTGTAGAGTCATCATAGGTTGAAAAAGATCCATTGTTTTGAATAGGTTCTGTGTTAGTAAAACAGAGTTTTTGAGGGGTTCCATTAAATTGTGTTTTGATATTTTCACTATTTAAGAAAGGTAGCGCTTTAGGGTTTATATTCAAACTTTTAATATATTTAAAGCTTAGTTTTACCCAATATGGAGACCAACTATTTTCTTGTGAATTGTAATTTGCAATTCTTAGCGTTCTATTTGCATTTATAATCATATAATAATAATATTCAAAATTTGGAAGGTCTAGTCCACCTTTACTTTTTGGTGTCATCAGTTTGTCATAAGAAATTCTACATTTTTTCGGATCCCATATGAATCTAGCGAATTCAGTGTGAATTTGCTTAAAAGATTTCTTGGGTATTAGTAACTGTGAAGACATAAAAATGTATAATAATCTAGGCAAAATATTCATTTTGATAATTGATACTTTTGCTAGTACTGATAATTTTAGATTTATCCATCTGTTTAGATCAAGTAGCATGTGATCCCACTTTTTTTTAATGTTATTAAGATAGAAATTTTTATTATCTGTGGAGAATATAATTCCTAAATATTTAATCCTTTCTTCAGATTTTATTTGACCTATCAGAGGTAAAAGTGAGAAGGGTTTTGGTGATTTTAACGGAAAAATGTTTTTTTTTATATTTATTTTATAGTTTGATATTGAAGAAAAGTCTTTAATAGCCGACAGTATTTTCTAAGTGTCTGAGACTGGTGTTGTGCAATATATATTAAGATCATCAGCAAAAGCTGGCAAGGATATTGTTGTGTTAAATATTATTGGAGCATTGTGGTATATATTTTGTTTGATATATAAGAATAAGGGTTCCAAATATAGGTTAAACAATAAGGGAGATATAGGGCATCCTTGTCTAGTACCATTTTTAATTTGTATTCTATTAGACCAGCTTTTATTTATATATAGAGCTGTATAAGGATTGTTATATAGTGCTTGCAGGGTTAAAATAAATTCTTGAGGAATATTAAAATATGGTAAAATTTGTAGTAAAAATTTTATGTTAACTCTATCAAAGGCCTTCTGAGCATCTATAATCAGTGCATATATGTTTAGGTTATATTGATTAGCATAGAAAATTAATGTGTGTAATGTTAGTGTATTGTCACTGGTTTGTCTAGCTGTTAAGAAACCAGATTGTTCATTTGAGATGATTATGTCTGTAATTCTTTTCAGTCTGTTGGCCAGAATAGATGTTAAGATTTTGGTATCTAAATTAAGTAATGATATGGGTCTGTAGTTGTCCGGGTTCTGTGGATCAGTTTTTTCTTTAGGTATGAATATTGATGTTCATCGTGCATACAGCTGCAGTAATCACATATGGGTTCTCTGCCGTCAGACGGTCCCTCGGTCGGCCGAATTCCAAAGTCTAGGTCCGGTGTCGGTTGTTGTCGCTTTCTTTCCTGACGTCAGTGAGGCAGGGGTATATAAGACACAGCCGACGCCATTTTCTTCAGTCTTTTTTGCCGCGCGGTGCCCGAAGAAGAAGCAGTTCGCAAGTGCCGGTCGGCCAGCTCCTGAATTTACGAAAAATTGGAAACCGAAGTCTTCATTAAAGCCAAGTACCCCGTTGGGGAAACTTTTCTTGCCTCAGACCGATGTCAGAAAAAGTTAACAATTGTATTTCTTGTGGGAAGCAAATACCGCATAAGGATTTCCATTCCCTTTGCATATCTTGTTTAGGCCCAGACCACGACGTCTCGGGCTGTCGCTTTTGCCCGACTTTCAATAAACGCACTATTAAGCGTCGGGCGGAGTTCGCCCAACACTTTTTTGGTACAGCCTTTGATTATAAAATGTCGTCTGAGATTCCGACTACCATTTTGACCAAAAAACACAAGGACCGACACGCGAGGTCCACGGTCCCCACCGATACCACGCCAAAACCGGCTACACGTGGTCAGGTTCTCAGCGAGATGCCTATGCAGTCCCTGACAACCGACGACACGTCTTTGGCGGTGTCTTCTGTAACAGAGACCGCAGGCTCCTCGGCCCAGACCCAGACTACAACCACTGAAGCCACTGTGAGCGTTGAGCCTCCTAATGTGGACAGGTCCACTTCCACCCATGGTGTCTTTAGACCTTCATCTTCCTTTTCCATTAAGGCCTTTGCTAAGTCCAAATCAGCCAGGCATCCCAAGAGGCCTGTTGCACAGGGCCCATCCCCAGGCCCCATGCCTAAAAAGCAGATGCTTAAAATGGCTGAAGATTTAATTACTCTTATCAGGGGTTCCCAACCCCCTCCAGACAAGAGACCCAGAGTGGAGGAGGATTCTCCCTCTTCTGATCAGGGCTCCATTTTTTCAAAACATTCTGATGTAAAGGAACACTCTTACTCCCCATTTGAAGACTCGGACGCAGAGCAATCCATTCCTTCAGTATCTCCTCCTGAGGATTTTTCTTTTGGGGAAACCTTGCACACCTTGAGAGAACACTTCCATTGGGAAGGCCAAGACTTTTCTGATTCCAAGAAAAGACTTGGGGATTTCTTTTGTTACCTCAACACAGACCTCTGGCGATACCTCCTGTCTTGGACGTACTTGATGATGTTTACTCGGAGGCTTGCCTTAATCCGGATTCACTGCCTCCTGCCCCAGTCAAGCCTGATAGGTACTACAGGGTTCCTAACTCTCACCAATTTCTTTACAAAAGCCATAATGCTGACCCTGAAACCATTTCTCAAGGCCCCAAGGGAATGAAGGCCTCTACTGCTAAAAATCCACTACCTTCAGAAAGAGAGTCAAGATCCTATGAAAGGTGGGGAAAAAAGGTATATACCTCGGCCACCCTAGCTATGAGGGCCTTAAATTGTCAGTTTCATATGCTTAAATATCAGCAGTTTCTGTTATCACAATTAAGAAATAAAATGTCTCAACCTGAACAATCAGATTTGAAGGAGTTGCAGGATATGATGTATATTGCAGAGCAAGTGGGTAAACACACTTTACAATGTGGCTATGATGCCCTAGAGGCCTCAAGTAGAGCTGCTGTTACAGGATCAGTCATTCGTAGACATGCATGGCTTAGGGAACAAATCTTGCCTGATCACGTGAAAGCTAAACTATTAGATGCTCCTTTACAAAAGGATGTGCTATTTGGTACTAATGCTGAGGAGATACTACGGAAAATGGAAGAAAAAGCCAAATCTATGCAAACAGTCAAAGCTTTTCTACAGGTTCAACCACCACGTTTTAGCAGAAATTGGCCTTCTAAAAACTGGTCCTTTCCAGCCACGGACAAGCCCCAAAGAGGTAGATACAGACACACAAGGGGCAGAGGGCAATCACAAGGATCATATAGAGGCAGGCAATGGCGATCTCCAGCACCAAGAGGTGGTGAGAACAGTGCACAACAATACAGGAAACAAACCCAATGACTTCCTCCTTTCCATGCCAAGCAAATACCAGCTGGCAGCACCCTTGGGAGGAAAGCTGGCATTATTTACAAGAAATTGGCATATTGTCACAACAGACAAATGGATCCTGGACGTTATAAACAGAGGCTGCAGATTTCATTTTCACACTCTCCCAAAATTGAAAGGCATGCCAAACCTGCCACACAATCAAAGGGCAGAGGCACAACTACAAATTTCAAAGCTCATAGACATGAAAGCTATTCAAGAGGTACCTACTCACGAACAAGGTCAAGGTTTTTATTCCAGGCTATTTCTGGTACCAAGGAAAGGAACCGACTGGAGACCCATTTTGGACTTATCCATCCTGAACACATTCTTACTCGTACCAAAATTCAAGATGCTCACATTACAGCAGCTTCTTCCCATGCTGGGCAAGGAGTTTTGGGTGGTAACATTGGACCTCAAGGAGGCATACCTGCATGTCCCAATCAGACAAAGCTGCAGAAGATACCTCAGATTTCTTGCAGGTTCAATACACTATAAATTCTCTGCATTGCCCTTTGGCTTATCTACTGTGCCCAGAGTATTCACAAAATGCCTGGCATCAGTAATTGCCTACTGCAGACTTCAAGGGATACAAATTTACCCTTATTTGGACGACTGCCTGATCCAAGCAGACAGCAAGCACATACTTCTGGAACATCTGGCTTATGCAACACGGTTACTGAATTCTCTGGAATACACAATCAACAAAGAGAAATCCAGGCTAACACCATCACAGAAAATAACTTTCCTGGGTGCCAGCTTGGACACAAACACCCAGATGGCCTATCTTACGCCAGAAAAACAGGGGCAACTAACTCAGTACTTCAAAACACTAGCAAATTGTACCAGGCTTACTGCAAGGAAAATCCTGCAGGCTCTGGGCTTCATGGCATCTTGTATTCTTTTAATCCCATGTGCAAAGTTGCATATGAGGAAACTTCAATGGTACCTAAAAAACCTATGGTCTCAACACAGCCACAGTTTGGAAACAATAATACCAATAATTCCATGTTTGCAAAAGGAATTTCTATGGTGGGCCCAAGCATGTCAAACAAACACAGGTCTTCCATTCTGCAAGCCTCAAGCAAATCAAGTCATCACAACAGACGCCTCAGACTACGCCTGGGGGGCGCACATGACAGACAGGTGCATTCAGGGCAAATGGTCCTGAAAGGAAAAGCACCTTCACATCAATCAAAAAGAAATGCTAGCAGTGATAAATGCAATTACAGCATTCAAGGACCTCCTGCATCCAGGACAATTATTGATAAGAACAGACAACACCACAGTAATGTGGTACATAAACAAACAAGGAGGAACACATTCATATACCCCCTGTGCAGACTAGCCATGACACTTTGGAACTTGGCTCTGGAATGGCAAATCGAACTTCAAGCACAGTACTTGCCAGGCTTGGAAAACACGCTGGCAGACAATCTAATGGAAGTTGCACCCTCAAGTGTTTACAAAGATAATCCAAGCGTGGGGGAGGCCAGCCATAGATCTCTTCGCCTCCCACAGGAATCAATTGGAAAAGTTTTGTTCAAGGGCCTTTCATCCAAAGGCCTGGAGAGTGGACGCCCTTTCTTTCAGTTGGACAGCATGGACAGTTTACGCTTTCCCATTTCTGCCTCTTCTGCCAAAGGTGCTCTTGAAAGCAAGAGCAGACAGACCGAAGATGATACTAATTGCTCCAGACTGGCCAAGACAACACTGGTACCCACTACTGAGGAGCCTAAGACATACTCCTCCCTGGCCCCTATTTCTAATGCCTCTTCTGCTCACTCAGCACAGCTACAAAACTCTTCACAGTCAGCTGAAAACACTGTCTCGCTGCATGGAAAATTCCTTAACACCACAACAGACTCTACTCCCCAAAGAGGTGCAGGATGTCATTTTGGAGGCCAGAAGGCCATCTACTAGAAAGGCTTACTTCGCAAAATGGAAACGGTTTTGCTCTTGGAATGAGAAAAAAGGCCAGGACCCTAAAAAAAATGAATTTGCCTCCGGTATTACAGTATCTAGCTGAGCTGCTGAACACTGGACTTTCATTTTCCTCCATAAAATTCCATGCCTCAGCCATTCCTGCAGAATTCAACACGGATCCACCCTTATTCTCTCACCCACTCTTAAGACAGTTCCTCAGAGGGGCTAAGAATATAAGACCACCAAGGAAGCAACCAATACCAGCCTGGGATCTTAATTACATTCTAGAAAAATTAACATTGCCTCCCTTTGAACCAGCTGCCTCAACAGATTTGCAATACTTGTCCTGGAAAACAGCTTTCCTTCTGGCCATTACCTCAGCTCGTAGAGTATCGGAACTACAAGCCCTCATGGCAGTGCAGCCCTTTCTCATCTTCCATCAGTATAGGGTTTCCCTTCGAACCAACCCGTCATTTATGCCTAAAGTGGTATCCAGGGTAGCTTTAAATCAAGCCATACACTTACCTACCTTTTACCCCAATCCTCAAAACAAAGGGGAAAGGCTCCTACACTCCTTAGACATCTACGTTATTATTTGGACAGAACAAAGCCTTTCAGGAAATCAGAGCAACTCTTTGTGTCCTATGCTGTAGGAGCTCAAGGGAAGCCAGTTACCAAACAGACAATTTCAAAATGAATAGGCCACTGCATTCGGTTTTGTTACTCCTATCATGGAAAATCTGTCCCTACAGGCATCAGATCCCACTCCACCAGGGCCACAGCTACCTCTACAGCCTTCCTCAGAGGAGTTCCTACCAAAGATATTTTGGAGGCAGCCACTTGGAGTTCTGTGCATACCTTCACAAAACACTACCACCTGCCTTTATATTCCAAAACTAGAGCAGGCTTTGCCACTGCTGTGTTGCAGGGCATTCTGGCTCATCCCAGTTCCACCTAGTGCCTACCACCCTGTGCGTAGCTTTGGGATTCTACCCATATGTGATTACTGCAGCTGTATGCACGATGAACATAGTACAGTTTTGTACCTACCATAAATGTAGATGTTCGAGTGCTAATACAGCTGCAGTACAGGTTTCCCTCCCTCCTTCCCCTCTTGGTAAAGGCCTAGGGCCTAGCCCCTCTTCATACAACCTGATGGGGTTATCCTTCTATGGTATATTTGCTTGCAACTACTGATTTTTGATTATATATCCATGGGACCTGATGGTGTCCCCGGCTGTGTGCTCCACGAACTCAACGAGGAATTAAGCCCACAGCTAGGACAGCTGTTTAATCATAGTCTTACCTCTGGATAAGTACCCAGGGAGTGGCGCACTGCAACTGTGGTCCCACTTCACAAAGGCGGTGCTTCCACCGACCCTGGAAATTACCGGCCCATTAGCTTGACAAGCCTTATCTGCAAAGCCATGGAGAGGATCATAATGGACCTCATAAATAAAGACATAGGGAATTTGCAGACTTTGGATCCATCCCAGTTTGGCTTTGTCAAAGGCAGATCATGCCTTCTAAACTTGGTTGACTTTTTCAAAACAGTCACCAAAGCCATTGATGAGGAAAGGCAGTCCATACAGCCTACCTCGATCTGGCGAAGGCCTTCGATACAATACCCCACTCGGGTATCATTGAAAAACTCATCAGCTTAAATGTTAACCCATACATCACAAGATGGGTTGCAAACTGGCTGAGTGACAGAACCCACAGGGTCAGAGTTGCTGGCGCCATGTCAGACTCAAAGCCTGTCACAAGTGGTGTACCACAGGGCTCAGTCCTGGGCCCACTCTTGTTTGGCATCTACTTTTCCAAGTGCAAGCAAACACAGGAGGGTTATGGCTGACAAAGTTTGCAGATGACTGCAAACTGGCGCCATAGTAGAAAACACATCTGACACAGATATCCTTCAGAAGGGTCTCACAGAAACGGATAACTGGTGCCAGAGCCACGCCTAAAGTTAAATGCCAAAAATGCATAGTCATACCCTTCGAAAAACAAGGTTACCCTAGCTACCAAATAGGTGGCAATCCACTGAGCACAGAAGAAGTTATCAGGGACCTGGGGACCCAGGTTGATAGTAGTCTGTCATTCGACACCCATGTAGCTAAAGTAGTTAGGAAGACCTTCTACATTGCCCACCTTATCATGAAGGGATTCTCATCTAGATCAAGGGAGGTCATAGTCTCCCTATACTCATCACTCATCAGACCAATGATTGAGTACAATGCCCCATTCGGAATGTATCTGACCCGACACTTGCAGCAGCTGGAGAGGCCACAAAAGTTCCTCACCAAAAGGATAAAGGGTCTCAAACATCTGTCCTATGCTGCCCGACTGAAAGAACTCCAGCTCTATTCAGTCGCCTAGCGCTTGCTCAGAGGTGACCTTTGCCTAACATACAAGGCCATGTCAAACCCAGATTTGATTAATATGCTTCACCTCAAAAAATCTAGATCCGTCAGAGCCACAAGGGCGGGAGACTTAAACCTCGACACGGCTATTAATAGGACGTGCTGGAGGGATAGATTCATCACCCAAAGACTCCCTATGCTGTGGAATAAAATCCCGGTATATGTGAGGCAGAGCACCTCGCTGGCCTTGTTCAAGAGAAATCTTGACCAATGGATGGGAGATCGCAGATATACCCCAGGGATTACCTCAGTGTCACTGCTCGACAGAGGCACAGCAAAATAATGGGTATAGTTCCCCATACTAAAGGGGTGGCGTAAGCCACAAAACTATGGGCTAGGCTTGTAAATGCCCTCGGGCAGATAGCCTAGTATGAACCTATGAACCTATATAGCATTTCATGTATGTAAATATAATTTATGTATTGCCTTCCTTCTGGGGGCACCTGACATCTGGGGCAAGAAAGACTGAAGAAAATGGCGTCTGCTGTGTCTTGTATACCCCTGCCTCACTGACGTCAGGAAAGAAAGCGACAACAACCGACGCCGGACCTAGACTTTGGAATTCGGCCGACCGAGGGACCGCCTGACGGCAGAGAACCCATATGTGATTACTGCAGCTGTATTAGCACTCGAACATCTACATTTATGGTAGGTACAAAACTGTACTTTTTGGATGCAGTAAAGTGAATGTCATTAATTTTATTGTTCATAATATAGTTTAGTGTATGAACTAAAATTTGTGCAACCGCACTATGAAATGTTTTATAGAACTCCGTTGTGAGCCCATCAGGGCCTGAAGATTTATGTGGTTTTAATTTTTTAATTGTAGTTATTATTTCGTCAATGGTTATTGGTTCTATTAATTCTCTTTTCTGTTCCTCATTAATTCTCGGAAAATTAAGTTTTTGAAGAAAATCTCTACCATTTTCGCTTATGTTTGTGTTCTTGTTCTCCATATATTTGTGAGTATATGGTTTCAAAAATGTTGATAATATCCTCCGTTTTTGTATAACTTTTGTTTTTGTATAGTATTTCAGCAATTTGAGATGGTGTCTTAGACTGATTGATGATTCTTGCTAGAGCCCGTGATGGTGTTTGAATATGATTAGCATAGTTTGCCAGAATTTTAGTTTCTTGAAATGATAGATTATTGTTGTGAATCATAAAAAGGCCTTTCTGACATTTCAATAGATCCTTTTCCGTTTGAATGTTATAGTTTTTAATTAGATCCTGTTCTAATGATTTACTTTTAGCCTCCAATTGCTGTATTTCTTTAATTTGGATCTTCTTATAATAAGAGGCTTTTTGAAGAAAAATACCTCTTATTTGAGTTTTGATTGTCGCCCATTCAGTATCAGGAGGGTGTTTTTGTGTTCCTAAATTGGCTATAGCTACTTTAAGGATGTCTTGAACTTCCTGAATTATATCCCTTTTATTTAAAAGATTAGGGTTTAGCGACCAATTATAACCCCTTGTAGGTATGCTGCTTTTGATGTTCTTAGTAATATTCAAGGTTATTTTGGAGTGATCAGATAGAAACCGAGTGTGCACTGATGCTGAGGGATCAAAATTATTCAGCTTTTCTGAAATAAGAAAAAAGTCAATTCTCGACCACATTTTATGACAACTTGAGTAAAATGTAAAATTATTTGGATTATCTGGGTTGTTACCGTAATTGAAAGGGTCATGTATGTTAAAATCATATTTGAGTTCACTTAATGAAAACACTGCTTGTTTGTTATATGCTGCCTGTGGACTTGATTTATCTTTCTTAGGATTTTGATATGCATTCCAGTCTCCTCCAATTATTATGTAATGGTTTTTATATTGATTTAAAATAGGATACAATGAGACATAAAAAGAGTGTTGGTTATTACAGGGTGCATATAGATTAAGCAGTAAAATAGGTTTATCATAGGTAGGAGTTGATAGGGTTACATAGCACCATCTGTCTTCTTTATCTGTTTTGGATTCCAGAATTTTATCTTGATACTGATCTTTAATGATTATAGCTACTTCTGCACTGTTGGTTCTACCCTCAGAAGCTATAATTTCACTTATCCATTTTTTTCTTTTTATTTCTGACCATTGTTCTGTAGTTAAATGAGTTTCTTGGATTAATATGCAACTTGCTCTCGCCTTCAGAACTACATGTAAAAACAGTTTTCTTTTTTTGATGTTTTGGAGCCCTTTAATATTCCATGAATCTATTTCCCACATTCATGAAACTTTCTTTTTTGTAGTAGTGGTCTTGAATGTTTGTGTAACTGTGCTGGGTTGCAATTATTTCTAAGAAAAATATGATACGAAAGCATTCTTTCATTCCTGTCCCTTCCCTGTGCCTACCCACTATACTCCTGGACCAGGAATTAAACAGGGCTTGTCTTTGCTGTTCATTAAGGTCCTTGCATATTCTGAGCGGTATAATACAGTGTTTTTGTGTACTCTCTGTTGTTTGACTACTGTTAGCAGGGGTAGCACAGTGCATTTCTTTACATGTTCCTGATCGACTTTCGTTAGTTGTTACTTCTAGACATTGATAAAAGTAAGGAATCTCAGTCCATTAGGAAGTGCTCCTGTGGAGCAAGCATTCCACCCCAAGACAAGCAGTTGAAGAGTGTTAAATTTCTCAGAGAGACTCATTTTTCAAACAACTTTTCTGTCTATGCCTCCTGCAAATCCCCCACCTTTAAGAAGCATAATGACTCAAATTTGAGAAGCATGAAGCTTACCCTGGTCTCTGAGCACAAGGCTTCCTTTTTCAACTCTAAAACTTCTTTCCCAATAGAAAAATAGGTACTGTTAAGGATGCATCTGAAGTTATCTAAATTTGGTCTTCAGCCTGTGGGTTCCTAGATCCAGCACGGATCAGACTGCCACATACTCAGCATCTTGATCCAAGCTCCTCCCCTACCCATAATGCCCCTGTCTCCTTCCTCCCTTCAGATCTCGTTTGCTGTGCTTTAGTTTGCATTGCGATCCATGTTCCGAGCTCTGTGTTTGGGTAAGTGCTGCTTCTTTAAACCTTTTTACCTATTTTTCCATGCAAAAGGAGGCACTTGGACTCCCCACCGGAATCCGTCACTGAAGACACCGAGTTGGAGGATGGGGAAGGTTCCCTCCGATCACCTCTGAGGATGTCTCCTTTGGAGACATAATGGAAATCCTATGCCAGCGTGGGTGGTGGTCTGCCCAAAAACCTAACTCAGACGAATTGGTGTTCCGGGAGGTTTTTGGCACAGGACCCTTTACTTCCTTGGTGTTCCCTCCCACAGATCCCTTGGTGGATCTGATTACATCTTGGGAGTGGAAGGAACTGGACATGGTGGAGCCCATTCCCAAACACCCTGACAGAGTTTTGAGCTCCCCTCTGGATAGGACCTACTGGCGCAAAGGATCCCCAGTTGATGCCATGGTGGTGGCAGCTCCCACTAAGAAGAAGCTTGCTCAGGAGAGCTCTACGGTCCACCCTCCAGACCGAGAGTCCAGGACGATGGATCATTTTGGAAAGCAAGTGTACACTTCAGCGACCTTTTCTGTCTGGATGCTGAACTACCTGGCACATGTGATTAGGCTACCGAAAGACCTGGTCAAGGAGGTCGCTGAGTTTACCTCAGGGTCCATGTCGGTTGAGGACAAGAAAGTTTTCTCCTCCCGAATGGCCACCCTGACATCTGTAGCTAACACCTCTATGCATCTCCTCTCCCATGCAATGGTAGGCGCCGCTAGAGCTGCCGGTACTGGCATTGCCATCAGGCGTCATGCCTGGCTCCGGTTGTATGCCTTTTCAGAACCCTTTAAGGCGTCTTTTACAAATGCCCCATATGACAGTTCCTTCCTTTTTGGGAAGGCAGTACGTGGCACTCTAGTTCAGAGTGAGAAGGACGGGAAGACTCTGTCTGCCATCAGGATCCGTTTTTGGACCTCAACGATCCTTCTCTAGAAATCAGCGAGGGACCAAGAAGATGTTCCGAAAATCTCAGAGTTTCCCCAGGACACTCAGGACTCTCCTTCCCCCAGGGGCAGAGGGGGATTTGATGGATGCTGCTCTAGAGACAGAGGGGGTCTGAGAAGCCAAGGGTCTCGAGAACCTTTTTTCAGACAGACCTACGCAGCAGCTGACCTAAGAGCAATTCTGAATTTGTCCATCTTGAGCATGTCAGTAGCCAAAACAAAGTTGTGGATGGTCACCCTTCAGTCTATCCTGCCCTTCCTGCAGGAGAACAATCGGATGTGCTCGACCTACCTCCAAGATGCGTACTACCACATCAAAATGGACAGGCGCTGGCAGAGGTTCCTCCACTTTCGGCTGGGAGCCAGTCATTACTAGTTTCAAGCACTCCCCTTTGGTCTCAGCACAACACCAGTAGTAGCAGATCACCTGAGACTCCAAGGCATACAGGTCTTTCCTTACCTAGACGATTGGCTCCTCACTGCCCCTTCCAGGCATCAGCTCTGTCAAGCGAGTTACTTTCTTTCCCTAGCCCAGCAGTTGGACATCACCATCAATCTCAGCAACTCATCGCTGGCTCTGGTTCAGGTATTAGAATTCATAGGGGCTCAGCTGAACACAGTTCAAACCAAGGTCTTTCTTAACTTGGAAGAGGATACATTCACTGAAACTTCACATCCTGGATATTCTTCAAGCCCAGCCACTGACTGCAGAAATAATAATAGGGGCGTTTGGGTCCATGGTGGCCACAATCAATCTGTTACCTCTGGTGCATTTTCACATACGGGTTCTTCAGTGGACTCTCGCTGTCCAATGGTCCATGTTAGATAGGTTCATAGGTTCATACTAGGCTATCTGCCCAAGGGCATTTATAAGCCTAGCCCATAGTTATTTGGCTTTCGCCACCCCTTTAGTTTGAATAAAACTCTGCCTATTATTTTGCTGTGCCTCTGTCAAGCAGTGACACTGAAGTAATCCCTGGGGTATATCTGCGATCCCCCATCCATTGGTCAAGATTCCTCTTGAACAAGGCCAGCGAGGTGCTCTGCCTCACATGTACCGGGATTTTGTTCCACAGCATAGGGAGTCTCTGGGTGATGAATCTGTCCCTCCAGCATGTTCTATTAATAACCGTGTCAAGGTTTAAGTCTCCCGCCCTTGTGGTTCTGAGGGATCTAGATTTTTTGAGGTGAAGCATATTCATCAAATCAGGGTTTGACATGGCCTTATGTCAGGCACAGGTCACCTCTGAGCAAGCGGTATGAGACTGAATAGAGCTGGAGTTCTTTCAGTCGGGCAGCATAAGACATATTTTTGAGACCCTTTATCCTTTTGGTGAGGAACTTTTGGGGCCTTTCCAGCTGCTGCAGGTGTCTGGTCAGATACATTCCGAATGGGGCATTGTACTCAATCATAGGTCTAATGAGTGATGAGTACAGGGGATGACCTCCCTTGATCTAGATGTGAATCCCTTCATGATCAGGTGGGCAATGTAGAAGGTTTTCCTAACTACTTTAGCAACATGAGTGTCAAACGAAAGGCTACTGTCAACCTGGGTCCCCAGATCCCTGATGACGTCTTCTGTGCTCAGTGGATTGCCACCTATGTGGTAGCTAGGGGTAACCTTGTTTTTCCCGAAGGGTATGACTATGCATTTCTTGGCATTTAACTTTAGGCCATGGCTCTGGCACCAGTTATCCGTTTCTGTGAGGCCCTTCTGAAGGATATCTGTGTCCGATGTGTTTTCGACTATGGCGCCCAGTTTGCAGTCATCTGCAAACTTTGTCAGCCATAACCCTCCTGTGTTTGCTTGTACTTCAGAAAAGTAGATGCCGAACAAGAGTGGACCCAGGACTGAGCCCTCTGGGACACCACTTGTGACAGGCTTTGAGTCTGACATGGCTCCAGCAACTCTGACCCTGTGGGTTCTGTCACTTAGCCAGTTTGCAACCCATCTTGTGATGTATGGGTTTACATTCAAGCTGATGAGTTTTTTGCTGATACCTGAGTGGGGTATTGTGTCGAAGGCCTTTGCCAGGTCAACGTAGGCTGTATGGACTGCCTTTCCCTCATCAATGGCCTTTGTGACTGTCTCGAAAAAGTCAACCAAGTTTAAAAGGCATGATCTGCCTTTGACAAAGCCAAACTGGGTTGGATCCAAAGTCTGCAAGTTCCCTATGTCTTTATTTATGAGTTCCATTATGATCCTCTCCATGGCTTTGCAGATAAGGCTTGTCAAGCTAATGGGACGGTAATTTCCAGGGTCGGTGGAGGCACTGCCCTTGTGAAGTGGGACCACAGTCGCCGTGCGCCACTCCTTGGGTACGTATCCTGAGGAGAGGCTAAGATTAAACAGCTGTCCTAACTGCGGGTTTAATTCCTCATTGAGTTCATGGAGCACACAGCCGGGGACACCATCCGGTCCCATGGATGCTGTGTTTTTTGCTTTGGAGAGAGCAGTTCTCACCTGGGCGTTGGAGATGTTTGGGGGGCTACAATCCTCTGGTATAGCTATCTCTCCTTTTGGGGGGGAGGGGGGGGAGAGAAGTTTGCACTGAACCGGTCAGCCAGTATGTTGGCAATGTGTGTAGGTTCAGTAATCTTCACATCATTTTGAACTAATTCTGAGCATATCTGGGAGTTTCCTCCTAGGTTTCTAACATAGCTAAAGAAGGGCCTTATGATTGTCTTTTGAATCCTTGGCGATTTTTCTCTCAAAATTTGCCTTGGATGATTTTATGAGAGCTCTTAGTTTTTTACTTATAATGATCAAAGGTGTCTTACCTTTCAAGGATTTTGCTCTATCTTGTAGTAGCTTCCTCCTTTTGTTGTAGAGCTTGTTTATGGCTGGGGTCCACCAGACTGGACGCTTGCCTTTGGTACAAAGAGTCTTAGTTTTGTTTGGGATTGCCTGATCCATGCAGTCCTGTAGGTGCTGGTAGAAGGCATTTGTAAGTGATTCAGCGGTTTGAGTAATGTTTACCACTGGCTCAGGGGCCTTAAAGGAGACCACACTAGTTTTTAGAAGTGTGAAGTCGGCTTTTGAGAAGTTTTTCACTGTGGTTTTTTTATTTCAGGTGGGGCGGGATGAGGACCTCCAGCGAGATTAGTTTATGATCTGATCTCACCAGTGAGGGGTATACTTCCGGTGATGAACATTGTGATCCCATGTTCGTGATGATGAGATCAAGTATGTTTTCTCCTCTTGTGGGGATGGTGACTAGTTGTTCCATGGCATTTGAGTTTATGAACTCCAGGAACCTTTGGGCTAGAGTGTTTGGGCTTGAGTAGTGTTCCCAGTCTATATTAGGGTAGTTGAAGTCACCTAGTATGATGGTGTTTGCAGATACATTTATCCCCTCCATTGTTTTCAGGAAGGCCATGTGAGGTTCCTGAGTTTGAGAGGGTGGCCTGTAACATGCTACAAATTGCAGAGCAGTCTTGCCTATGGTTAATTGCACCTGGATGGTCTCCGATGCATCGTGCGTTGCCACCAACCTTGAGGTGTGGGTGTCCTTTATGAATATGGACACCCCCCCTTTTTTCTTGGTTTTGTCCGGATTTTGGGGCCGGAACGCATGATATGAGGTGAAACCTGCTAGTGCTGGGGTGCTCTCAGGAGCCTTGAACCAGGTTTCTGTCACAGCACAGACATCGATGTTCTCCATACTGAGAAGGGCCTCGAGTGCATGCATCTTGTGATTGAGACTTCTGGCATTGAGCAGCATTACCCTTAGTTTTTTTACTTTTTTGTGTTCTAGGGTGGTAGGTTTAGAATTTGAGCCTTGCCTAAAAAGGCACTATGGGGTGGCAAGAGCCTTTGCCAATATCCGAAGCCTAGGGTGACAGGTGCAAGCCGCCTTGAAGCAGCGTGGCTTGTCCAGCATGTCATCCCAGGCAGACAGACATTGGATCCCCTTTGAATGACACCAGAATTTAAGCCAATTATTAAAGCTGATCATCTTATCACTGTATTGTGGCATCATTCTAGGTGAAGGTAGGATACTGCTCAAGGTCAGGGTCATACCTGCCTGGGCTACATAGTCAGAGAGCTCCTCAATGTCTCTTTTCATGTAGTCCAAGGAGGTACGTCTCCGGTCGTTGACACCAGCGTGGACAATGACTGAGTCGTACTTGTACCTGCTGTTGAGAGACCTGAGTGCTTGTGTTGTGGCGGATTCTAGCACCCGACAGGCAGCTTACTGTGACCTTCTCCTTACTCAGTCTGGTGAGCGGGACGTCAGTGTGTCTGACTATGGAGTCACCTATGACAAGTATGTTTGGTGTTTTATTTGGCCTTAAGGGCAGTGACTGCTTTGCACACTGATTTTGTTGTTTATGTGTTGTTTGTGTGGTGTATTGAGTTTGCAGTTGCTTGGGTGTCTGCTTTGGAGGCCTCTGCTGTTTAGGTAAATTTTACTCAGAGCCTCCGAGTATGTCTTAGTGTGTTTATGTGTTTGATTCAGTGGTGTGGTTGAGTTATGTGAGACTGGTATTGTGGTGTGTGTAGTTGCCTTCTCCTCCTGCCTGGTCTTGCCAGTCCTGAGTTGAGAGAGCTCAGCCTCCAGTCTGGCTAAATAGCTGCATCTCTCACAAGTGTTAGTGTTACATGGGAGGAGGAGATGGTTGTCCGTGTACATGAGGCAATTGTAACATTGTCTCAGAATTCCCAGATTCACCAAATGGGCAGGAGAGGACGCCAGCATCTGACCCTTCGACATGCTAGAAAGAATTATGAGTTGGTATGAGACAGAAAAGTAGTGGGCTTAGCAGGGAAGTGGGCACTCCTGGGAGGTTTTGCTAGTGAGAGATTTGTATAATATAGGAGTGCTTGACCTGCAAAGAGAATGCTTATAAGACAAGGGGTATGCTTATAAGACAAGTGCTGAGCTTTTTGAGAAGAAAAAGCTATTGGAACAAGTGCTGCACTTTTTAGTGTAGGTGTAAACTGTTTAGGTTCCTAACAGAGCAGTTCTAAGGGAAAAATTGAAGAACAGACTTTCTGGAGCCAGAAAGAGTTTAACCTTGTTTAACCGGCGCTGCCCGATGCTGCTCTAGTGGCAACTCCGCGCTAAATCGCGCCAAAGCACGTTAAAGCGTGCTTGATAGCAGGGGCTGGAAAGAAGCAGGAATAGACCCAAAAGGGAAAATAAAACTACAGTTTCAAGTCAGTAACCACCTCTACGGGGGGCAGGGAAGCTGCTCAATGTTAGTCACTGCCACTGATGAACAGAGAGACCCTCCTTCAGCCCAAGCAAAAATGGCCTCACAGAAACTTTCAAACAGTTCAGGAACAGCAAGCCTGTAACTGAACTTTAAAGTGGGAAAAAAGCAAGATTTTTTTTTTTTTGTTTTTGTTTTTTACAGAGATAGCAGAGGTTCACAAGTAATATCAAGTTATAACAGTGCAGTAAATGACCCCACACAAGAGTGCTAGGTCAAGGACAGAAAATATGCAAGTTTTAAGAAAAAAACGATTTAAAATTAAGTGCAAACAGGAAATTCAGCAAACAGCTTTTGGTTGTGCTCTAAATACAGCTACTAATACAGAAATCAAGTTTAACAAGCCAGAAAATGCTCAAGCTAGGCAGCTATGCAGAAAAACTTAGCAAATAAACAGAGAAAAATACTTAAAATCTCAAAAGTGGCTCCCTTCTTCTCTCAGCGTTTTTTCCTCTTGGAGGGTGCTTCACCAACAGCCAACAAGCCTGAAAAGACGCTCAAACCACGAGGCAACTAGGTTTTAAGAGAGGAAGATGAAGGAGTTATGGAAATGACCCCTAGTGGCCAATAAAACTACAGTTTCAAGTCAGTAACCACCTCTACGGGGCAGGGAAGCTGCTCAATGTTAGTCACTGCCACTGATGAAACAGAGAGACCCTCCTTCAGCCCAAGCAAAAATGGCCTCACAGAAACTTTCAAACCGTTCAGGAACAGCAAGCCTGTAACTGAACTCTTCTAACTCTCAGAAAAATGGGAAAAAGCAAGATTTTTTTTTTGTTTTTGTTTTTTACAGAGATAGCAGAGGTTCACAAGTAATATCAAGTTATAACAGTGCAGTAAATGACCCCACACAAGAGTGCTAGGTCAAGGACAGAAAATATGCAAGTTTTAAGAAAAAAACGATTTAAAATTAAGTGCAAACAGGAAATTCAGCAAACAGCTTTTGGTTGTGCTCTAAATACAGCTACTAATACAGAAATCAAGTTTAACAAGCCAGAAAATGCTCAAGCTAGGCAGCTATGCAGAAAAACTTAGCAAATAAACAGAGAAAAAATACTTAAAATCTCAAAGTGGCTCCCTTCTTCTCTCAGCTTTTTCCTCTTGGAGGGTGCTTCACCAACAGCCAACAAGCCTGAAAAGACGCTCAAACCACGAGGCAACTAGGTTTTAAGAGAGGAAGATGAGGGAGTTATGGAAATGACCCCTAGTGGCCAATAAAACTACAGTTTCAAGTCAGTAACCACCTCTACGGGGCAGGAAGCTGCTCAATGTTAGTCACTGCCACTGATGAAACAGAGAGACCCTCCTTCAGCCCAAGCAAAAATGGCCTCACAGAAACTTTCAAACAGTTCAGGAACAGCAAGCCTGTAACTGAACTTTTTTAACTCTCAGAAAAGTGGGAAAAAAGCAAGATTTTTTTTTTTTGTTTTACAGAGATAGCAGAGGTTCACAAGTAATATCAAGTTATAACAGTGCAGTAAATGACCCCACACAAGAGTGCTAGGTCAAGGACAGAAAATATGCAAGTTTTATGAAAAAAACGATTTAAAATTAAGTGCAAACAGGAAATTCAGCAAACAGCTTTTGGTTGTGCTCTAAATACAGCTACTAATACAGAAATCAAGTTTAACAAGCCAGAAAATGCTCAAGCTAGGCAGCTATGCAGAAAAACTTAGCAAATAAACAGAGAAAAAATACTTAAAATCTCAAAAGTGGCTCCCTTCTTCTCTCAGCGTTTTTTCCTCTTGGAGGGTGCTTCACCAACAGCCAACAAGCCTGAAAAAAAAGGCTGTCTCACCCTGTTCTAGTCTCTCAATTGTGCAGGGACTCTCTTCCGTGGCGGTTGCATTCCCCCGACCTTATTTGTGGTCACCCCTTTCTTCCCCCTTGACCACAGTGACTACGGACACCTCCCTGCTAGGGCGGCATTGCTCAGGAAGGACAGTCCAAGGCACATGGTCCACCTATGAGACCAGATTACATATCAGCATCCTGGAGATGAGGGTGGTGCTTCTAGAATTCCAGGCTTTCCATGCCCATCTTTCCTCAGGAACAATTGCTATCCAGACAGACAATATGTCTGTAGTCTGGTACATCAACAAGCAGGGGGGAACCAGGTCTTATCCCCTATGTCATAAACCCATGAGAGTGTGGGAGTGGGCAATCTCCACTGGCTGTTTTCTGGTGGCAGCACATTCCATGGAGGTCCAACATTCTAGCCGACAGGCTCAACAGGTCTATTCTGATGTCCTATGAGTGGTCTCTGAATCTTTCAGTAGTGAAACAGATCTTTCTCAAGTAGTGTCAGCCTTGTTTTGCGGTCTCTTCACCTCTCCTTCAGTTGTGAAATGCAGTGAGTTTTTTGCTCTGAACCCCCCTCTGAGGGAAGCCCCCAGAGACGCTCTTTTTTCATGCTTGGCCCCCGGGTCTTCTGTATGCTTATCCTCCTCTTCCCTTAATATCAAAATTCCTTCAGAAAGCTTGCAGGCTGTGAAGCTTAGTAATCCTCATTGCCCCATTCTGGCCTTGTCAAGTGTGGTTTCCCTGCCTGTGGTCTCATCTGGTGGCTCCACCATGGTTGCTGGATCCAGATGTTCATTGTGTTTCACTGTTGCAGTCATTACTCTTGGGTTATCCTGCTGGCAGGCTACCTGCAGTCTGCCTGAATTCCAGTGTCCTGGTCTGGAGTCGGTTGCTGTCGCCTCTTCCCTGACGTCAGTGCGCCAGGGGTATAAAAGATGCAGCCAACGCCATTTTCTTCAGTCTTTCTTGCCGCGCGGTGCCCGAAGCAAAAACAATTCGCAAGTGCCGGTCGGCCAACTCCTAACATTTTCAAATCCGAATTTCAGAACCTGTCTTCATTAAAGCTAAGTACCCCATTGGGGAAACTTTTTTCTTGCTCCAGACTGATGTCAGAAAAAGTTAACAATTGTATTTCTTGTGAGAAGCAAATACCTCATAAGGATTTTCACTCTTACTGTATTGCTTGCCTAGGCCCTGACCACAACGTTGCTGTCAGTTTTGTGCTAGATTTAACCAACGCACTATTAAGCGTTGGTTCGATTTTGCATTTCATTACTTTGGCCGAAGTTTTAATTGTATAATGCCGTCGGAACAGCCGATGACTGGAGTTTACAAAAAACGCAAGGAAAAGGATAGGCATCCGAGGTCCAAAACCAACGACGAGGCCTCCATTAGACTAGTCATCGGTTCTCAGTGAGGTGCTTTCACAGCCCCTGGCGCCCGCTACCTCAGAGCCACAGGCCGCTTCCGACTCCCACGTGGAGCCGACTGGGCCTCTGGATACTCAAGGTATTGGACACTTGGAAATCATTCCCTCAGATGGGTCTGGAGCCGCTGAGCAGGCATCTGCTTTTGAGGGTGTCTTCAGTCCTATACAGTTATATGTTAAACCATCTTCAGCTTCAAAGACAAAGACTAAAGCAGCTCTAAAGACAAAGAAACAAGTACAGCATTCTCCTACTCAGACATCCATGCCTAAAAAACAGATGCTTAAAATGGCCGAAGACCTAATTACTTTGATCAGGGGTTCCCATCCCCCTCCTGATAAAAGGCCTAGGCAAGAGTCAGAATATTCTTCTGATCAGGTTTCTTTTTCCTCCGATTCCTCTTCTGAACAGGATTATTCTATTCCTCCCTTTGAGGATTCTGATGCTGAAGAATCCATTCCTTCAGCCTCTCCTCCTGAGGATTATTCTTTTGGGGAAACACTGCATACCATGATGGAGCATTTCCACTGGGAGAGCCAAGATTACTCAGAATCTAAGAAAAGGCTCAGAGACTTTCTGCTATTACCTCAGCACAGACCCCTTGCTATTCCACCTGTTCTTGACATTGTAGATTATGTATTTTCAGAGTCCGGCCTGCCCCCTGACTCTCTACCTCCTGCACCTGCAAACCTGACAGATACTACAGGGTCACAGATTCTCATAAATTCCTATATAAAAACCCCGCTGCTGACCCAGAAACTATATCTCAGGGTCCCAAAGGGGTCAAAGCTTCCACTGCAAAAAAACCCTGTCCCCTCTGATAGGGATTCTAGAGCACTGGACAGATGGGGGAAAAAAGTTTACACTTCTGCTACCTTGGCTGTAAGGGCTTTAAATTGTCAGTTTCATATGCTTAAATATCAGCAATACTTAATGTCACTGCTTAAACAGAAAATGTTGACAAATTTTGAATGTTCAGAGAACAAGGAAATGCAGGATTTATTGCATGCAACTGAACAAGTGGGAAAGCATACTTTGCAATGTGGTTATGATTCACTGGAGGCCTCTTGCAGGGCCGCTGTTACAGGTTCTGTTATTAGAAGGCATGTTGGTTAAAGGAACAGAATCTACCTGATCATGTTAAAGCAAAATTGTTAGATGCTCCATTACAGCATGGTACTTTGTTTGGTGCTAAAGCATAAGAAGTGTTGAAGAAAATGGAGAATAAAGTGAAATCCATGCAGACAGTTAAGGATTTTTTACAGGTACAGCCACCCAGATTTAGCAGAAACTGGCCTTCCAAAAATTGGTCCTTTCCAGTGTCAGACAGGCCACAAAGAGGCAGATACAGATGTCCCAGAGGCAGATCTCAGCCCCAAGGCTCATACAGGCCTAAACAATGGGGTGCTCCTACCTCCAAAAGCGGAGAAGACAAATCACAACCTTACAGGAAACAGTCCCAATGACTTTCCTCTGCCAGATCCAAGCACTTTTCTTTTGGCAGCCCCCTTAGGGGGGAAACTAGCACTTTTTTCACCAAATTGGCAAATGATTACCCAAGACAAATGGGTCTTGAACATAGTGTCCCAGGGCTACAGGTTCCATTTTCACACCCTACCAAGGGCAAAAGGTATGCCAGACCTGCCACACAATCAGTGGGCAGAGGCGCAAAAGCAAATTACAGCCCTCATGGACATGAGGGCCATTCAACAAGTACCACAACAAGAGCAGGGGCAAGGATTTTACTCGAGATTTTTCTTGGTGCCCAGAAAGGACAAAACCTGGAAACCAATACTGGATCTGTCTATACTAAACACGTTTCTGGAGGTTCCAAAATTCAAGATGTTTACTCTACAGCAGCTACTGCCCATGCTGGGCAAAAAGGCTTGGCTCGTAACTTTGGACCTAAAAGAGGCATACCTGCATGTCCCAATCAGACAATCTTGCAGAAGATACCTCAGATTCATAGCTGGCTCAATGCACTACCAATTCTCTGCACTGCCCTTTGGCTTATCTACTGCATCCAGGGTCTTCACAAAATGCCTGGCACCAGTAATTGCGTTTTGCAGACAGAGGAATTCAAATAAATCCCTACTTGGACGACTGCCTTATTCAAGCAGAGAACAAAGACATTCTTCTAAAGCATCTGGCGTTTGTAAAAAGATTACAAATTTGCCTAGGGTACACAGTAAACGAAAATAAATCAAAACTAGTACCCTCTCAAGAGATAATATTCCTGGGTGCAAGCTTAAATACAACTGCCCAGATGGCTTATCTCACGCCAGACAAACAAAGGCAACTGACTTCTTACTTCAAAAAGTTGGCAACAAAGGCCCAGTTATCTGCAAGGAAAATCCTGTAAACCTTGGGCTTCATGGCATCCTGCTTTCTACTAATTCCATATGCCAGACTGCATATGAGGAAACTACAGTGGTACCTAAAAAGTGTTTGGACTCAGCATTGCCACAGCCTGGAGATAGTAATTACCCTTATTCCCTGCCTGCAACAGGAGTTTCGATAGTGGACACAGGCCTGTCACCACAACAGGGGTCTGCCATTCACTTTACCCACAGCCAGACAGACACTGACAACGGATGCATCAGATTATGCCTGGGGGGCCCATATGGCAGGAAAATGTATTCAGGGCACATGGCCTGCAAGCCAGATGCATCTTCATAGCAATCAAAAAGAGATGCTAGCTGTTCAGAATGCCCTGACAGCTTTCAAGGATCTACTTCATCCAGGACAGCTACTGATAAAGACGGACAATACTACGGTCATGTGGTACATAAACAGGGAGGCACACATTCCTACCCCCTCTTCAGACGAGCAATGACCTTGTGGGACACAGCATTGACTTATCAAGTTCACCTGCAAGCACAATTCCTGCCAGGAAAAACAAATACTCTGGCAGACGAACTAAGCAGAAACCTCATGGATCCCCACGAGTGGAAACTGGATCCACAAGTCTTCAGCATAACAAGGAAATGGGGATGCCCAGACATAGATTTATTTGCCTCCCCTCACAACTGCCAATTACAGAGATTTTGCACAAGGATTTATCACAAACAAGCATGGAGAGTGGACGCCCTATCCTTCAACTGGAAAAACCCAACAGTGTATGCCTTTCCTCCACTGCCTCTCCTTCCCAAGGTACTCCTAAAGATCAGACAAGAAAAGCCAAAAATGATACTGATTGCACCAGACTGGCCACGCCAGCACTGGTAGCCAATCCTAAAGAGCTTGTCTCAAGGTCCAGCAAGGATATTGCCTCAGACTTTCCACTTGCTGACCCAACAAAACAATCATATCCTGCACAGTCAACTCAGGACCTTAAATCTGGCAGCATGGCGGATAATGTAGCCATTCAGAACACTCCTCTTTCAAAAGCTGTTATGGATGTTATCTTGGAGGCCAGGAGGCCCAGTACCAGAAAATCTTATCTAGAAAAATGGAAGAGATTCTGTGCTTGGAACCAGGAACAAGGCATTGACACGTATGTACCAAATATTCCTCAGATTTTACAATACCTAACTGAGATGCTGGACAAAGGCCTTTCCTTTTCATCAATTAAGATTCATGCCTCTGCCATTTCATCCCATTACAATACGGAACCACCTATCTTTTCTCATCCTTTAGTAAGGCAGTACCTCAGAGGGGCCAAAAACATCAGGCCTCCAAGGAGAGCACCAATTCCAGCATGGGACCTCAATTATGTCTTGGAAAAACTCACACTGCCTCCCTTTGAGCCAGCCTCAACAGCTTATCCTGGAAAACGGCTCTGCTCCTAGCAATTACCTCTGCAAGACAAGTCTCGGAGTTATAAGCACTCATGGCTGTGGAACCTTTTATCATTTTTCATCCAGACAGGGTTTCTCTGAGGACAAACCCAACTTTTATGCCTAATGTGGTGTCCAGTGTGGCCCTCAACCAAACCATTCACTTGCCTACCTTTTACCCAAACCCACAGAACAAGGGTGAGAAAATTCTGCATTCTTTGGACATACACAGGCAGCTACGCTTCTACTTGGACAGAACTAAAGCTTTCAGAAAGACTGAGCAACTTATAGTGTCATATGCTGCAAGATCACAAGGAAAGGCTATCTCAAAACAGACTATTTCTAAATGGATGGGTCATTGCATCCATTTCTGCTATTCTCAGCATGGCAAATCAGTGCCTAAGGGCATTAGTCCTCATTCTACCAGAGCAGCAGCCTTCCTCAGATGAGTACCAACCAAAGACATCTTAGAGGCTGCAACTTGGAGTTCAGTGCACACTTTTACAAAGCACTACCACTTGCCTCTTTACTCTAAATCCAGAGCAGGCTTTGCCACTGCAGTGCTGCAGGGCCTCATAGCCTCTCCTAATCTTATTTAGCTCAGCCACCCACCCTCAGCTTTGGGATTCAACCCAAGAGTAATGACTGCAACAGTGAAACACGATGAACATCGTACAGTTGTGTACCTACCATAAATGTAGATGTTTGAGTGTATTCACTGTTGCAGTCCAGGTTACCCTCCCTCCGCCCCCCTTTCTTTTGCTGGGGTTTATCTGTACTTCTCTATTCTATACAACCTATATGGTATATTTGCTTGTAGATGAAGGAAATGTTTTTTTACTGCATGTATGTTTATTTGCATAATATGTTTAGCCTACCCTTTGGGGCACCTGACATCTGGGGCAAGAAAAACTGAAGAAAATGGCATTGGCTGCATCTTTTATACCCCTGACGCAGTGACGTCAGGGAAGAGGCGACAGCAACTGACACCGGACCAGGACTTTGGAATTCAGGCCGACTGTGGGTAGCCTGCCAGCAGGATAACCCAAGAGTAATGACTGCACTCGAACATCTACATTTATGGTAGGTACACAACTGTACTTTCTGGATCTGATTTCTCACCCTTAGGGATTCCCCATACAGACTTGGGCAGTCTGCAGCTCACCACTTGGCTGCTCCAGTTCCCCTGATTGTCAGGACTCCCGGTTTATCTTCATCTGTAAAAACGATCCTGGTAGTGGCTCATAAATCTTCCACCAGAAAAGTATACTCCCCTAAATGGAGACGTTTTTCGATCTGTGCTTCACAGTGTGCCCTAGACCCTTTCACTGCTCTAGTCTCATCGGTTTTGGAATTTTTAGCAGGGATTTTTCAACAAGGTGCTAGTTTTTCTGCAGTCAAGGTTCATATTGCAGCAATTTCTAATTTAAATTGTGGGGCACAATATGGCTTCCTTAGCATCTTCAGACCTTTGTAAAGCCTTCCTAAAAGGCACTTTTCTTCGGCCACCAGTGAAGGACCCCACGCCACCGTGGGATCTTACCTTAGTTTTATAGGAGTTGGTTTTTCCTCCCTTTAAACCTGCAGCCTCTGTGGATATGTAATTTTTGTCTCTGAAGACTACCTTCTTGGAGGCTATTCGGAACTTCAAGCATTGTCAGTCAAATCACCTTACATGATTTTTCATAAGGATAGGGAATCTTTGCATACTTAACCCTTCCTTTTTCCCTGTGGTAACTTTAGAAGCCAATATTAATCGGGTAGTTAATCTTCCCGTCTTTTCCCCAAATTTCCAAAACAAAAGGGAATACAAATTTCACTTATTGGACGTGCACAGACAGTTGCACTTTTACTTGCACAGGACTAAAGCATTCCGTAAGTCTAACCAGCTCTTCATATCTTGCTCTAAACCCTTCTTAGGGAAACCAGTATCTAAGGTCACCATCGCCCGTTGGATTTCCCCAGTGTATTTTGCTGGCATATTTCACTAAGGGATGGACTCTGCCAGGTCAAATGAAGGCACATTCCACAAGGTCTATCACTACTTTGGCTGCCTTCTGGTCTAGAGTTTCATTAGACAATATTTTTTCTGCAGCCACCTGGGCTTCAACTCATACCTTTATCTTGCACTACAAGTTGGACATCATATCCAGAAACCGGGCATCCTTTGGCTCTGCTGTGCTCTGGAATAACCTTCCATGAGGGCCTCCCAGGTTTTTAATAGCTGGGGACTCTGTCCCACAGGTTGAAGACCAAATGAAGACAACTTCAGATAAAGAAGTTATGTACTCACCATAATGTTCCATCTGAGTTGTCCATTTGTTTTCAGCCGTCCCTCTCTCCTTTCCCCTGCCTGGCATAGACTGTGTGGATGTTCGTGTTTCGCTGTTGCAGTCATTACATTTGGGTAATCTGCTGGCAGGTTGCCCTCGGTCAGCCTGAATTCCAAAGTCTTGGGTCCTGCGTCAGTTGCTGTCTTCTCTTCCATGACGTCAGGTCATCAGGGGTATAAAACATGCAGCCAACGCCATTTTCTTTAGTCTTTCTTGCCGTGTGGTGCCTGAAGCAGAAGCATTTTCCAAGTGCCGGTCGGCCGACTACTGAAATATTTGAGTTTGAGTTTCAGAACCAAAGTCTTCACTAAAGCTATGTACCCCGTTGGGGAAGCTTTTTTCTTGCTTTTTACCGATGTCAGAAAAAGTTAATAATTGTATTACTTGTGGGAAGCAAATACCTCATAAGGATTTCCATTTATACTGTATTCCTTGCCTAGGCCCTGATCACAATGTGCCTGGCTGTCGGTTTTGTGCTAAATTTAACCAACGCACTATTAAGCGTCGGTATATTTTTGCATCTAAGTATTTTGGAAACAGATTTAACTACCCAGAAATGTCGTCTGATAGCAATCCAACTACCGGAGTACATAAAAACGCAAAGAAAAGGACAGAGAAAGGCAGTCAAGATCCAAAACTCTCCTAAGCCAGTCGCCTGTACTCAGTGAGGCGCTTTTGTAGCCCCCGATACCCGCTACCTTTGAGTCGCAGGCCTCTACCGACACCCATGTGGAGTCTGGCATGCCGCAAGGTACTCAAGGTATTGGACCAATGGATGCATCTCCCTCGGATGGGTCCGGAGTCACTGAGCAGGCCTCTGAGGGTGTTTTCAGACCTCAACATTTGTATATCAAACCGACGACAGCTGCAAAACCAAAGACAAAAGCAACTTCTAAAACTAAAAAACCAACGCATGAGCCACGTGCACAGGCCTCTATGCCTAAAAAACAGATGATCAAAATGGCTGAAGACCTTACTACCTTGATCAGGGGTACCTATCCCCCTCCAGATAAGAGGCCTAGGCAAGGAGCTGATTATGAATCTTCAGATCTGGTTTCTATTTCTTCTGATTCCTCTTCTGATCAGGAATTATCTATACCTCCCTATGAGGGTTCTGATGCGGAGGAGTCTATTCCATCTGCATCTCCTCCTGAGGATTATTCATTTGGAGAAACCTTGCATACTTTGAGGGAGTATTTTCACTGGGAGAGTCAAGACTTCTCAGAATCAAAAAAGAGGCTCAGGGATTTCCTTCTTCTCCCTCAGCACAAGCCTTTAGCCATTCCCCCTGTTTTAGACATTGTGGATGATGTGTTTTCAGAGTCAAGCTTGACCCCCTGACTCCTTACCTGCAGCTCCCAGTAAGCCTGACGGATATTACAGGGTCCCTGACTCACATAAATTTTTATTTAGAAACCCTGCTGCTGATCCTGAAACTATGTCACAGGGTCCAAAGGGAGTTAAGGCCTCAACAGCAAAAAATCCTACCCCCTCTGACAGAGATTCAAGGGCACTGGACAGATGGGGAAAAAAGGTTTATACATCTGCAACCTTGGCAGTCTGGGCCTTAAACTGTCAATTTCATATGCTTAAGTACCAACAACATGTTATGGGATTGCTGAAACTGAAAATTATGTTGATTTCAGAATGTGCAGAAAATAAAGAATTGCAGAAATTATTGCATGTAGCTGAACAAGTTGGAAAGCATACTTTGCAATGTGGTTTTGATTCTTTAGAGGCTTCCTGCAGGGCCGCAGTTACTGGATCTGTGATTAGGAGGCATGCCTGGTTAGAGGAACAAAATTTGCCTGATCATGTTAAAGCTAACTTGCTAGATGCACCTTTACAGCATGATTCTCTGTTTGCTATTAAGGCAGAAGAGGTTTTAAAGAAAATGGAAGACAAAGCTAAGTCTATGCAAACTGTTAGATTTCTTAAAAGTGCAGCCACCAAGATTCAGTAGACACTGGCCTACAAAAAATTGGTCCTTTCTTGTGTCAGACAGAGCTCAAAGGGGCAAATCCAGATGCCCTAAGGGTTCCAGATACCAGGAGCAAGACTCAAACAGGTCAAAGCAGTGGGGCCCATCCACCTCCAAATCTGGAGGAGATAAAGCGCAAACCTACAGAAAGCACTCCCAATGACTTCCCTCTGCCTACACCAAGCACTTATCTTTTGGCAGCACTCGGGGAAAATTAGCACTTTTTGCTCAAAATTGGCAGTTAATAACACAGGACAAGTGGGTACTAAACATCGTATCACAGGGATACAGATTCCATTTCCACACAATGCCAATGGTAAATGGTTGGCCAGATCTGCCAAAAAATCAATGGGCAGAAGCACAGAAATAGGTTACGTCCCTCATGGATATGGGGGCCATTCAGACAGTACCAGAACAGGAAAAGGGATAAGGCTTTTACTCAAGACTGTTCTTTGTACCCAGAAAGGGCAAGGCCTGGCGGCCAATACTGGATTTATCGATTTTGAACACATACCTGGACATTCCAAAATTCAAAATGCTGACTTTGCAGCAGCTTCTGCCCATGCTGGACAAGAATGCTTGGCTGGTGACTTTAGACTTAAAAGAGGCATACCTGCATGTCCCAGTAAGACAGTCGTGCAGAAGATACCCGAGATTCAAGGCTGGCTTAATGCATTACCAATTCTCTGCACTGCCCTTTGACTTATCTACTGCGCCCAGGGTCTTTACAAAGTGCCTGGCACCAGTAATTGCATTTTGCAGACAAAGAAGTATACCAATATATCCTTACCCGGACAACTGTCTCATTCAAGCAGAGAACAAGGACACTCTTCTTCGACACCTGGCATTTGTGAAAAGGCTTCTAACATGCCTAGGGCAAACAATAAATGAAATGAAATCACAACTGGTACCCTCTCAAAAGATAACATTCCTGGGTGCAAGCTTGAATACAACTGCCCAGATGGCTTACCTCACGCCAGACAAAGGCAACTGACTACTTCAAACTGATGGCAACAAAAACCCAGTCTTCTGCAGGCTCTGGGCTTCATGGCATCCTGCATCCTACTAATTCTATATGCAAGACTGCATATGGAGAAACTTCAATGGTACCTAAAAAGTTTATGGAGTCAACATTCACACAGTCTGGAAACAATGGTTCCTCTCATTCCCTGCCTGCAACAGGAGTTTCTATGGTGAGCAAAGGCCTGTCACAAAAACATGGGATGGCCCTTCACTCTACCCCCTGCCAACCAAACCTTAACAGATGCATCAGATTATGCCTGGGGGGCCCACATGGCAGGAAGATGCATTCAGGGCATATGGGCACCAAAACAAATGCATCTACATAACCAGAAAGAGATGCTAGCTGTTAAAAATGCCCTAACAGCCTTCACGGACTTACTTCATCCAGGACAACTAATGATAAAGATGGACAACACCACAGTCATGTGGTATATAAACAAGCAAGGGGAAACGCACTCATACCCCCTTTGCAGATTAGCCATGGCACTGTGGAACACAGCTTTGACCTACCAAATACATCTTCAAGCTCAATTCATGCCAGGAAAACAAAACACTCTGGCAGACGATTTAAGCAGAAACCTTATGGATCCTCGTGAGTGGAAACTTAGTCCATAAGTCTTCAGCATGATTTCCTTCTCTGCCTCTTCTACCCAAGGTCCTCCTAAAAGTCAGACAAGAGAAGCCAAAGATGATATTAATTGCCCCGGAATGGCCCCGCCAATACTGGTACCCAATCATAAGGAACTTGTCTCTATACCCAGCTTGGACGTTGACTCAAAGACCACAACTACTGTCCCAGCAAAACAATCAGATCCTGCACAATCAACTACAGACTCTGAACCTGGCAGCATGGCTAATCATGTAATCATACAAACGACACCTCTCAGTAAAGCTGTGATGGATGTAATTTTGGAAGCCAGAAGGTCTAGTACTAGAAAATCTTATGCTGACAAATGGAAGAGATTCTGTGCTTGGAATCAAGCACAAGGAACTGATACAGCAGAACCACATATTCCTCATATATTACAATACTTAACTGAGATGCTTGACAAAGGCCTATCTTTCTCATCAATCAAAATCCATGCCGCTGCCATTTCGGCTCATTACAATATAGAGCCACCAATCTTTTCTCATCCTTTACTAAAGCAGTATCTTAGAGAAGCCAAAAATTTAAGGACAGCGAGAAGATCACCACTACCTGCATGGGACCTCAATTATGTGTTGGAAAAGCTCACCCTGCCTCCATTTGAACCAGCTGCTACAGCTGTTATAAAGTTCTTATTGTGGAAGACAGCTCTGCTACTAGCAATTACTTCAGCAAGAAGAGTTTCAGAGCTACAGGCCCTCATGGCTGTAGAGCCTTTTGTCATATTTTACCCAGACAGCGTGTCTCTGAGGACAAACCCTACTTTTATGCCTAAAGTAGTTTCCAGTGTGGCTCTTAACCAAACAATTCATCTGCCAACTTTTTATCCAAATCCGCAGAACAAAGGGGAGAGAATTTTGCATTCCTTGGATGTACACAGACAGCTAAGATTCTACTTGAGCAGGACTAAAGCTCTAAGAAAAACTGAGCAATTACTAGTGTCATATGCTGCAGGATCAGAAGGAAAGGCTATTTCAAAGCAGACAATTTCAAAGTGGATAAGTCACTGCATCCGTTTCTGCTACTTACACCATGGTAAACCTGTCCCCAAGGGCATTGGGTCTTATTTCACCAGAGCTGCAGCTACTTCAGCAGCCTTTCTCAGTGGAGTACCAGCCAAAGACATTCTAGAGGCTGCTACTTGGAGTTCTGTTCACACCTTTACAAAGCATTACCATTTGCCTCTCTACTCTTAATTCCAGGGCAGGCTTTGCCACTGCAGTGCTGCAAGGCCTTATAGCTGCACCTAATGCTGTTTATCTCCAGCCTCCCAACCATAGCTTTGGGATTCTACCCAAATGCAGTGACTGCAGCAGTGAAACACGAAGAACTTAGTACAGTTGTGTACACTTAACCATAAATGTAGATGTTTGAGTGTATTCACTTTTGCAGTCCAGGTTACCCTCCCACCATCCCCCTGTCATTCTAAAGTTTATCTTTCCTTCTCTATCTTCTACAACCTGTATGGTGTATTTGCTTGCAGATGCAGGTAAAGTTTATATTGATGCATGAATATATATATATATATATATATATATATATATATATATATATATATATATATATATATATATATATGTGTTGTGTCTTTCGGCTTTTCCCGGTTAGGGGTCGCCACAGCGGCCCTCTGGTCCGCTAATGATTGGCAGTAGATTTTTATGTGCCAACTTGCGAGGTGACAATGCTACCGCAGCACCACCACCGCATTTTATATATATATATATATATATATATATCTGTGTGTGTGTGTGTGTGTATATATATTTCATGTGGGAAGCAAATACCGCATAAGGATTTCCAATCTCAAGGATCATACAGAGCCAGGCAATGGCAAGCACCAACCCCAAGAGGTGGAGAAGATAGATCACAGTCATTCAGAAAACAGACACAATGACTTTCCCCTTTACCTGCCAAGCAAAGCTTTAATGGCAGCACCTTTAGGTGGAAAACTGGCATTATTCTCAAAAAATTGGCATATTGTCACAAAAGACAAATGGATCCTGGACATTATAGACAGAGGCTACAGATTCCACTTTCACACCCTTCCAAAAATGAGAGGCATGCCAAATCTGCCACAAAATCAAAGGGCAGAGGCACAAAACAAATTTCAGCTCTCATGGACATGAAAGCTATTCAAGAGGTGCCTGCAAAAGAACAAGGTCAAGGGTTTTATTCCAGACTATTCCTGGTACCAAGGAAAGACAAAGATTGGAGACCTATTTTAGATCTATCCATCCTAAACACATATTTACAGGTACCAAAATTCAAGATGCTCACATTACAGCAGCTTCTTCCCATGCTGGGCAAGGAGTCTTGGCTGGCAACATTGGACCTCAAGGAGGCATACCTGCATGTCCCTATCAGACAAGATTGCAGAAGATACCTCAGATTTCTTGCAGGTTCAACCCATTATCAATTCTCTGCATTGCCATTTGGCTTATCTACTGCGCCCAGAGTGTTTACGAAATGCCTGGCATCAGTAATTGCCTTCTGCAGACTTCAAGGAATACAAATATACCCATATCTGGATGACTGCCTGATCCAAGCGGACAGCAAGGACATACTTCTGAAACACCTGGCGTTTGTAATAAGACTGTTGAACTTTCTGGGATACACAGTCAACAAAAAGAAATCAAAGCTAATACCCTCTCAAACAGTAATTTTCCTTTGTGAGAGCTTGAATACAAACACCCAGATGGCCTACCTCACGCCAGACAAACAAGAGCAACTATCTCAATACTTCAGCAAAATGGCAACCTTCACCAGGCTGACTGCAAGGAAAGTCTTGCAGGCTCTGGGATTCATGGCATCTTGCATCCTGCTGATCCCATGTGCAAAGCTGCATATGAGGAAACTTCAGTGGTACCTAAAAAACTTATGGTCTCAACACAGCCACAGTTTGGAAACAATTATACCCCTCATTCCATGTCTTCAAAAGCAATTTCTGTGGTGGGCTCAAGCATGCCAAAGAAACAAAGGTCTCCCTTTCTGCATACCTCAAGCAGATCAAATCATCACAACAGATGCCTCGGACTACGCCTGGGGGCACACATGAAAGATCAGTGCATTCAGGGGAAATGGTCCCAAAAAGAGAAGCACCTACACATCAACCAAAAGGAAATGCTAGCAGTGCAAAATGCTATTATGGCCTTCAAAGGCCTACTGCATCCAGGCCAGCTATTGATAAGGACAGACAACACCACAGTGATGTGGTACATAAACAAACAGGCGGGAACTCATTCATACCCACTGTGCAGACTAGCCATGACCCTTTGGAACACAGCTTTGGAATTGCAAATCCAACTTCAGGCACAATTCCTGCCAAGGAAGGAAAACACACTGGCAGACAGCCTAAGCAGAAATATGACAGATCCACACGAATGGAAGTTGCATCCTCAAGTTTTCGCAAAGATAACTCAGGCATGGGGGCAGCCAGACATGGATCTCTTTGCTACCCACAGAAATTACCAACTGAAAAAATTTTGCTCAAGGACCTATCATCCACAGGCCTGGAAAGTGGATGCACTCTCCTTCAACTGGACAACATTGACAGTCTATGCCTCTCCGCCTCTCTGCTGCCCAAAGTTCTATTAAAAGCCAGAGCAGAGAGGCCGAAAATGATTCTCGTTGCTCCAGACTGGCCAAGACAACACTGGTATCCACTCCTGAAGAGCATGACGCATTCCCCACCATGGATCCTACCTCTAGTGCCTCGTCTGGTTTCCCAGCACAACTTCAAAACTCTTCACAGCCAGCTCAAAACCCTAAATCTAGCCGCATGGAGAATCCCTTGATTTCACAACAGACCCTCCTCTCCAAGGAGGTGCAGGATGTCATCTTGGAGGCCAGAAGACCTTCTACTAGAAAAGCCTACTCCGCCAAATGGAAGCGGTTTTGTGCCTGGAATCAGAAAAAGGGCCAGAATCCTTGGGTAATAAATATACCTCAAATATTACAGTACCTAGCTGAGATGTTAAACAGTGGACTTTCCTTCTCCATCAAAATCCATGCTTCAGCCATTTCTGCACAATACAACACAGATCCTCCTTTATTCTCTCCTCCTCTCTTCTCTCCTCCTCTCTTAAGACAGTTCCTCAGAGGGGCTAAGAATATAAAACCCCCAAGGAAACCACCAGTCCCTGCTTGGGACCTCAACTTCATATTGGAAAAACTGACCCTTCCTCCATTTGAGCCAGCTGCTTCAGCAGAACTACAATATTTGTCATGGAAAACAGCCTTCCTTCTGGCTATCACCTCAGCACACAGGGTTTCGGAACTACAGGCCCTCATGGCTGTGCAACCTTTCATCATTTTCCATCAAGACAGAGTTTCCTTACGAACCAACCCTACCTTTATGCCAAAGGTAGTATCCAGTGTAGCCGTGAATCAGACTATCCACTTACCTACCTTTTACCCTAACCCACAAAACAAAGGGGAAAGACTACTGCATTCCTTGGACATTCACAGACAACTATGTTATTATTTGGACAGGACAAAGCCATTCAGGAAATCCGAGCAACTCTGTGTCCTATGCTACAGGTGCTCAAGGAAAGGCTATCTCCAAACAGACAATCTCAAAATGGATAGCCCACTGCATACGCTTTTGTAACTCATTTCATGGAAAAGATGTACCTTCAAGCATCAGGTCCCACTCCACAAGTGCCACAGCTACCTCTGCAGCTTTCCTCAGGGGGGTTCCTACCAAGGACATTTTGGAAGCAGCCACTTGGAGTTCAGTGCACACTTTCTCCAAACACTATCACCTTCCACTTTACTCAAAATCTAGAGCGGGATTTGCCAAAGCTGTCTTGCAGGGCATCCTTGCTCCTCCTAGTTCCACTTAGTGCCTGCCACCCCTACTTAGCTTTGGGATTCTACCCATCTGTTATGACTGCAGCTGTATGCACGATGAACATAGTACAGTTTTGTACCTACCATAAATGTAGATGTTCGAGTGCTCATACAGCTGCAGTCCAGGTTTCCCTCCCTCCATCCCCTCTTAGGACAGGCCTTATGACAAACACCTTCTCATACAACCTATTTGGGGTTTTCTTTTATGGTGTATTTGCTTGCAAACTACTGTTTTTTTATTATTCTATATTGCATGACTGCATAAGTTTATGTTTTGCCTTACTTCTGGGGGCACCTGACATCTGGGGCAAGAAAAACTGAAGAAGATGGCGTCGGCTGGTTCTTTTATACCCCTGCCGCACTGACGTCAGGGAAGAAGCGACGACAACCGACGCCGGACCTAGACTTTGGAATTCGGCCGACCGAGGACCCGCCTGACGGCAGGATAACCCATCTGTTATGACTGCAGCTGTATGAGCACTCGAACATGTACATTTATGGTAGGTACAAAACTGTACTTTCCTGGCATCACTTCCCACTGTCTTGGAACTGAGCTTTCCATCTCCAAACTCAATCTTTCTGCGCTCAGTGTTAGTGGTTCAACCTCAACTTCAGTGGGTTAAGCCCATTTCATCATCTTTAACTTAGGCACTGATTTTGTTATTAAATAAAAAACAGCAAGCAGGAACCAGCACAAAGTTTAATCAGAGACTCTGATTAAACTTTCTTGTGTTGGTTCCTGCTTGTTGTCTTTTATCTTCTTTTTTTACTACAGTTTTTTTTTTTTTTTTTTTTTTAATTTACTGATTTTGTGATTTTGTTATTGTCTGTGTTGTCTTTGAACTGTCTTGGCCCTTCAGGCTTTGCCGGTCTTTGTAATGACATTGGAGTTGTGACAGGCCCCAGAGCTTGTGATGCAGGTGTCACTGGAATACCCCCCCCCCCAACGACAGTAATCTAGATTACTTACCTGGGAGCTACTGCTGCTACTTTTCACTCAGAACAAAGGGACCAGAGTCTGAAGACAGGATGCCAGTCTTATGTCAATCACACTATTTTCCTCCTTGTGCTGTCTCCATCCAAGGACAGGAAGTAAAGCCACATGTAAACGAAAGCACAGTGTTGTCTTAGAGGAGTCTGGCCAGAATGCTAATTCCTCTACTTTATCTCCCAATAACCCTGGATTTGGCAAACTGTTAAATGTTCGTTGGCATTAACCAAGTGGCCCTAAGGCAGTTGATCTGAGTCAGGTCGCATTCAGGCCAAGGCTGTAGTCACAACAGTCTTTCTTGTGGGTGGCACAAACAGCAGGCAAAATGGTCATGCTACTGTTAATGACTGGAATATCCTTGCAGCGTTTCTTGTACCCAAGACCAAATACCTTTGCAAGGCATTTTTAAGTTAAATGTCACTTCCAGTTCAAGATCTCCCTTTAGAGCTGACATAATCCAGTTTTTTTTTTGTTTTTATATTATGAAGAGCCATCTGAGAGGTTAAGGGATAAGCCTGGAACTCTGTCCTAGAGTTGATGAGGATGAAACATCTGCATAAATTCTGAAAATTAAGTACTTTACTGTAATGATTGTTTTGTGTTGCCAGTTTCATCTGCCTCACTATTTCTCCTGTCTCCTACCAACGGGTTCACTGGATGCTCTCCTTTTTGGAGTCTAAATTTCTATCATCCTTGCGTTTTGTGGGCTTCTTATATCTGGGGAAGGGAACCTTTAGTGCCAAGGTTTATAGATAAAGAGGAGCAGCTTGGGTTGTAGAAAACTTTTGAGTGAGGTTAAGTACTTGTCATTGTTAATCCTAGAGGTGAGAGATGAAACTGCCAACATGGATATATTATGGGAAGGATGCAACCTTCATTTTTTTTCTCATGCTCTGAAGTCGGCATTCTTTTGGTTTACTAAATTTTTTCTTGCTCTGAAGTCAGGAGAGTCTATTGGTTTACTGAAAATTAGTATCTGGAAGTGGTGCAGTATCCCTACCCTGATATGAGGTATGTAAAGCTGTATTAAGGGCTGGAACATGCATAATTTAATTTAGCAGGTAGTATTTTTTCTGGAGTAGCATAGTGAATATAACAAGGTTAACTTTTAGTAGCTGCTCATGTGATAAGATTATTTTATATTTGGGCTGCCTGAAATACACTTAAAAGAAATTAAAAATAAATTAGTGGACTTTGGTAATACCAGAAATCGGGATGAGTCTTTTTCCAAGTACAGTTCAATACTAACATTTTATGGTCTTACTCTTGCAGATCATTTACATTTTTATGCATTTTCATAAATCCAGTGCAGTCCAAGCAGTAGAGAAGTATTTCTGTTCTTTCTTGCACTTGTGTAATATATTTTGACAGTGCTGTTATATTTTCATAGCATCATATTTGTAGCACTTTACCATTGTACAGTGCCTTTGCATTTCACTGAACTAGTTGCTGGCTCCTACATTGTTAGGTAAATTCTTTTAGAGTGTTTCCTGGTTTAGTTAGCTGTTTATAGCCTTGATGTCCTTCAAGGATGCATCTGCAGTCCTAACATATGGGTTGTCCTGCCTCAGGCAGCCATTCGGTCGGCCGGATTCCAAAGTCTGGGTCTGGCCTCGGCTGATGTCGCACTTCACCCGATGTCATAGCTGCTGTTTATTGGGTATAAAGGCATCAGCCGACGCCATTTTCCTCAGTCTTTCTTGCCACGCGGTGCCCGAAGCAGAAGCTGTTCACAAGTGCCGGTCGGTCAGATCCAGAGATTTCTACTACCGAAGACTTCTAAAAAGCTAAGTACCCCGTTGGGGACTCTTTCTTGCCTCAGCCGATGTCAGACAAAGTAAATAATTGTTTAACTTGTGGAAAACAAATACCTCATAAGGATTTCCACTCTTACTGCCTTCCTTGCTTAGGCCCAGACCACGACGTATCAGCTTGTCTAGCCTGTGCTTCCTTCAACCGACGGACACTTAGACGTCGGTCGGAGTTTGCAGAGGAGTTTTTTGGTCCCGCTTTTGCATACAAAATGCCGTCGGAGACTCCGACTACTCAACTAGCTAAAAAGCGTAAGGAAAAGGACCGACATTTGCGGCCCGCGGTTTCGGCTGAAACCACGGTTAGGCCAACCGCGAATGTCTCGGTTTCGGCTGAAACCGAGCCCCTGGTTCTTCCTTCGGCCGAAAGCATGCTTCCGATAGCCGAGGCCTCACAGAGCATGGCTGAATCTGCTACTGAATTTACTGCTACAGAATCAGGCACCCAGGATTTATCAGACACTATTCCTTTAGACACAACTACCCCTGCACGTGGGGCTGCTAGACCCCCTGCTTCCATGTCTATCAAGGCTTTTGCCGGGGCTAAGGCAGCTAAATCTTCTAAGGCCTTGCCTGCCAAAACTCCTTCACATAGGCCTACCTCTAGTTCCCAAATACTCAGCCTGGCTGAGGATCTCATTTCTTTGATTAGAGGATCCCAACCTCACCCAGACGGGGCCTCTCAGCCCCCTCCAGACAAGAGGCCTAGGACTGAACCCCCGGAACCTGTCTCTACAGATTATTCCTCGGATGACTCAGACCTTTCAGACCCTCACGAAGGCCCATATTCTCCTTATGAGGATTCTGATGCAGAAGACTCCATTCCTTCTGCTTCTCCTCCTGAAGAATTTTCCTTTGGGGAAACCTTGCATGCTATGAGGGAACACTTCCAATGGCAGGGCCAGGATTTTTCAGATTCAAGGAAAAGGCTAAGGACTTTTTTACACTTACCACAGCATAGGCCTTTAGCCATTCCGCCAGTACTAACAGTTGTTGATGATGCATATAATGATGCCTGTACTGCTTCTGATTCTCTTCCTCCGGCCCCTGCCAAGCCAGACAGATATTACAGGGTCCCGTACACACACTACCATTTGTATAAGGCTCCTGTTGCAGACCCTGAAACCATTTCGCAGGGCCCTAAAGGTGTGGCAGCTGCCTCTGCCAAAAACCCTCTTCCCTCTGAAAGGGAATCTAGAGCATTAGAGAGATGGGGTAAAAAGGTATCTGAAGTAGGAGATTCATTTGTCTGCAACCTGTGGGTTATGGATCCGATATCGGATCCGAACCGGCATGGTTTTCCAGCTATGGATCCGAGCTCTCAGCTCCTCCCCTCACCCATAATGCCCTGCTCTCCCTACATGACCCCAGATCTAGTTTGCCGCGCTGGTGACCAGACTGGATTTTAGAGCTCTTCAGCTAAGTGTCTTCTTGTATTTACAAGCGTTTAAATTTAAAGTTTTAGTCAGTTTTGTGTGGAAGTGTTAGGTTCCCTATCTTTTAAGTTAAAAATTTAAAGTTTTTTAATAACTTTTATAACTTTTATTTATCCCTCCCCTCGCTGGTGCGTAGTGTGTGTTTGGGCCTGTGTTTTGTGGCTAGTTAGCACTTATTATTTAAAAAAAAAAAAAAAAAAACCTTAGAATGTCTGAAGCCCCTAAGGCTTTCTTTTCGAAGTGCTCCGAGTGTAGCCATAAGCTTTCCCCTGCTGATGGCCACACTTGGTGCGTTTGATGCCTTGGGGTTGAACACCTCACTTCTGGATGTTCCATTTGTGCAGGGTTCAACCCCAGGGCATTGAAGGAGCGGAGGTCGAAGCTGGTCCTGGCGGGACTTCTGCCCCCGGACACGGCTTCGGCTACCGCTCCTTCAGGGGGTACCGTGTCTTCAGTTCCCTCCTCTCCTGCTCCCCCTCCTCCACCTGGGACTCAACCTCCCTCTAGTGGTTTGGAGGAGAGGGAAGCAAGAAAAAAGGACCGGAGAGAGAAGCACCATAAGCGGCGGGCCGAGACCTCTGTTTCGGCCCCGCCTGCCAAGTGGGCTTCTCCTCTGGCCTCCTTGTCTACCATCTCTCCCCCTCCTCGGCTCCAGTCTCCAGTCTGCTATTCACCGGGACCTGAGGAGGAGGAGACCCGATCTCCGTCGAGGCTATCGAGGAGGCACTCAAGGCCTACCTCGGTAGCCTCTTCGAGATCTACATATAGTTTATCTGACGCTGATCTGGACCGGATGATGAGAAGGGTCATCCAGGCCCAGATGCAGATGGGAGTGCTCCTGCATCCCCCCCCCTCTGGGGGGGAGCTCGACCCCCTTTTTCAAACCTATAGCTCCTTCTCCGACCCGCTACCCGGGTTCAGAGCGATTGGAGCCGAGCAGCTTCGGAGCTGGGGGTGGGTCGGCGCCGATAGTACTAGGTACTTCGGATCCGACCCTGCCCTCGAGTGCTTCGGATCCGACCTCTCGGAGACTGGATCCGAGCTTCAGATCCGGGGGGATTAGTGTTCTTTCGGCGCCATCGGTGTCGGAGCGCACTGCCCCCTCGGATCCGAATGCCTCGGCGACGGCTCCGATCCACTCTTCGGATCCGAGGGGGAGCCGATTATCGGATCCTTTGGTCGAGGTTGGCTCCCCCTCGGCTTTTGATGTAGTGGAGAGGGCCCTGTTGAGGGTTTCCGGATTCCCGGCACTTGCTTCGGCTCCTTCCCGCGCTCCATCTGCACTGGGTCAGGCTTCCACCATCCGGCCACTGGGACAGCCCGCTCCATTGCCCCAAGCTGTTCCATTGGAACAGGACACGCTTGCGAGGTTCCTCGGACAGCCCCCCCGAGGATGCACCTCGCAAGCATACGTGTAAAAGGAGGCACATAGACTCCCCCGAGTCTCTCACAGAAGACACGGATTTGGAGGAAGGGGAAGACTCCCCAAGATCACCCCCCGAGGATGTCTCCTTTGGAGACATCATGGAAATGCTTCGCATAAGGGGGGGGTGGTCTGCCCCCAAGTCTTCCTCGGACGAGTCCGTGTTCTTGGAGGCATTTGAAGCGGGCCCGTCTACCTCTTGGGTGTCCCCTCCTGCCGACCCCCTGGTGGACCTAATTACCACCAGGGCATGGAAGGAACCGGACACCATGGAGCCAATCCCCAAAAGGCCAGACCGCATCCTTAGTCCCCCGGCAGACCGTGCCCACTGGAGCAAGGGGCCTCCGGTAGATGCCATGTTGACGGCTGCAGCCACCAAGAGGGAACTTGCCCAGGAGAGTCCCTCAGTCCATCCTCCGAGCAAGGAGTCTTGGATGATGGACCGCTTGGGGAAGCGAATGTTTAGTTCAGCGACCTTTTCAGTGAGGGCGCTAAACTACTTGGCACATGTGATCAGGATGCAGCGCGATCTTATCAAGGAATACGCTGCATCCCCCCCAGAGTCCATGTCGGAGGAGGACAAACTGTTGCACTCCACCCGTATGGCCACTCTCAGGTCCTTGACTAATTCCTCTATGCGGTTACTGTCCCATGCTCCGGATTGAGCCGCTAGAGCTGCAGGGGTAGGCCTAGTTACTAGACGTCAGGCCTGGCTCCGCCATTGCGATTTCACAGAGCCCTTCAAGGCGTCATTCGCGAACGCTCCCTTCGATGATTCTGCCCTTTTTGGCAAAACTGTTCGCGATACTTTGACCCAGAGCGAGAAGGACGGGAAGATGCTGTCTGCCGTCGGAATCTGCTTCTCTGTGCCCCAGAGGTCCTATTCTAGGAACCAAAAGGGCCAAAAGAAGATGTGGTTCCGGAAGTCGCAGCAGTCCCAACCCGCTCCGGACAACCAGTCCTTCCGTGGCAGAGGAGGACAGGGAGGACGCCGCCCCAGGGGCAGAGGGGCTCCCAGGAACTTCGGGTCCAGAGAACCTTTCTCTGAACGGCCCGCGCAGCAGCCCTGAAGGGTTGCCCGGCTGCTCCACTCTGGAGGCAGTCGGGGGACGTTTCTCGGAGCACCTAGCGGCATGGGAGTCCATAACATCAGACCGCTGGGTCCCCCGCATCATATCCAGAGGATACCTCATTCCATTTCATCACATCCCAAAATTGAAGTCCCTCCCCGACGTTCCACCCGGTCAGTGGGAGGCCGCTTTGGCAGAAATTGGCCATCTGCTGAAGAAAAGAGCCATCCAGCCCGTCCCCCCAGACCAGATCGGATCAGGGTTCTACTCCAGGTTCTTTTTAGTGCCAAAAAAGACGGGGGACCTAAGACCAGTATTAGACCTGTCACTCTTAAACCTGGCAGTTCCCAAGGAGAAGTTCCAAATGGTTACCTTGCAGTCCATTCTCCCCCTTCTGGGAGAAAATCACTGGATGTGCTCTATAGACCTCAAGGATGCGTACTACCACATTCTAATGGACAGACGCTCCAGGAGGTTTCTTCGCTTCCAGCTGGGAGCCAGTCACTACCAATTCAGGGTCCTTCCCTTTGGTCTCACCACAACCCCCAGGGTGTTCACCAAAGTATTAGCAGTGGTAGCGGCCCACCTGAGGCTTCAGGGGGTACAGGTCTTCCCATACCTGGATGACTGGCTCCTCACCGCCCCAACAAGGCATCTACTGTTATTGACGCGAGACTCCTTTCTCCATCTAGCTCCCCACCTGGGCATCACAATAAATGCAGAAAAATCCAACCTAGCCCCTATGCAATTCATAGATTTTATACGTGCCAGGTTAGACACGAGACAATTAAGAGCCTTCCTCACTGCGGACAGAGTTCAGAATCTACAGCTCCAGGTGCGGGCCATCCTCCACTCCAGCTCAGTTCCGGCGGAATTGGTCCTGAGGGCTCTAGGGTCCATGGCAGCAGCGATAGCTCTTCTACCTCTCGCCAGGTTCAATATGCGGGTCCTTCAATGGACACTCCTAGTTCAGTGGTCTTGTCTTGCTCTTCCTATGCATCATCCCATTGCGATCAGCAAGGCTTGCAAGCGGTCCCTCTTGTGGTGGCTCCACTCACAGGATCTCCACGGAGGCAGCCCCTTTTGTGCTTCTCCCCCTCTCGCCACGGTGACCACGGACGCCTCTCGCCTCGGGTGGGGGGGGGCATTTTGCAGGCCGGACAGTCCAAGGCACGTGGAACGATTCAGAGACCTTACTGCATATCAATGTTCTAGAGATGAGAGCAGTGCTCTTAGCGTTGCAAGCACTACAGGCCTTTCTTCCCTTGGGAACTATTGCAATTCAGTCGGACAACATGTCTGTTGTCTGGTACATCAACAAACAGGGGGGAACCAGGTCTTACCCTCTTTGTCGAGAAGCCATGAGAGTGTGGGAATGGGCAATCTCCACCAACCGCTTTCTCATCGCAACGCATATTCCGGGTCGGTCCAACATCCTTGCGGACAAGCTCAGTCGCACCATTCTCTCCCCTTATGAGTGGTCTCTCAATGCTCAAGTAGCGAAAAGCATCTTCACACGGTGGGGAACTCCTTGTTGCGATCTTTTTGCGTCTCCCTCAAACACCAAGTGCGACAGTTTTTTCGCTGTAATCCCTCCTCCCGGAGATACCCCAAGAGACGCTCTGGTGCATGCTTGGCCCCCCGGTCTTCTTTACGCTTACCCTCCTTTGCCTCTGATGCTCCAAGTTCTTCAGAAAGCCTCTCGGTTGGGGTGCAGAATGATTCTCATTGCCCCATTCTGGCCTCGACAGATCTGGTTCCCGTTCCTAAGGTCTCACTCCGTGAATCCACCTTGGATTCTAGATCCCATTCCGGATCTGATATCTCACCCGTCCCATCTATCAACCCCGAATCTGGACAACCTGAAGCTAACTGCTTGGCTGCTCCAGTTCCACTCCTAATCAGGACTCCCGGTATTTCGTCTCCCGTTAGGACCATCCTGGTAGCGGCTCATAAACCATCTACCAGGAAAGTTTACCGCAGCAAGTGGAAACGGTTCTCCATTTGGGCGGAGCGGCAAGGTCTAGACCCCTTCACAGTTCCCCTTCCTCTGGTGCTTGACTTCCTAACCACTCTTTTTAATGATGGTGCCAGCAGTTCCACGGTCAAAGTACAACTTGCGGCAATTTCTCACTATCATATTGGTCATGACTCCAGTCCACTGATGTCTGCCAAATTGTGTAAGATCTTCCTAAAAGGTACTTTTCTTCTTAGACCCCCTGTAAAGCAAGTGGTTCCTCCTTGGGACCTTTCTTTGGTTCTTCAGGCCTTGACCGCTCCCCCCTTCGAACCTGCGGCCACGGTAGATCTAAAATTTTTATCTTTCAAGACGGCCTTTTTAGCAGCCATTACCTCGGCCAAGAGAGTTTCAGAACTTCAAGCCTTATCCATCAAGCCTCCTTACTTGGTCTTTCATCCGGACCGTGTATACCTCAGGACCAACCCGTCCTTTCTTCCTAAGGTAGCTTCTGAAGCAAATATTAATCAATCCATTAACCTCCCTGTTTTCTTTCCTAAATATCAAAACAAAGGTGAATACAAGCTACATTCCTTAGATGTTCACAGGCAACTTCGATTTTATCTGAACAGGACAGCTGGTCATAGGCAATCCAACCAGTTGTTTATTTCCTTTGCTAAATTCAATTTGGGTAAACCAATTTCCAAAGTCTCTTTATCACGCTGGATTTCGCAGTGCATCTTATTGGCTTATCAAGCTTTTGGGAGGCCCGCACCGGAGGGAGTACATGCCCATTCAACCCGGTCAGTCTCTACCTCAGCGGCCTTTAAAGCTAGGATTCCTCTGGATGATATTTGTTCAGCAGCCACTTGGGCTTCATCTCATACCTTTATTTCCCACTACAAGTTGGATATTACATCTAGAGGCAGAGCATCCTTTGGCTCCGCAGTGCTCCGGAATATCCTTCCATGACGGCCGCCCAAGATTCAGGTAGCTGGGGACTCTGTCCCACAGGTTGCAGACAAATGAATCTCCTACTTCAGATTTAGAAGTTATGTACTTACCATAACGTTCCATCTGAGTAGGTGTATTCATTTGTCTGCAACCATCCCGCCCTCCTATCCCCCTGGCCTTGTCAGTTTCCTGCATATTACGTGTTACCCTTTCTAGGGTATTTTGATTTATGGCAAACTCGATCTGAGGTCATGTAGGGAGAGCAGGGCATTATGGGTGAGGGGAGGAGCTGAGAGCTCGGATCCATAGCTGGAAAACCATGCCAGTTCGGATCCGATATCGAATCCATAACCCACAGGTTGCAGACAAATGAATACACCTACTCAGATGGAACGCTATGGTAAGTACATAACTTCTAATTATACTTCTGCTACTCTTTCGGCCAGGGCCTTGAACTGTCAATTTCACATGATTCAGTACCAGGAATTTTTGTTAGACCAGCTAAATAAAAAACTATCTTCTCCTGAACCTTTAGACCGCAAGTCCCTTCAGGATTTGGTACATAACTCTCAGCAGGTCAGTAACCATTTCTTAAAATGTGGCTATGATGCACTGGAGTCTTCCTTTAGATCAGCTGTGACTGGAACAGTGATTCGAAGGCATGCCTGGTTAAAAGAACAATCCTTACCAGACCATGTTAAGTCAAAACTCCTAGATGCTCCCATGGAGAAGCAAAGTTTGTTTGGCTCCCCTGCACAGGAGGTTCTAAAAAAGGTGGAAGAAAAGGCAAAATCTGTCCAAACAGTCAAGGATTTCTTACAGGTCCAACCTCCGAGGTTTAGCAGAAATTGGCCTTCGAAGAATTGGTCCTTTCCAGACAACTCCAGAGCGCAGAGAGGCAGAAATAGATGCCCAAGAGGCAGAGGTCAATCTAGGGGTGCCTACAGGGGACGTCAGTGGCAACCTACCAACCAGAGAAGTACTGCCACAGAATCAACTACAACCACTTCCACAGGGCAGACACAATGACTTGGCTCTAGTTCCGCCTACCAGGGAACAACTGGAAGCACCCTTGGGCAGAAAACTAGCCTTATTCTCTGACAACTGGCATTACATTACAGGAGACAAATGGACTTTACAAACAATAGACAAGGGCTACAGGTTTCACTTCCATACTCTACCAAAAAAGAGAGGAATGCCAAACCTACCACCAAGCCAAAAAACAGACGCTCTAAGACAAATCAACAACTTACTAAGGATGAGAGCTATAGAAGAGGAGCCACCTATGGAACAAGGCCAAGGATTTTACTCGAGGCTTTTCCTTGTACCAAGAAAAGAAAATCATTGGAGACCTATTCTAGATTTGTCCGCACTGAACACATACCTCATTGTTCCAAAATTCAAAATGCTGACCCTCCATCAACTTCTTCCCATGCTGGGCAAGGAGTCTTGGCTGGTGACTCTAGATCTCAAGGAGGCATACCTGCACGTCCCTATATGACCAGATTGCAGAAGACACCTCAGATTTCTTGCAGGATCAGAGCATTATCAATTCTCAGCATTGCCTTTTGGCTTATCTACTGCGCCCAGAGTATTCACGAAATGCCTGGCATCAGTAATTGCTCATTGCAGACTTCAGGGAATTCAGACTTACCCTTACCTGGACGACTGCTTAATACAAGCGGACAACAAGGCAAAGTTAACAAAAGATTTGGAAAATGTCATACAACTGTTGCAAGCCTTGGGATACACAGTCAACATGCAAAAGTCAAGACTAGTACCATCCCAAAGGATAACATTCTTGGGTGCAGAATTAGACACATCAACTCAGATGGCTTTTCTCACAGAAGAAAAACAAAAGCAACTACCAGTCTACTTCATGACATTAACAACACAAACTCAGCTTACTGCAAGGAAAGTCCTGCAAGCCCTGGACTACATGGCATCCTGCATAATATTGGTTCCGCATGCCAGGCTGCATATGAGAAAGCTACAATGGTATCTAAGGAATGTATGGTCTCAACACAAGCACAGTCTAGAAGCCCAGATTCCAATAATTCCATGCCTGAAGCAAGAATTCCTGTGGTGGGCTCAGGCCTGTCAGTTGAACAGAGGCTTGCCTTTCCACAAACCACATCCAAGCCAGACCATCACCACGGACGCCTCAGACCTAGGATGGGGGGCACACATGGTGGACAAGTGTATACAAGGCCTATGGACCCAAGACCAGCTGAATCTACACATAAATCTAAAGGAGATGCTGGCAGTGAAACATGCGATCCAGGCATTCAGCCCACTCCTTCAACAGGGTCATCTGCTGATAAGGACGGACAATACCACAGTCATGTGGTACATCAACAAACAGGGAGGTACACATTCATATCCTCTATGCCGGATGGCAATGGACCTGTGGAATGTGGCCCTGATCCTCAACATTCAACTTCAGGCCAGATTTGTACCAGGAAAAGAAAATTCTCTAGCAGACACCTTAAGCAGAACTACCACGGATGCTCACGAATTAATGCTGCATCCAGATATCTTCAAAGCCATAACAAAGAAATGGGGACTACCACAGATAGACCTGTTTGCCTCCCCACACAATCACCAATTGAAGAAATTCTGCACAAGAGCATACCACCCACTTGCTTGGAGGGTGGACTCCCTTTCCTTCAGCTGGAAAAACCTGACAGCATATGCATTTCCACCTCTTCCCTTGATGTACAAAGTTCTACTGAAGATCAGAGAGGATCAGCCAAGGGTAATTCTGATAGCTCCAGACTGGCCGAGGCAACATTGGTACCCGCTACTGAGAAGCATGTCTCGGACACACGCATGGCATCTACCTCTATGTCCCTTACTACTAACACAGGACAACTACAAGATTATACATCCAAACTTGAAAACACTGCAGCTAGCTGCTTGGAATATTGCATAAAACAAAATAACCCAGGTTTATCTCAGAGGGTTAAGGACATTATCCTGGAGGCACGCAGACCCTCCACAAGGAAGACTTATTCAGCCAAGTGGAAAAGATACCTCATTTGGAGTGCAGCAAAGGGAGAGAATGTCTCATTGGCAAACATAGCACACATCCTGGAATATTTAGCAGAGCTGTTCCACAATGGCCTGTCTTACTCCTCCATTAAGATTCATGCATCAGCAATTTCAGCAGAATACAACATGGATCCTCCTGTCTTCTCTCATCCTCTACTCAGGCAGTTCTTGAGAGGAATCAAAAATGTAAAGCCTCCAGGGAAACCACCTTTACCTACATGGGATCTCAACTTTGTGCTGGAAAAGTTAACACTTCCCCCTTTTGAACCAGCAGCAACAGCAGAATTACAATTCTTGTCTTGGAAAACTGCTTTCCTGCTAGCAATTACTAAAGCAAGAAGGGTATCTGAGTTACAGGCATTAATGGCAGTACAACCCTTCCTTATCTTCCATCAGGACAGAGTCTCTCTGAGAACTAACCCTACCTTTATGCCAAAAGTGGTCTCCAGAGTATCATTGAACCAAGCGATTCATTTACCTACATTCTTCCCCAACCCACAGAACAGGGGGGAAAGACTGCTACATACCTTGGATGTGCACAGACAATTACGCTACTACTGGACAGAACTAAGACCAGCAGAAAAACTGACCAGCTTCTGGTAGCATATGCAACAGGAATGCAAGGAAAAGCAATTTCAAAACAGACAATCTCAAAATGGATAGGAAATTGCATTCGATTTTGCTACTCTTTTCATGGAAAGACAACTCCTGATAATATCAGACCTCATTCCACAAGAGCTACAGCCACCACTACAGCTTTCCTACGAGGAGTGGCTACCAAATACATTTTAGAAGCTGCTACTTGGAGCTCCGTGCATACATTTGCCAAGCATTACAATCTTCCCCTATACTCTAGATCCCGAGCAGGTTTTGCAACTGCTGTTTTGCAAGGGATCTTAACTACACCATCTTTATCTTAGTGCCTCCTCCCCCAGTTTGGCTATGGTATTCTACCCATATGTTAGGACTGCAGATGCATCCTTGAAGGACATAGTACAGTTTTGTACCTACCATAAATGTAGATGTCCGATAGGTATGCATCTGCAGTCAGGATTACCCACCCTCCTTCCCCTCTGTGGTATTCCTAGGGTATTTACCCCTCTTTTAGCTAGCTGGGAGAATCTATTATGGTGCATTTGTTTGTATATATGTATATATATATATATATATATATGTTGTTTGCTCTCTACTGTTTGGAATTATTTGCATGTATCCAAATTTAGCCTTACTAGAGGGCACCTGGCATCTGGGGCAAGAAACACTGAGGAAAATGGCGTCGGCTGATGCCTTTATACCCAATAAACAGCAGCTATGACGTCGGGTGAAGTGCGACATCAGCCGAGGCCAGACCCAGACTTTGGAATCCGGCCGACCGAAGGTCTGCCTGAGGCAGGACAACCCATATGTTAGGACTGCAGATGCATACCTATCGGACATCTACATTTATGGTAGGTACAAAACTGTACTTTCCTGGCCTTCAGGTTTTATCTTTATTTTGCATTAGGAAGGCACAGGACTGCACTCTAATGGTAGTGGGGAGGTAACCTGGTATGTTCAGAGCTGGGAGTCCTGGAGAAGTAAATTTGTGTGACCCTCTGACAACAACGTTATTTTGTGCGTTTAGTCAGTTTTTTGTGCATTTATAAAGTCTGCCTGTTTCCTTGACATTACTTATCATGCAGTGGGCTTTAGCAGTGCCATGTATAGATGCAGGCACCTAACATTGACCTCTTTTGTAAATCTACCCTTGAAACTTCTCCAGTCCCAGTTGTGCAAAGAGAAACTAGCTTGTGCAGTGACAAGCATTGCCTGTTGAGTTTTGCATTATATACTCCTGTTTGTAGTCTACATTTTTTCAGCAACCTTCAGTTAAAGTAAAAAGTACCTGTAAATATGGATATGAGCTCTCCTGCTATCTCTACAGCCAACTTGGTAAATATGGACTTTCAGAGGTAATGTAGCAGTTGCCTTACATTTACAGACAACTAAACAGTTCTTAAACAACCTGATAAAGTATGTGAGAGAGGTAATTGTACAGTGTCACTGGAGGCAAAGCTGTTAGCATTCAAGCACTCAAAATACCAATCAGGTTGTCAGTAATAAACACACTACACCCACCACTTACAATAAGGATCAGCAACTCAAGACCATATGTGCTGAGGCTCTTAAATGTAATCTTTCTAAAGCCCTCCCATGTATTGCACTTGCAACAAATATCCTCAACAGACCAAAAAGCCCACCACCAAAACATCACCCACCACAACGAATGCAGCCACATCATACAGAGCCCAAAATTGTAAGCCCATAAGAAAATCCACCACGCAACCCAATGTTTTGTTTGTAGGAGACTCCATTATGAGATGCACAGATGTCCCACTCACCAGGCTGAGTACGAAGAAAGTTGACCTTCAGGTGCCAGAATCCTCCAGATCATGCATGCACTCAGGTCATTGAATTACAGGTGTGATGCCCCCACCACTGGCCCAGTAATCAAGGAGCTTCAATCCTCGCCACTGACAATGGGATGCACACACTGGGAGGATGGCAAGTACACACTAAGTGAAGTGCAATTTCCCTTAAGATCACACAGAGACACCACAGTCAGTCTGGGGTTGGTTTCTCCCTGTTACTCCAGATGCCCAAATAAGATTCCCCACTGGCACAGCTATAGAGTTGAGATCATAGTTGAGTGGTCAAGCCAAGACCTCCAGCACTCTCTTTCCAACCAGTGCTTCGTGTCCCTGCTCAAGTAGCTGACACGCACACTATGTATATGTTGTCTGGGCCTGGTGCCCGTCAGGAAGACTGTGCTATCTATTATGGCTTTTGTCATCGGACCCTTATTGAGCGAAAAAAACAAGCTCATTCTAACAGGCCTTATTAAAACTGATTTAAACTGATTTTGACAAGGCCATATCTGGTTCTTCAAAATCTAAAACTGATGTTAGCTCTCCATCTTCTTCCTCATCTAAACATGAACATTATAAGAAGAGCAGCTCAGGAAAAGACCACCTTCGATGCCGTCTGTGCTCACCTCTGCACAGACAGCTTCAGCTCCGACTGCGACTACTGCTAGTACTACTATTTCGATGCAAACATCTTCAGAACCAAAGGAATTCCTCTTTAAATATAGGCCTCATACTAGGTATTCTCTCCCTCTCTAGACCCTTAGACCGATCACCAAGCCCCTTCTTGGAGAAACCCAGATCCCTGTCGGTCCCTTCTGTCTGTTCCACCAAAAGCCTCATGGAATCTGGTATTTTGAGGCTGGTGGACCAGCTATTGGTGGTGAAGAGATTGTCCACTTCTGCAGTTCCTAGTCTATCTGGCTCTGGAACCTTTATCTGTCTCTGCTCCAGTGATTTTTCCTCCTCGTACTCCAACTGAGCCTTCAGAGTTTCTGGTGCCGGCATTCCCCTGTTTCAACTGTCTCTGTGCCAGTCAGCGCTACTTCTCCAGTAGCAGAAACCGCCTTAAACTCTTCTGTCAGAACTGGAGATGATCTGGGGTAACAGCTTTGTTGCTGGTTCCAGGCGGCATAACTCCAGTCTATTGTTGGCGATAGCCATGCTCTTAGGAGTATTGCCACATGTTAGCTCGACACCAGCTTCAGAGGCTGCCTCATAGGTGTGAGGTGAGACCACAGTTCCGATGGAGTCTATTTCGATTTGGGGCTTCCATTCCTCTACAGGGGACTGCCTTCCAGGCCATGGAGAGGGCCTTATCCACTGCAGGCATACACTCGGCACCACTTTCTTAGGACTAACAGCCCTGCCCTTCCCCTCACCTGGAACTTCCTCCAGCCTCTACCCTAGGACAGCGGACACTGAATCTCAAAATCCAACCATAGTGGTCATGTCCTCTTCGGATACTTCTCTGCCCATTCCACCAAAGAGGTACCCATGAAGAGGAAGTGCAAGAGGAAGCACTTAGACACCACTGAAGAGTCTTTCACTGAAAATACCGATTTTGATTAGTTACTCCTGGAGGATGTCTTCTTCGGAGACATTCTAGCGATCCTGAAACAGAGGGGTGGATGGACTTCCCTTCTGCCTTCCTCAGAGGAATCAATATACCTAGAGGCTTTCCGTACCCAACCTTCTACCTCTTGGATCTTTCCTTCTAACGTTATAATTAAATTGATTGCACAGTGGGCTTGGACAATACCGGATTCTATCTAGCCAATCCCAAAGAGACCAGACCATATTTTGTCAGCTCCTCAGGATCAGCAGCATTGGGTGAAAGGAATACCATTAGAATCCATGGTGGTAGTGGCAGCCACCAAAAAGGAGCTTGCTGATGGAAGTCCTACTATCCATTCTCTTAATAAAAAGTCTAGGATGATGGATAGATCCGGGAAGCACATATACGTTTCATTGACCGTTGCGCTAAGATCCTTGAATTAGATGGCACATTTAATGAGACTTCAACAAGATCTGATAAAAGAACCGTCATATACTCTGGCAGGAGCAGTAGCTGAAGGGGTTAAACAAAAGGTAAACTTCTCAGCTGGCAAAACTAGATTCTGTTTGCAACTAGTCATGAGGCTTACTGTGCACACAGCCAAAGGGACAACGAGGGCAGCAAGTTCATGCATAGCCATCAGAAGACATGCCTGGATGCACTTATGCTAATTCTCAGAGCCACTTAAGTCTTCTTTCGTCAAATCTCCATTTGGCAGAACATCTCTGTTTGGCCACAAAGTTAGACACCCTTGCCAGATATGAGAAAGATGGAAGGATCCTTTCTGCCATTCTGCCTTGGATGTACACTTTTCCACTCCTTAATGATATTACTTCAGGAACCAGAGAAGTGGGAGGTTATGGTTCGAAAAGTCCCAAGGACCTTTCCATGACTCACATTGCAACGACTTCCCCAGGGCAGATGGGGGAGTAACAGTGGAAGACACCATGCTCGAGACAGAAGTGGCACGCAAAATCAGGGTTCCAGGTTCTTTCCTTGGTAACTCTTACCAGCGTTTCTAAATGGAGGCCCGATTGCCATCCTCTGGAGGCAATTGGGGGACAATTATCCCTGCACCTACCTTCCTGCCTCAAGATAACAACGGACAGTTGGGTGCAGAAGGATCATAACCAGAGGTTAGAATATCTCTTTCTCAGAAAAAACAAAAAAAAATTGGAGAAAATCCCACATGTTCCACCCAGTCACAGGGATGCAGCAGTCTTAGAAATTCAAAAACTGCTCAACAAGAGTCATCCAGCCACTGTCACCAGACCAGATAGGATCCAGAGTTTACTCAAAATTATTTAGTGCCAAAGAAAACAGGGGACTGGAGACTGATTTTGGATCTCAGTCAGTTGAACAAATCAGTTCAAAAAAACAGTGTGGTCACGGTTCGGTCTATACTACCATTCTTAGAAAAAGATGATTGTATGTGCTCATTATATCTTCAGCATACATATTACCACATAAAAATGGACAAGCGATCCAGAAGATTTCTGTGCTTCCGGCTGGGAGCCAGTCATTATCAGTTCAGGGCCCTGCCCTTTGGTCTCACCACAGCCCCCAGGCTGCTCACCAAATGTATGGCAGTGGTAGCAGCTCACTTCAGATTGGAAGTTTCATGTGCTTCCATACCTAGACAACTGGCTCCTCACCGCTCCCACCAGGCATCTACTCTTACAGGCAAGAGACTACATTCTTCATATTTGTTCCCTGGGAATCGCAGTAAAGTATGAAAAATCCCTTCTAGAGCCAACGCAGCAATTGGAATTCATAGGAGTGATGCTAAACACAAAGAATGACATCACGTCTCTTCCCCCAGAAAGATTTCAAAGAATAAGATCACAAGTCATTCAGATTATTCACAACAAAAAGGTGACTCGAGGTTGTTGCTACAAACTCTAAGATCAGTATCCGTCTCCACTTTAGTTTCCCTTGTGAGATGTCACATGCAGATTCTTCAGTGGCTCCTGGTGTCACAATGGTCATTACTGAGTAAGCTAATGTCCCATCTGGTATTCTTCACCAACTTATGGAAGAGGGACCCGAGTTGGTGGCTTCACTCCAACAAACGTTGGTCAGGCAGACCCTTTGTCCCTCTTCAACCCCAAGCCATAGTGACCACAGATGCGTGCCAGATAGCACGGGGGGGGACATTACCTGGAAAAGACAGTCCAAGGCACTTGGTCCCAGCTAGAGGCCAATTTATCAGTATTCAAGATGAGGGCAGCACTGTTAGAGTTGCAGGCATTCCAAGAAACCCTCCCCTTGAGAATGACTGTCAGTAGTCTGGTGTATCAACAAGCAAGGGAGAACCAGATCTTACCCTCTTTGTTGAGAAGCACTCGGAGTATGGCAATGGGCAATATCATCCATCCACTTTGTAACTGAAATGCATATTCTGGGGAGCTCCGACGTGATTGCGGACAAACTGAGCAGGACCATCGTAATGCCTCATGAGTGGACTCTCAATCCGATGATGGAGGAAGAGTCCAGGGGAGTCACCGAGAGACACTCTCCTTCATAGTGGGACCCCTGGTCTGTTGCATGCCTTTCTCCCGATTCCTCTCATATCCCAGTTTCTGAAGAAAGCCAACAGGTCGAAGAACAGAAGAATTCTCATTGCCCCATTATTGCCTCATCAGGTGTGGTTTCCCTTTCTTTGGCCTCATCTAATTTGGAAACCTTGGACACTGGGGCCAGATCCAGATCTTCTGTCCCATTCGGATGGACAAGTTCATCCGACTCTTCAAAATCTCAAGCTCACTGAGTGGCTTCTCCAGTTACAATGATTGTCAGGCATTCTAAACTGACTTCCCCAGTTCAAAGAATTGTTCTAGCCTCCCAAAAACTTTTGGCTAGAGGATTGTACTTTAGCAAGTGGCAAAATTTTTCAAAATGGGCTTCAGAGACTAATCATGATCCATTTTCAGCACCAATTGATAAGGTCCTGAAGTTTTTAATGTTGTTTTTTGATGTGGGAGAATCTGCCTACACCATACAAGTGCATCCAGCTGCAATCTCAAATTTTCATAATGGTTTGAATGACGCGTTAATGTCCCACAGACTTTGGAAAGCCTTTCTAAAAGGAACTTTGATGCTCAGACCCCAATACAAAAGACCCTTCTGCACCTAGGGACTTGAATCTGGTACTAGTCTACAATTAGGTCCCCTTTTGAACCTTCTGCAACTTGCGGTCTGAAGTTCTTATCCTGAAAAACATATTGCTGGTAGCTATTACTTCTGCAAGGAGGTTGAACTACAGGCCTTATCTTGCAAACCACTATACCTTATTTTCCATAAAGACAGGGTTTCCTTGAGAAAAAAAATCCTCATTTTCTACCAAAGATGGTGTCTGAAACCAATATTAACCAGACTATTCAACTTCCAGTTTTTTACTTCTCAGACACTTACCTGATGCACATAGAAATTTGTGTTTTTACCTTCACAGAACAAAGGAAATCAGAAAGTCGTACCAGTTGTTTGTTTCCTTCTCTTCGCCTACTATGGAAAAAACTGTTTCTAAAGTTACTCTATCCAAATGGCTTAAAGACTGTAAACTTTCATTTATACCAAAAACAACTGCAACTCCGGCACCTGTTAAAGGAAATTCATCAAGGGCAGTAGCTACTTTTGCGGCCTTTCATTCCAGGGCTTTGATTGATGATATTTGCAGCGACTACCTGGGTCCCTCACACCTTTGTTACTCATTACAAGCTGGACCTGGTCTCTAGGGGACGTGCATCATTTGGCTCTGTGCTTAGGAATATTCTTCCGTGTTTCCTCCCAAGATTTAGGTAGCTGGGGACTATCTGATGTTGTCAATCTTCACTTAATCCTTGACTGTGGGACAAAGACATTATGTCTTACCATTACGTTCCATCTGTGTTGTTGAGCTTCACTTATCATTGACAATCCCCACCCTCCTTCCCTGAGTCCTTCAGTTTCTTCGTGCAACAGATATTTCCCAAAAGATTGGCTTTCCCTTTTAGGAATACAGATATGGTCTCTGGTCTGTTACTTCCTGTCACTATTTTATGCAAACTCAATCTGAGGTAATCCTGCAAGGAGAATTATGGGTAAAGCTTAGCTCAAGAGTTTTTGATGGCACAAGCTGGAGTAACAGCCACATTGGTTTCGATGTACGGAAACAAACTCAGTCAAGGATAAGTGAAGATCAACAACACAGATGGAGTGTTATGGTAAGATATAACTTCTATTTTTAGGTTAAGGTCTGTGTTTTCAGCTGTTTAGGACATTCGTTCTTATTTGAAGCTGTACGTAGTTTTGTGTTTGTATTACGTTAACTGGTTATGGAGTATTCTGGGATGTGTTTGTGGTTTTGTTTGGTTTTCATTAAAACCAAAAGTTTAGTAAAATGTGACAAAGGTTCCAGTGTTGATGGTAAGAAAAAATTTTATAAAGGATTAACCTGCCAAACAATAGTGAGTGCGTGTTTCACAAAAGCTGGAAATAGACATTTAAAAAATCTGTTATAGTAGGTGGGAATAGTGACTTATAATGACACTTTCCATATTGTCTTTGAATGTAATGGTCTGAAAGGTGTACACAAAAAGGAAAGAATATTTAATATTAATATATGCAGTGTGCAAATATTGCTACAGAAGACACATTTGGAAAGAACTGAGCATGTGAATTTGATAGCAAGGATGGATATTCAGCAGCGTATCAAGGACATAGGAAAAGGAGTATTTATATTAATTGCTAGAGGAGCTCTAATAGTAATAGAAGTGGAAAACAGAGAATGGCAGGTTTGTAGTATAGGGCAGCTGGCAAGGGAATAGCATTATGCTGGCATGTATTTATTATTGGAGCTTTAAAAATGGGAGAAGTAATAGGCTTTCTGCAGGGAATATTACTTATAGGGGAGGACTAAAATTTGATTTGCAACAATGAGGATGTATCGGGGTAGAATGGAAGCTATAACAAAAGAGAGCAGATTTCTGAAGAAATTTATGAAAATATTTGGTGTAGAAGATGTGACTTCAGAGGTAAGAACTCTGAGAATTTACATATTTTTCCCCAAGGTGCAATAACTGGGCTAGACTAGACAGATTATATTTCACAGGAGCATGTGCATTTAATTGAAAACTTTGACACACATCCAGTTACTATTTCAGATCATGCACCAATGATTACCCAGATAAAAATGCTGAATAATTAAGTAAAGACAAGAGACTGCCACTTCCCTACCTAGCTGTTAAAAGGACAGGAACGGGTAGTGGGAATTATTCAAGAGGTATTAGGAAAGCTAGAACGTGCTCCAGAAGTTATAGCTAGTGAGTGGGATAAAACGAAAGTGGAGTTTAAAAATAGGGTAGAAATAAAAAAAAATGAGAGAGCTGTTTAAGTAACAAGAATTATTTAAATTGGCTGACAAAGCTATTGCAGGTTAAGGGGAATCTCACAGAACAAGAATAGATACAACTGCTGAGTGTTAAAGACAAAATAAGGGAGTAACTGGATAATATGTGTAGATTAATGTGTATGCACATTTAAGAAGCTATCCATAGGCTTGCACAAGTGTATAAACACTGAGCACGTGCAAGCCTAACTGTCATTTTGTAGTTAGCTGTTGAGATGTAAGCGTGTATGTATGCAAGGTCCATCTGTTAACCACTTGTATTTTTAATGAGGCTGCTATCCATCCTGATGTGTTTTTATGTATTAAAGCATCTAAACAAAATACCCTGCTTGCTTGTCATCTGTGTTAGAGCAGGATGAGCAACATGGTGCCAGAAGTGGTATGTCTAAAGGGACATGGTGCCAGAAGTGGCATGTCTAAAGGATGTGGTGTTAGAGGCAGCATAGCTAAAAACGACTTAAGACACTTACTTGGAACTGGTGGAATATAAAGGAATGAATCATCCCTATTGTACACATACTTTGCCAAACAGGTCAGAAACAAATTTCAGGTATTAAAACTTGCTCAGCACTATTTTTTATTCGCAAAATATGAGACGCGGCATACAGAACATATACAGATATGTACAATATTGATAAAAAATATTTGAATTACTACGGAAAATGTTTGAAATAAGGTCTGAATTGCATAAAATAATGGGAAATGGCCACATTTTTCACTACGTGCTTAATGAATCCATATTTTTCATATTCGTCAAAGATATCCAAATTATCAGAAGTGTTAGCATGTTTGTGCGGTATTACAGAAAAGTTATTTCACAGAATACAGCCATTTCAGAGTATTGTCCATTTCAATGTTATTACAAGCTCACAGAACTGTTTGATGTTCATCGTGTTACCCTGCTGCAGTTATCACACTTGGGTTATCTTGCCGTCAGGCGGTCCCGCAGTCAGCCTGAGTTCCAAAGTCTTGGTCCGGCGTCGGTTGCTGTCGCTTCTTCCCTGACGTCAGTGCGCCAGGGGTATATCAGGCAACCAACGCCATTTTCTTCAGTCTTTCTTGCCATGCGGTGCCCGAAGCAGAAGCAGTTCGCAAGTGCCAGTCGGCTGACACCTGAGATTTTCGATTCGAATTTCAGTCCGAAGTCTTCAATAAAGCTAAGTACCCCGTTGTGGAACCTTTTCTTGCCTCAGTCCGATGTCAGAAAAAGTTAACAATTGCATTTCTTGTGGGAAGCAAATACCTCATAAGGACTTCCATTCTTATTGTATTCCTTGCCTAGGCCCAGACCACGACGTCACAGGTTGTCGGTTTTGTGCTAGGTTTAATAAACGAACTATGAAATGCCGTTTTGACTTCGCACGACATTACTTAGGTAGGAAATTTAATTATATCATACCGTCAGAGCAGCCGACGACCGGCATGCATAAAAAACGCAAGGATAAGGACAGGCAGCCTAGGAACAAGCCAGACTCCAAGACCTCTGCTGGGCCTGTCACCGGTTCTCTGGTTTTCAGTGAGGCGCCTACGCAGGCCCGGACGACCGCAGAATTGGAACCCCAGACAGTTTCGGATTCTCAAGCGGAGTGTACTAGGCCGTCGCAGCCATCTTTATTAGGCCCGTCCGACACCGGAGCAGAAGGAGATCCCGGTGCAGTAGAAACACCTTCGGTTGCAGAAGGTGTCTTCAGACCGACTACACTCACCATTAAATCTTATGCTAAGCTTAAAACTCCATTAAAACCAAAAAAGACTGTACATCAGTCTCCAGTTCAGGGTCCCATGCCTAAGAAACAGATGCTTAAGATGGCTGAAGATTTGATTACCCTAATCAGGGGTTCCCATCCCCCTCCAGATAAAAGACCAAGACAAGAGGAGGATTATGCTTCCTCTGACCAGGTTTCTATTTCCTCAGATTCTTCTGAGGAACAGGATTACGCTTTTCCCTCTTATGAAGACTCTGATGCTGAAGACTCTATTCCCTCAGCATCTCCCCCTGAAGACTACTCCTTTGGGGAAACTTTGCATACCATGAGGGAAGATTTCCACTGGGAAGGCCAGGACTACTCTGATTCTAAGAAAAGGCTCCAAGAGTTCCTTTTACTACCCCAGCACAGACCACTTGCTATCCCTCCAGTTGGATGATGTTTACTTGGAGTGTAGTCTAAATCCAGACTCTCTACCTCCTGCTCCAGCCAAAGCAGACATATACTACAGAGTACCTGACTCTCACAAATTCCTTTATAAAAACCCTGTGGCTGAACCAGAAATAATTTCCTAGGGTCCCAAAGGGGCTAAAGCTTCTATGGCTAAAGGGATTCCAGAGCCCTAGATAGATGGGGAAAGAAGATATACACCTCAGCTACTCTGGCTATGAGAGCATTAAATTGCCAGTTTCACATGCTGAAGTATCAGCAATTCCTAATGTCTCAATTAAAACAAAAAAATGAGCATACATTCTGAACAGTCTGAATTCAAGGAAATGCAGGATCTGTTGCATGCAGCTGAACAGGTGGGCAAACATACTTAACAATGTGGATTTGATTCATTGGAAGCTTCCTGTAGAGCAGCTGTTACTGAGTCTGTCATACGTAGACATGCTTGGTTAAAAGAACAAACCCTACCTGATCATGTTAAAGCAAAATTATTGGATGCACCTTTACAGCAGGATGTATTATTTGGTGTCAAAGCAGAAGAGGTTTTAAAGAAAATGGAGGATAAGGCAAAGTCTATGCAGATTGTCAAGGATTTTTTACAGGTACAACCCCCTCGTTTCAGCAGAAATTGGCCAACAAAAAACTGGTCCTTTCCAGCTTCTGACAGATCACAGAGGGGCAAATACAGATGCCCAAGGGGCAGAGGTCAGTCACAAGGCCCTTACAAACCTCGCCAATGGGGCACTGCTACCCAGAAAGGAGGAGAACACTGGCCCCAAGCTAGCAGAAGACAAACACAATGACTCAACCCTCAAACTACCAAGCAAATCTCTCTTGGCAGCTCTCTTGGGAGGAAAATTAGCACTTTTTGCAGACAACTGGCACATCATCACAAAAGACAAATGGGTCCTAAACATTGTCTCACAAGGATACAGATTCCACTTTCATACCTTGCCAAGGATAAAAGGAATGCCAAACCTGCCACCAAATCAATGGGCAGAGGCACAAAAACAAATTACAGCTCTCATGGACATGAGAGCCATTCAACAGGTACCTACACAGGAGCAAGGACAAGAATTTTACTCAAGACTCTTTCTAGTCCCCAGAAAGGACAAAGCATGGAGACCCATTCTGGATCTTTCAATTCTGAACACCTATCTGCGAGTATCAAAATTCAAGATGCTAACACTACAGCAGCTTTTTCCCATGCTGGGCAAGAATGCTTGGCTAGTAACATTGGACCTCAAGGAGGCATACCTGCATGTCCCTAACAGACAAAATTGCAGAAGATACCTCCGCTTCATTGCAGGTTCAACCCATTATCAATTCTCTGCACTGCCCCTTGGCTTATCTACTGCGCCCAGGGTCTTCACAAAATGCCTAGCACCAGTAATTGCATACTGCAGACAAAGAGGAATTCAAATATACCCATACCTGGACGACTGCCTTATTCAAGCAGAAAGCAAGGGCATTCTTTTAAAGCATCTGGCATTTGTCAAACACCTTCTAAGTTGCCTAGGGTACACAGTAAACGAAAAGAAATCAAAACTAGTGCCTTCACAAAACATAATATTCCTGGGTGCCAGCTTGAATACAACGGCCCAGATGTCTTATCTCACGCCAGACAAGCAACAACAGCTGACTCAATACTTCAAAATAATGGCAACAAAGACCCAACTCCTTGCAAGAAAAATTCTGCAGGCCTTGGGATTCATGGCATCTTGCATACTACTAATACCATTTGCAAAACTGCATATGAGGAAATTACAATGGTACCTGAAAAGCGTATGGACTCAGCACAGCCACAGCTTGGAAACAATAATACCACTCATTCCCTGCCTTCAACAGGAGTTTCTATGGTGGGCACAGGCATGTCACCTCAACAAGGGTCAGCCTTTCACCTTACCCACATCCAGGCAAACTATGACAACAGATGCATCGGACTATGCCTGGGGAGCACACATGGCAGGACAGTGCATTCAGGGCAAATGGACTACAGATCAAAGGCATCTGTATGTCAATCAAAAAGAAATGCTAGCAGTACAGAATGCCCTAACAGCTTTCAAGGACCTCTTACACCCAGGGCAACTAATAAAGATGGACAATACCACAGTAATGTGTTACATAAACAAGCAAGGGGCACACATTCCTACTCTCTATGCAGGCAAGCAATGACCTTGTGGAACACAGCACTGTCTTACCAAGTTCAACTACAAGCACAATTCCTGCCAGGAAAGAAACACATTGGCAGACAACCTAAGCAGAAACATCATGGATCCACAAGTATTTCCAATGATAACTCAAAAATAGGGACGCCCAGACATAGATCTGTTTGCCAACCCCCAAAACTACCAACTTCAAAAATTTTGCACTAGGACATTCCACCCACAAGCTTGGAAAGTGGACACCCTCTCATTCAGTTAGAAAACATTAACAGTGTATGCCTTTCCTCCACTGCCTCTTCTAGCAAAGGTACTGCTGAAAGTCAAATTAGAGAGGCCACAAATGATACTCATTGCACCAGACTGACCACGCCAGCACTGGTATCCATTTCTAAGGAACATGGCCCACGACCCACCATGGATTTTACCACAAATTCATCACCTGCTCACCCAGCGAGACAATCAGATTCTACACAGCCAGAGCAAGACTTTAAACCTGGCTGCATGGCAAATTACCTAAACAATTAGCCAACACTTCTATGTAAAGCTGTTATGGATGTCATTCTGGAGGCCAGGAGGCCCAACACCAGGAAAACCGATCCAGACAAATGGAAAAGATTTTGCGCCTGGAACCAGGCTAAAGGCCAAAATCCCCTTGATCCCAACATTCCTCAGATTCTACAATGTTTAACTGAGATGTTGCACAAAGGACTTTCCTTTTCATCTATTAAGATCCACGCCTCAGCAATTTCAGCTCATTACAACACGGATCCTCCTTTATTTTCACATCCACTCCTAAGACAGTACCTCAGAGGGGCTAAGAACATAAGACCGCCCAGGAGAGCACCAACACCTACTTGGGATCTCAACTTTGTTCTGGAAAAGCTTACACTGCCACCCTTTGAACCAGCTTTTTCAGCTGATTTAAAATTTCTTTCATGGAAAACTGCCCTGCTACTAGCAATAACTTCAGCTAGAAGAGTCTCAGAGCTACAGGCACTAATGGCAGTGGAGCATTTCCTCATTTTTCATCAAGACAGAGTCTCTCTATGAACTAGCCCTTCCTTTATGCCAAAGGTGGTGTCCAGTGTGGCCCTAAACCAAACCATTCATTTGCCCACCTTTTTCCCAAATCCCCAGAACAAAGGAGAAAGACTCCTGCACTCTTTGGACATTCACAGGCAATTACGTTACTACTTGGATAAAACTAAGGCTTTCAGAAAATCTGACCAGCTCTTTGTAGCCTATGCAGCAGGATCACAAGGAAAAGCTATCTCAAAACAGACCATTTCAAAATGGATAGGACATTGCATACGTTTCTGCTACACGCATCATGGGAAACCGGTACCTGCTAACATTAGGTCCCACTCCACCAGGGCTACAGCTACATCAGCAGCCTTTCTCAGGGGGGTGCCAACCAAGAATATTCTGGAAGCTGCAACTTGAAGTTCAGTGCACACCTTCACCAAACACTATCACTTACCTCTATATTCTAAGACTAGAGCTGGTTTTGCCACTGCAGTTTTGCAGGACCTACTAGCTTCTTCTAACCCTGTTTAACTCCACCACCCATCCTTAGCTTTGGGATTCAACCCAAGTGTGATGACTGCAGCAGGGTAACATGATGAATATAGTACAGTTTTGTACCTACCATAAATGTAGATGTTCGAATGTTCACCCTGCTGCAGTCCAGGTTACCCTCCCTCCATCCCCTCTGAACTAGCTGGACTTATCTATACCATTTTATCCTATACAACCTCTGTGGTGTATTTGTTTGTGCCTGAAGGTATAGTTTTATTTTTATATGTACTTTTTTTATTTAGCAATATATATATATATATTGCCTACCTATTGGGGGCACCTGACATCTGGGGCAAGAAAAACTGAAGAAAATGGCATTGGATGCCTGTTATATACCCCTGGCACACTGATGTCAGGGAAGAAGTGACAGCAGCCGACACCGGACCAAGACTTCGGAAGTCAGGCCGACTGTGGGACCGCCTGACGGCAGGATAACCCAAGTGTGATGACTGCAGCAGGGTGAGCACTCTAACATCTTCATTTATGGTAGGTACAAAACTGTACTTTCGTATGTAATTACAAGGGCCATATGGTCAGTGTATTTGCACATACTTTGTGGGCATGGCATATGGATTTTGAAAACACAGTGAACTTGTGTTTGACTAATATTGCTGAGAACTGGAGAGTGTTTGAGCAAGGGTACATTTTCATACAGGCTACATTTTCTGATAAAGATGACCATACAAAGGCATTTATTGTACTTAATATAGCTGGTCAGAAGCCATTGAAAGGGAATATTTGTGTATGCACCTGCCATCTATACAGGAGAGGGGGGAACCATCATATTGTTGTACTGGCTGAGTCAAGGGAAGACCCAGAGTGCTTAAAAGGTAAAATTAGAGAAACGTCCAACCCCAGACAGATGTTACAATGGAAAGGCATTTACTTTACACAAAGGATCAAATGCCTGGTGAAACTTTCGCAGCATATATAATTGACCGGCACGAGTTGATGAAATACAGACTTGTAAAGATGATGCGAGAAAGGTTTTGATTCTTGACGGTGATTTAACTTTGAATAAGGCCATTGAGATTTTCCAGATATACTAGCTCACAGAAAAGCACACACTTATGCTTACAAATGAGAATAGCTCTAGAAGGCACAATGATAAAGCTGATGTTGATAGTATGCAGCATGTTGTTAAAAGAAATGGGTGCAAGCACATGGCAGCAGCTGTAGCCCCTGCAGCACTCACTGGTAAACCCCAGAGCTTTTAGCAAATTCCAGAGTTCGCACAGTCTCAGTGAAGCATAAGAGTGAGTCAGCAAACTCAAAGTGTGGGCTCCATCCTAGTTGAATTGCCAACTGTCGTAATTGTGGTGGATGTCATGAATCTAAAAGAAACATTTAGCTTTTGGGCAGCAATGCACTAAGTGGAATCATTTCAAAAGGTTTTGTAAATCAAAAGACCCACATTCTTTTATTAAGAGGGAGCATTTTAAGAAACGAGTTGATCAATTAGAGAGATGCAACCCTACTCTTTATGTTGATGGTATATCAGTGCTTCGTGAAACAGTCAATGCAATAGATTTAAGGGCAAAGAATGAAGTATTTTGTACTGTTCGGATAAATGGCAAACCCACAGAGCTCAAAGTTGATACAGGTTCCAAGTGCAATGTTGTGTCAGCAGAAACATCTGTTAGAATATGTCATGGTGAAAGGCTTGATTTGGCAAAGTGTGTGAAGCTTGTTGCTTATGGAGGTGAAGAAATTCAGACTGAAGGTTCAGTAGTGCTTTCATATTACTCTACTGAGAGAAGCTACGACTTATTTTGTGTGATCAAGAGGGACAGCCAGTCATTGTTAGGGCTCAGAGAGAGTTTGAAAATAGGTCTGTTTTCATTTAATAAGGAAGTCCACTGGGTTAGCTTAAAAGACCACTACACTAATTTTGTTCACTACATTTTTTCCATCTATGCTGATCTTTTCGAAGACAAACTAGGGAAACTTCCAGTTGTATACTACATGAAGTTAGACCTAGAGGTCAGTCTAGCTATCAGGCCAGCAGATAAAGTTCCAATAGCCATGCAGGACAGAGTCAAAGCCATGCTAGATAAAATGGTGTGATAAGTTGTGATTTGTCCATTTGCAACTCCAACTTATCTTCCATGGTGGTAGCTCATAAGAAAAGCTCAGATGACATCAGACTATGTATTGACCCACAATATTTGAACAAAGCACTAAAAAGACCTCATCATCCAACGCATACAAAGAAGTCACAGCCTTGATGCTAAATTACACTTTTTTGCTGTCTTAGATGCAACGAGTTAATTTTGGCAAATTCAGCTTGACAAAAAATCCTCATTGCACACTACTTTATGCACTCTATTTGGCAGGTACAGATTTTTGAGAATGCCATTTGAGATAAATTCTACAAGTGAAGTGAATGTGCAATGGAGCAATTTTTTTCTCAGTATCCTTGTGCTATTATAGTAGATGACATACTAGTAGGAAGTAATGGTGAAGCTAAGCATGACAGAAACTACACAAAAGTTCTGGAAAGAGCATGTCAAGTGAATCTTAACCCAATCCACAGAAATGCAACTTCAGGCTACAAGAGGTTACTTATGTTGGTCTTTTATTTACGAGTACAGGCCTATGACCAGACCCTTCAAAGCAAACAGCCATTCTTGAGATGCCAGCTCCAGACAATGTTCAATCCCTGCAATGTTTTCTTGGCATGGTTAACTACCTAGGCAAGTTTATTTCAGACTTGAGCCAACTTTCAGCACCACTTAGCTGACACACACATGTATTTTGGTCTTGGTTAGAGCAGCACCAAAGAGAATTTGATGTCTTGAAGCAGATAATCTCTAGTCCACCAACTCTTAGATGGTCTGAGATTCACAAGCCAGTTACACTTTCCTGTGATGCTTCGAAATTTGGTCTTGTTGCAGTCATTCTACAAGAGGATCAGTCTGTTGAATATGCGTCAAGAACTCTTGCCCAAACCGACATGCAGTATGCCCAGATCGAGAATGAGAGCTTTTGGCAATCATGTTGGCATGTTCGAAGTTCCATGATTGTTTATGGTAGACCTATCCAGATTGTAACAGACCACCAACCCCTAGTTACTATCTTGAGAAAGCCTTTGCATTCAGCTCCAACCAGACTGCATTGTATGATGCTGAGATTGCAAAAGTATAAATGTTATGTTGTCCTATCTCGCTGTAATTCTTGCTGGTTGGGTTTGGAGCCGTTCTCAGCTCTGACTCTGCCGAATACTAAAGCTCGAGAGCTTCCACTGGCTCAAGGCTAACCCCTATCCCATGATGCTCTGAGCCAAATCCCCAGATCTCATTTGACACTCAGGCATCAAGGTTGCCGTCTGGCTGGCTCACTGACTAAGTAAACTAAATTTATATATTTTCACCGTTTCCTTGATTTTTCCTCACTCTTCCACTTTAACAGATGTTCATCGTGTTACACTGCTGCAGTCATTACACTTGGGTTATCCTGCCGTCAGGCGGTCCCGCAGTCAGCCAGAGTTCCAAAGTCTTGGTCCGGCATCGGTTGCTGTTGCCTCCTCCCTGACGTCAGTGGGACAGGGGTATATAAGATGCAGCCAACGCCATTTTCTTCAGTCTTTCTTGCGGTGCAGTGCCCGAAGCAAAAGCAGTTCGCAAGTGCTGGTCAGCCGTTTCATTCCGAATCCAGAACTGAAGTCTTCTACAAAGCTAAGTACCCCGTTGGGGAAACTTTTTCTTGCCTCAGACCGATGTCAATAAAAGTTAATAACTGTATTTCTTGTGGGAAGCAAATACCTCATAAGAATTTCCATTCCTATTGTATCCTATGCCTAGGCCCTGACCACGACGTTACTGGTTGTCGGTATTGTGCCAGGTTTAACAAGCGCACTATTAAATGTCAGTTTGATTTTGCCCGACATTATTATGGTAGAAAATTCAATTATAACATGCCGTCGGAACTCCCGATGACCGGAATACACAAAAAGCGCAAAGACAAGGATAGGCATCCGAGGCCCAAAACTGATGACGAAGCCTCTTCTAGGCCAGTCACCGGTTCTCCAGTTTTCAGCGAGGCGCCTTCGCAGCCCCTGACGACTGCTTCTGTAGAACCACAAGCCGCCTCTGACTCCCACGTGGGGATGACTGGGCCTTCGGATGCACAAGCTCTTCAGCCTACCAAGACTAACCTTTCAGAGGGGTCCGGAGAAGCTGAGCAACCCACAGCTATAGAGGGTGTCTTCAGACCTACTCAGTTAAGCATTAAACCCTCAGCTAAGTCTAAGCCTCCTTTAAAATCAAAGAAACAAATACAGCATTCTCCAGGCCAGGCCTCCATGCCTAAGAAACAAATGCTGAAAATGGCCAAAGACCTAATTACTCTGATCAGGGGGTCCCACCCCCTTCCTGATAAAAGGCCTAGACAGGATGCAGACTATGACTCATCCGACCAGGTGTCCATCTCTTCTGGTTCATCCTCAGACCTAGGATGCTCTTTATCCCCTTATGAGGATTCTAATGCTGAGGAATCAATTCCATCAGCCTCACCGCCTGAGGACTACTCCTTTGGGGAAACCCTACATACCATGAGGGAGCATTTCCACTGGGAAGGCCAGGATTACTCAGAATCCAAGAAAAGGCTCAGAGACTTCCTTTTATTACCTCAACACAGACCCCTTGATATTCCGCCAGTGTTAGATATTGTGGATGATGTTTATACTGAATCCAGCTTAAATCCTGATTCCTTACCTCCAGCCCCTGTTAAACCTGACAGATACTACAGAGTCCCTGACTCGCATAAATTTCTGTATAAAAGCCCCATCGCTGACCCTGAAACTATTTCTCAGGGACCCAAAGGAGTTAAGGCCTCATCAGCCAAGAATCCAGTTCCCTCTGACAGAGATTCCAGAGCATTAGACAGATGGGGAAAGAAAGTATATACGTCTGCAACTTTAGCAATGAGATCCTTAAATTGCCAGTTTCACATGCTAAAATATCAGCAATTTTTACTGTCTCAGTTAAAACAAAAAATTGCTTCCAAAATCAGATCCTCCTAATTTTAAAGAAATGCAGGATTTATTGCATGCAGCTAAACAAGTGGGAAAGCATACTTTGCAATGTGGTTTTGATTCTCTAGAGGCCTCCTGCAGAGCAGCAGTTACAGGCTCTGTCATTAGAAGACATGCTTGGTTAAAAGAACATACGTTACCAGATCATGTTAAAGCAAAATTATTGGATGCACCTTTGCAGCAGGATGTGTTATTTGGAGTTAAGGCAGAAGAGGTATTAAAGAAAATGGAGGATAAGGCAAAATCTATGCAAACGGTGAAGGATTTCTTACAGGTTCAGCCTCCTAGATTTAGCAGAAACTAGCCAACTAAGAATTGGTCCTTTCCAATTACAGACAGACCTCAAAGGGGAAGATACAGACGTCCAAGAGGTAGAGGTCAAACACAAGGTCCTTACAAGCCTCGACAATGGGTGGCATCAGGCCAGAAAGAAGGGGAAGACAGGCCACAACCATATAAAAAGCAGCTCCAATGACTTCCCACTACAGCTGCCAAACAAATCCTTCTTGGCAGCCCCCTTGGGAGGAAAACTGGCACTTTTCTACCACAATTGGCAAATGATCACCAAAGACAAATGGGTTCTCAACATTGTCTTTCAAGGTTACAGGTTACAGTTTCACACTCTGCCAAGGTTAAAAGGAATGCCAAATCTGCCACCAAATCAATGGGCAGAGGCTCAAAAACAAATTACAGCACTGATGGATATGAGAGCTATTCAAAAGGTACCATCACAGGAGCAAGGACAAGGATTTTACTCAAGAGACTTTCTGGTACCCAGAAAAGACAAAGCCTGGAGGCCCATTCTGGATCTTTCATCTCTAAACACTTACCTGGATGTTCCGAAATTCAAAATGTTGACATTAAAGCAGCTTCTTCCCATGCTGGGCAAGAAAGCTTGGCTCATGACTTTGGACCTCAGAGAGGCATACCTGCATGCCCCTATCAGACAAAACTGCAGAAGATACCTCAGATTCATAGCTGGTTCAATGCACTACCAATTCTCTGCACTGCCCTTTGGCTTATCTACTGCACCCAGGGTCTTCACAAAGTGCCTGGCACCAGTAATTGCATTTTGCAGACAGAAAGGAATTCAAATTTATCCGTACCTGGACGACTGCCTGATTCAAGCAAAGAGCAAGGACATTCTTCTAAAGCATCTGGCATTTGTAAAAAAGTTAAGTTGCCTGGGGTACACAGTAAACGAAAAGAAATCAAAACTAGTGCCCTCACAAGAGATTATATTCCTGTGTGCCAGCTTGAACACAACAGCCCAGATGGATTATCTCACACCAGACAAACAAGGACAACTGACTCAATACTTTCAATTGATGGCAACAAAGACCCAGCTCCCTGCAAGAAAAGTTCTGCAGGCCTTGGGTTACATAGCATCCTGCATACTACTAATTCCATATGCCAGACTGCATATGAGGAAACTACAATGGTACCTAAAGAATGTATGGTCTCAACACTGTCAAAGTTTGGAAACAAACCACTAATCCCTTGCCTTCAACAGGAGTTTCAATGGTGGGCTCAAGCTTGTCACCTCAACAAGGGACAGCCTTTTACACAACCCACAGCCAGGCAAACACTGACACCACAGCCAGGCAAACACTGACAACAGATGCATTGGATTACGCCTGGGGAGCACACATGGCAGGCAAATGTATTCAGGGCACGTGGACCGCAGAACAAAGGCATCTTCACATCAATCAAAAAGAGATTCTAGCTGTACAAAATGTGATTATAGCTTTCAAGGACCTGCTGCATCCAGGACAACTACTACTAAAGACAGACAACACCACAGTTACGTGGTACATAAACAAGCAAGGGGGCACTCATTCCTATCCCCTATGCAGACAAACTATGACCTTATGGAACACAGCTGTAAACCTTCAAGTTCATCTGCAAGTGCAATTCCTGCCAGGAGAGAAAAACACACTGACAGACTTAAGCAGAAACATCATGGATCCCCACGAATGGGAGTTGAATCCCCAAATATTCAGATTGATAACACAGAAATGGTGGAGCCCGGACATAGATCTGTTTGCATCCCCAATAAACTGCCAGCTACAAAAATTCTGCACAAGGAGTTACCATCCACAAGCATGGAAAGTGGATGCCCTCTCATTCAGCTGGAAGAACCTACAAGTATACGCTTTCCCACCACTACCTCTCCTGCCAAAGGTACTCATTAAAGCCAGGCAGGAAGAGCCAGAGATGACCCTGATTGCACCAGACTGGCCATGCCAGCACTGGTACCCAATCTTAAGGAGTTTAGCACAAGAACCACCCTGGATTTTGCCTCAAATCCCACATCTACTGACTCAGCACAACAAACAAATACTACACAGCCAGCTAAAGACCTTAAACCCAGCTGCATGGAATATTCCTTAGTCAAGCAAGCAATGCCTCTCTCCAAAGCTGTTATGGATGTCAGTCTGGAGGCCAGAAGGCCTAGTACAAGGAAAGCCTATTCAGATAAATGGAAGAGTTTCTGTGCCTGGAACCAAGCTCACAGCTTTGACCCTCTTGTCCCAAACATTCCTCAGATACTACAATACTTAACTGAGATGCTGGACAAAGGACTGTCCTCCTCATCCATCAAGATCCATGCCTCTGCCATCTCTGCTCATTACAACACGGGTCCACCAGTTTTCTCTAATCCTCTCAGAGGGGTTAAAAACATAAGACCGACCCGTAGAGCACCTACTCCAACTTGGACCTCAACTTTGTTTTGGAGAAGCTAACTTTACCTCCTTTTGAGCCAGCCAACACAGCAGAATTAAAATTTATCTATTAGAAAACTGCTCTGCTCCTGGCAATAACATCAGCACGAAGAGTTTCAGAACTACAGGCACTAATGGCAGGGGAACCTTTCCTCATTTTCCACCAGGACAGAGTGTCTTTATGAACTAACCCTACTTTTATGCCAAAGGTGGTATCCAGTGTGGCTCTAAACCAAACTATTCACCTGCCAACTTTTTATCCTAAACCACAGAATAAAGGAGAGAGACTACTGCACTCTCTGGACATTCACAGACAGTTACGCTTCTACTTGGACAAAACCAAAGCTTTCAGAAAATCTGAGCAATTATTGGTAGCATATGCTGCAGGAGCACAGGGAAAAGCCATTTCAAAAGAGGCTATTTCAAAATGGATAGGACATTGTATACGTTTCTGCTACACATACCATGGAAAACCTGTACCTAGTAGCATTAGATCTCACTCCACCAGGGCAACAGCCACTTCAACTGCCTACCTCAGGGGAGTACCTACCAAGGATATTTTGGAAGCAGCAACTTGGAGTTCCGTACACACCTTCACCAAGCATTACCATCTGCCGCTATACTCTAAATCCAGAGCTGGCTTCACCACTGCAGTGCTGCAGGGACTTATAGCCACCCCAAATGCCTTATAGGACCAGCCACCCTTCCTTAGCTTTGGGATTCTACCCAAGTGTAATGACTGCAGCAGTGAAACACGATGAACATAGTACAGTTTTGTACCTACCATAAATGTAGATGTTCGAGTGTAGACACTGCTGCAGTCCAGGTTACCCTCCCTCCTTCCCCTCTTACTGGCTGGTACGTACCTATGTCTTCTACCCTTACTACCAAAGGGGAGTATTTGCTGGTAGCTGTAAGTTGTTTTTTTCTTTTCTTATGTATGTTTTATTAGCAATTGGAATTGCCTATATATTTAGAGGCACCTGACATCTGGGGCAAGAAAAACTGAAGAAAATGGTGTAGGCTGCATCTTATATACCCCTGTCGCACTGACGTCAGGGAGGAGGCAACAGCAACTGACGCCGGACCAAGACTTTGGAACTCTGGCCGACTGCGGGACCGCCTGACGGCAGGATAACCCAAATGTAATGACTGCAGCAGTGTCTACACTCGAACATATACATTTATGGTAGGTACAAAACTGTACTTTATCATGAGTCTGCATTAGGTCTTGTCCCTATTCTTTACTAGTCTAGAGAGCGCTGTTTAAGTTAGAGTGCTCTCGCGGCCCGTTTGACTTAGAGGGCTGCTCCCTTCCCTCTTTTCTCCTGTTAAAAAAAAATCTTTCCTATAAGATAGTTTTCCGCTGTAGCAGTTTCACTTTACTTGTCAGTAGCGGTTCCTTTTTGGATAATGTCTAAAGAAAAAGAGCATCAACCTGGGTTTAAAAAATGTGATAGATATACCCAGAAAATGTCCATCACTGACGGCCATACTAGCTGCATCTACTGCCTCGGTGAGGTACATTTACAGGACCCCCCTGCACTGTCTGTCATGCCTTCAGTAGCAGGGTGCTCCATGAAAGGAAGAGAAAACTAATTGATAGGGGTTTAATGAAAGAGGCTTTTCAGGAGTCTTTAGACAAAGGACAGAGCTCCAAATCTTCCTTCCCTTCTTCCTCTAAGACACAGTCTACCAAAAGACCTGCTTCTTCGGCTCCATTGACTGAGCCACCTAAAAAGATTGTCCCATCAGAACCGAGGGCTCTTGGCTCCGACACAACCATTACTTCTGCGTCTCCAACAATGTACTCTGAGAGGGCAGAAGCATCTAGTAGGAGACACTCCCCAGAACTGGAGCCTGTCTCACCCATCTTGAGATCACCCATTTTGAACCGGGGCAGATGTCTTTCCTTAGCCACCCATTCCCCCAGGAGCTTGTCTGATGAGAACATGGAGAGGGTGGTGAAGAGATTACTCAAAACAACAGCCCTGGCAAATATTTCATCATCTCCAGACCAGAAGGTCTTGGAGCCATCCATACCTATATGCCCCTTTGTGATTCCTCCTCCAACCACCTCAGCATCTTCAGAGCCCAAGAGCTCAGATCCAATAGTAGTGGAACCATCGGCATCGAGAGCCCCATTGGAATCTTTGGTGCCGACTGCTCTAACTTCCTCTGCTCCATCGGATGTTGAGGGGTCTGGGAGCCGACACACGCCAGTTGGGTCTGGGGAGAGAGTCAGCACGGACATGACTCCTTCCTCTTGTTGCCATGGCTAGTTGAGTTTGGCTCCCACTTCAGCTTTGAAGCCATCTGCCCTGCCTTGGAGTCGACCCTCTGTTGCTTCGGAGCCAAGGGGCACTTTGGAGTGGGGTGGGAAGGAGTTGTCACCCCAGAACGCCTCGCTGTCAGATCCAGTCTCTCATCCCTCCCAGGTGCCAGTGATAATCTCTTCACCTCTACCTCCCCCTAGGTGTAGAGACCCAGAGCCTCAGTGATCCCCTGTTGGCGGTGTTGTCTCTTCTGAAACCTCCCTGGAGTACCCCTCCGAGGAGGTCCCTCAGAAGAGACTGTGCAAGAGGAAGCACATAGACTCCCCTGAGTCTGTCACCTCTGGCAAGAGGAAGCACAAAGACTCCCCTGAGTCTATCACCTCTGATACAGACTTGGATGAGTCTGAAGGGTCCCCAAGGTCCCCCTCTGAGGATGTATCCTTTGCTGACATCCTGGAAATCCTGAAGCAGAGGGGTGACTGGCAGCCCATCAACCCTTTGGAGGATGAATTGGTATACCTGGTGGCTTTTTGGTCTTGCTGTTCCACCTCCTGGGTGACTCCCCCTTAGGACAAACTGCTAGGGCTCATATACTGTAAGGCCTGGATATCTGATACAGTGGAGCCTGTTACGAGGAGGCCCAACAAGTTTATTACTGCCCCCTCGGATAAACACGTTTTGATGAAAGTTGTCCCTGTAGATGCCATGGTGGTGGCGGCGACCACCAAAAAGGAACTCTCGGAGACCTCTTCATCTGTTCACCCTCCTAACAGAGAGTCTAGGATTATAGACAGATATGGAAAGTGTACCTTCTCTTTAGCGGCCTTTACCTTATGGTCGCTGAACTACCTTACCCATTTTACGAAACTTCAAAGGGATCTTCTACAGGAGCTAAGAGATTCCATTCAGGGTACAGCAGCTTTGGGGTCTGCAGATAGTGTCTTCACAGCTCTCCACCCTCACTTCCATTGCAAACTTCTCCATAAGACTGATTTCATAAGCAGCGGATGGAGCGAGTAGGGTGGCAGCAGCAGGAATTTCCCTCTGGAGACATTCCTGGATGCACCTTTGCAATTTTACCGAACCCTTTAGGTCTTTCTTCACCAATACCCCCTTTGATGGTTCATCCCTTTTTTGGACCAAAGGTGAAAGAGAAAATCCAACGTGATAACAGACAAGCTCAGCAGAGCGATTCTAATGCCTCACGAGTGGTCCCTGAAACCAGAGATTGTGAAAGTGATCTTCCAGAAACGAGGCCGGCCTTGCTGCGACTTATTCACCATGTCCATGAATACCAAATGCAGTAACTACTTTGTCCTCATTTCCCCCTCCGGGGAAGTCACCAATGTATGCACTGTTTCACAACTTGCCCCAGGGATTGCTCTATGCTTTTCCCCCCTTTCCTGTAATCCCCAAAGTGATTCAGAAAGCCAGACTGTTGAAAAGCACTATGATCCTCATTGCTCCTTACTGGCCTTGTCAAGTTTGGCTCCCCTTTCTCTGGACCCATCTGCTGGAGGAACCTAGATTCTGGATTCAGTTCCAGACCTCTTGACCCATTCTTTGGGGGAGTTCCATCCATCTGTCCAAACCATCAAGTTGACAGCATGGCTGCTCCAATTCCACGCATAGCTAGGTGTTGCCCTTTTTCCCCTGCAGTGAGTCATATTCTCATTTCTTCATGTTGGAATGCATAACAGAACATAGAGCCTTTTACATCTTCCATATCTGCAATTTTAGACTTTCTTACTGAACTGTTTGAAGAAGGTGCTGCTGCAGCTACCATTAGGGATCAATTGGCAGCCATTTCTAATTTCCATACTGGAGAAATGTGAGTCCCAATTATGTCTCATAGGTTATGTAAAGCTTTCCTCAAAGGTACCTTCTTACTCAGACCCCCCCCCCCAGTCCCTTGGGATCTAAATCTTATGGTAAGTTCGCTAATTTTACCACGCTTTGAGTCCGCATCATCTTGTGATTTGAAATTTTTGTCATGGAAAACTCTCTTTTTAGTAGCCATAACCTCTGCCAGAAGGGTATCGGAGTTACAAGCTCTCCCTACTCATCCTCCGTATATAATTTTTCGCAAGGATAGGGTCTCCTTGAGAAGTAATCCCTCGTTCCTTCCCAAAGTCTGTTCAGAGAATAATTTGAACCTTTCCATTGAATTGCCAGTCTTTTTTCCAAACTATAGCAACAAGGCAGAATATAAATTGCACCATGTTGATGTTCATAGACAATTATGCTTTTACCTGCACAGGACAAAAGATTTCAGGAAATCCGACCAGCTTTTTATGTCGTTTTCAGACAAAAAGAAAGGATTGCCAGTTTCCAAGGCAACCTTATCTACGTGGCTTACTGATTGCTTTTCTTTCTGCTGCAATAAGCAGGGTAAGCATCTACCAGGAAAGGTAAGAGGACATTCCACTAGGGTAGTCTCGACATCCTTTGCTTTTCAAGCTAGACTTCCTATTGATTCTCAGCCGCAACATGGGTGAGATATCATACCTTTGTCACTCATTACAAAGTAGATGTGGCCTCCTGGAACAGGTCCTCCTTTGGATCCACTGTATTGAAGAGTATTTTTAACTGAGCCACCCTAGGATAAAGGTACTAGGGATGCTGTCACAACCAGCAAGAATTACGGCGAGATAGGACAACATAACATTAAGAAGTTATGTACTCACCATAATGTTCTATGTTTGTTATCCATCTCGCCTATATTATTGCGTCCCACCCTCCTTCCCCCATCCTGTATTCCTGGAGGAACTGGTGGATAACTATATAATGTTAAGTTGTCTATCTCGCCTTCATTCTTGCTGGTTGGTTCAGAGCCGTTCTTCGGCTCCGATTCGGCCATCTTCTAAAGCTCGAGAGCTACATACTGGCTCGAGGCCTCCCCATATCCCATGATGCCTGGCGCTAGAAACCCAAATCTCATTTGCCGCTTCTGCTGCGAGGTTGCTCTACTGGCTCAGGTCGTATAAAACTTTTATATTGTGTCTTTTCTGTCAAAAAATAGTTTTAGACTAGAAATTTTCATTTAGATATATCCTTGGTGTTGTAGTGGTTTTGTGTCTGAATCCTTGTCTTTTCCCCTCAGAAACTCATTTTTATTTAGAGAGTTTCCCCTCCCCCTTTTCTCTTTCCTCTTAAGGTTTTCCATTTAAGTTAGAGGATAACCTTACCTCTAAATGGTTTCCGTTTAAGTTGGAGGATAACCTTTGTTCCCCCTTAAAAAAAAAAAAAAAAAAAAATTCCTTTATTACTGTTAGTTTAGCTATAGTTGTTGTAGTGTAGTTGGTTCTGGTTACTGTAGTGTATTTTTTATTGTGGTTAGTTACCTTAACCCTTTTTGTATGTGTGTTATTCCTTGGTGATTTTTTCAGGATGTCCAAGGATCCTAACCTGTCCGGATTCAAGAAGTGTGACTCATGCTGTCAGAAGATGTCTCTGACAGATGGTCACACTTGTGTTTATTGTCTGGGCACCGTACACCTGCAGGACTCTTGCTCGATTTGCCATGCATTCAATCCAAGAGTCCTGCAGGAGCGCAAAAATAAATTGATCTTGAGGGGTCTGCTTAAACCCCAAGATTCACCGGCGAAGGCTCAGCCCGTGAAATCTTCTAGGCCACCTAAACCTTCAGCTCCCAGTTCGGAGCCGTCGTTGGGTAAAGCCATGCCATCCATCTCGGCTCTGGCTGGAACCGATGTTCCTCCCTCCCAGTCGGCTCCGACACGTTCTTTGGAGCCGTCTGAGAGTCAAAAAAGGTCTAGGTCTCCTCCTCTGGAGTCTATACATTCGGCTCCGAAGTCGCCTCTGCTCCAGTCCGAGCGTAGTCATCGCTCATCCCACTCTTCTTGGTCCTCAAGACTTTCGGACCATGATTTGGAAGGAGTGGTCAGTAGGCTGTTAAAATTGCAGGCCTTGCCAAAATGTTATCCAGCCCCCCTCATCAGGTGTCGGCTCCATCCACAGCTGTAGATATCTCATCTGACTCATCCTATGAGCTTGGAGCCGGAGTTTGTTGGGGTTCGAGTCGTGGAACCATCGGCTCCGATACCTACTCCTTTGATTCTGTCATCAGCTTCGATCCCTTCCATGGTACCATCCCTGGAGGGATCTGGGCGTCAAGACTCCCTCGTCTGCTCCGAGGGGGCGAGTGGCATCGGACCCTTGTCCGACCCTGCTCTCCCCCTCGGTGCTTTGGCTCAGGTGAGCTCGGCTCCCCCATCTGCCTCGGAGCTGTCCCCCCTCAGTATGGGGAGGGGTTCTGGTTTCTTCGGAACCGGAGCCATCTCTGCGTCTGGGCAGGGGCACCTTTGAGGTGATGAGGAGTGTACTGGCCCCCGAGTCAGTCCCACGATTGACCCAATCGGCTCCTCCCCCTAGGGTGCCTGCTTCAGCCGCTGCCCCTCTTCCAGACCCCAAGCGTGTGGGGATCCAGCGCTCCAGGACACCCCTTTGGGTGTATCCTCCTCTTCAGAGGCCTCCCCTGACCATTCAGAGGAGCCACCTCGCAAGAGGAAGCATATTGACTCCCCCGAGTCTGTCACATTGGATACTGACTTAAAGGAGTCGGAAGGGTCCCCAAGATCCCCCTCTGAAGATGTCTCCTTCTCAGACATCCTTGAGATTCTTAGGCAGAGGGGGGAACTGGACTACCCTAAGCCCTTCCGAGGATGAGTCGGTATTCCTGGACACATTTGGATCCCGACCTTCCACCTCCTGGGTGTCTCTGCCTTTCGACCCACTGATGTCTGTGGTGGCTCGGAAGGCGTGGAAGGCTCCAGACACAGTGGAACCAACCCCTAGAAGACCTGTCAAATTCATTACTGCACCTCAGGACAAACAGTTCTCCCCGTTGATGCCATGGTGGTAGCGATGGCTGAAACTTCTTCTTCTGTCCATCCCCCTAACAAGGAGTCCAGGATGATGGACAGATATGGGAAGTGGATATTCTCTTCAGTGACCTTTTCTATGTGGTCCCTGAATTACCTGTGCCACTTTACCCGTCTTCAGAGGGATCTCTTGAAAGAGCTTGGAGATGCCCTCCAAGATTCATCAGCTGAGGGGGCCCAGGCTAAGGCAGCCTCCCAGCTGGCGACTCTTAATTCAGTGGTAAACTCCTCCATGAGGCTCATTTTGTATGCAGCCGATGGGGCGAGTAGAGCCGCAGGCACAGGCGTGGCCCTAAGGAGGTATGCTTGGATGCAGCTATGTAACTTTGTGGAACCTTTCAGAGCGTCTTTCACCAACACCCCTTTTGATGGTTCCTCTCTCTTTGGATCACAGGTGAAGGATACCCTTACCAGGTGTGAGCAGGAAGGCAAGACTCTCTCTGCCGTAGGAGTCAATTTTTCCACTCCCACCAGACCATATCCCAAGGGTCAGAAGAGTGGAAAGATGTGGTTCCGGAAATCCCAGAGAGCCTTGCCGGACACACATGGTGAGTTTCCCTCCAGGGGCAGAGGAGGGAACAATAACAGATGCCGCCCTCGTGGCAGAGGGGCTCCGCAAAACCAGGGCAGCAGAGAATCTTTCTCTGACAAGCCCTTCCAGCATCCCTGAAGGGTTGCCCGGCTGCTCACCTCTGGAGGCAGTCGGGGGAAGATTATCGCTGTACCCGAGAGCCTGGCAAGACATAACACAAGACAAATGGGTACAGTCTGTTATATCCGGAGGCTACAGCATCCCCTTCGTTCACGCTCCTTTCTTGTTGAACAAATCCCTTCCAGTTGTTCCACCCAATCTAAGGGATCAAGCAGTTCAGGAAGTTTCAAAACTGCTAAGAAAAAGGGCCATCCAGCAAGTCTCAGCAGACCAGCAAGGATCCGGAATTTACTCAAGGTTCTTTTTGGTACCAAAAAAGACAGGGGACTGGAGACCCATTTTGGATCTCAGCAGACTAAACAGGTCTGTACAAAGAACAAAGTTTCGGATGGTCACGCTACAGTCCATTGTACCCTTCCTGGGTCAGGACAATTGGATCTGCTCCATAGAGCTTCAGGATGCGTACTACCTCATCAAAATGGACAGGCGCTCCAGAAGATTCCTGCGCTTCTGGCTGGGAGCCAGCCATTATCAGTTCAGAGCTCTGCCCTTTGGTCTCACCACAGCCCCCATGGTGTTCACCAAATGTACGGCAGTAGTTACTGCTCACCTGAGATGGCAAGGACTCCAGGTGTTTCCGTATCTAGACAACTGGCTCCTCACTGCTACCACCAGGCATCACCTTCTGCAAGCCAGAGACTATACTATCCAGACGTGCTCCAGACTAGGTATCACTATAAATTTCGAAAAATCTGCCTTGTCACCTTGTCAGTCTATCATCTTTATAGGCGCAAACTTAAATACAAAAGACAGGTCAGCCAGCCTTCCACCAGACAGAGTGTTAGTCATTCGGCGGCATGTCCAGGTCTTGTTACAATGCAAGAGAATTCAAGCCAGGTTCGTCCTCCAAACCCTGGGTCTCATGGCAGCAGCAATCATACTCGTCCCTCTGGCACGTTTTCACATGAGGATCCTCCAATGGCTTCTTTTCACCCAATGGTCCTTCCAGCAGCTTCCCATGTCTCACATGATTATCATCACAGAAACATGCAAAAAGCACCTTGCGTGGTGGATGGTCTCCTCATCAGTGCCCTGGGCAGACCATTTGTACTTCCCCCTCCAGTTGCTACTGTGACCACGGATGCCTCCCTGATAGGGTGGGGGGGGCATTATCAGGGCAGAACAGTCCAGGGTACCTGTCAACCTCGAGTACCATCTGCACATAAACGTCTTGGAGATGAGGACCGTGCTTTTAGCGTTGCAAGCTCTTCAGGACTCTCTTCCTACCGGGACAATTGCAATTCAAGCAGACAATATGTCAGTCGTGTGGTACATCAACAAGCAGGGCGGAACCAGGTCCTGCCCCCTATGTCGAGAAGCACTCAGACTCTGGCAGTGGACGATCTCTTCCCAACTGTTTCTGACCGCAGCACATATCCCTGGGAAATCCAACTTCATAGCAGACAGGCTGAGCAGAGTGGTCTCTGAATCAAGTAGTAGCGGACCAAATCTTCCGCTAATGTGGGCAACCTTGCTGCTACCTCTTTGCCCACCCCCTTTCAACAACAAATGCAGCAACTTCTTCTCTCTCCTACCACATCCAGAGCATTCCCTCAGAGATGCTCTAGTCCACGATTGGCCTCAGGGACTTCTATATGCATTCCCTCCCTTTCTCCTAATTCCCAAGCTGATACAGAAAGCTACCGTATTGGGTTGCAGAATGATCCTCATTGCTCCGTACTGACCTAGACAAATTTGGTTTCCGTTCCTTCATCATTATCTTATCGAGCAGCCTTGGACTCTGGACCCTGCTCCAGACCTCCTGATCCATCAGTCGGGTGGACTGCATCATTCCCTACAATCTCTCAAGCTCACGGCTTGGTTGCTCCACTTCCAACCCTAGCCAGGCTTCCTGATATCTCCCAATAAGTGCGTGAAATCATTTTATCATCGCACAAGTCTACCACTAGGAAAACTTACGCTTCTAAGTGGAAACATTTTTCTTCCTGGGCAGAGGCTAAGAATATAGACCCCTTTTCAGCCCCTGTTCTTCACATCCTGGAATTTCTTGCAAAGCTCTTTCATACTGGGTCCACTTCCGCTACAATTAGAGTGCAGTTAGCCGCAATTTCAAATTTTCACATTGGCCTTTCAGAAAGTAGTATAATCTCTCATAAGCTTTGTAAGGCCTTCCTCAGAGGAACCACTCTGCTCAGGCCCCCGGTTAGAGATCCTCCACCCCCGTGGGATCTGAATTTGATTCTAGCCTCTCTAATTTTGCCCCCCTTCGAACCTGCAGCTTCCTGTTCTTTAGTTTTTATCTTGGAAAACACTTTTCCTGGCAGCAATTACTTCCGCGAGAAGAGTTTCTGAATTGCAGGCTCTTTGTATCCGTCCCCCGTACCTAGTGTTCCACAAAGACAGGGTTGCTCTTAGGACTAATCCTTCCTTCCTTCCTAAGGTCTCTTCTGAGAATAACTTGAACCATTCCATTGACCTTCCTGTATTTTTTCCCAACCTTTCCAACAGGGGAGAATATAAGTTACATCAATTAAATGTTCACAGGCAACTACGCTTTTATTTGCATAGGACCAAGAACTTCACAAAATCGGATCAGCTTTTCCTCTCTTATGCAGAGGGCAAACAAGGCCTACCAGTATCAAAAGTAACTTTTCTATCAGCTGAGAAATAAAGAATTGCCTGTTAAACCTAAAGACCACTCCACCAGTGCATTAGCCACTTCTGTTGCTTTTCAAGCTAGGTTGCCCATGGAATCAATTTGTGCAGCGGCCACGTGGGCAAATCCTCATACTTTCATCTCGCATTGTAAGTTGGACGTGGTTTCCAGGAGCAGAGCTGATTTTGGTTCCACTGTTCTGAAGAGTCTGTTCACTGGGCCACCCAGGATATTAGGTGCTAGGGACGCTGTCCCAACCAGCAAGAATGAAGGCGAGATAGGCAACTTAACATAAAGAAGTTATGTACCTACCATAACGTTCCATGTTAGTTGTCTTCTCTCGCCTTCTTTCTTGCGTCCCACCCTCCATCCCCCTATCCTACTAGACCGAGAAGAGTTTCTCTATGGATTTACACTGGCTGAGTCTTCTCTGGCTATCCCACTCTACCTAGTAGTCTCTATAGTTGGGCTTGTGTATGATAGGATAGGATTCCTTCATTATTTTGTCTGCTGTTACTCTTACCAAACGAGATCTGGGTTTCTAGCGCCAGGCATCATGGGATATGGGGAGGCCTCGAACCAGTATGTAGCTCTCGAGCTTTAGAAGATGGCAGAGTCAGAGCCGAAGATCAGCTCTGAACCAACCAGTAAGAAAGAAGGCGAGAGGAGACAACTAACATGGAACGTTATGGTAGGTACATAACTTCTTTTTATGCACATAGTTTTTTGAATGTTTGGAGCCTCTGTTCCTGTCCTTATAAGGTGTGTGTATATATATATATATATATATATATATATATATATATATATATATATATGGGTCTACTTCATAATGTTGACCGTTCAGAATGCCGACTTTCATATGGCCGACACCATATGATCAACATTCGGAAAGACCAATATCCTGAACTAGCACCATTTATACCTACCTGTAAACACAGTAAAACTGTGTTATGGAGGGGGGCAAGCCCCCCTACACCCCCCCACACCCCATGCTACTTAAATATTCTCACTTCCAGATTGCACTGCAGTGCAAGAAAGGGGAATCTCCCAGTCCCGCACTGTAACGGGATCTCTGCTATCATTTGTCGGCCTTTCAAACATTCGCTCATATGGTGCTGGCCATATGAGTTTCGAACATATGACAGTTCGAACAAATGAAGGGCTCCCATATATATATATATATATATATATATATATATATATATATATATATATATATATATATATATATATATATATATATATATATATATATATGTGTGTGTGTGTGTGTGTGTTTGTATATGTGTGTTTTTGTATATATATCTACAAATTTTCTGTAATTGTCTTTCACTTGCAAACAAGATCTGGGGATTTGGCCCAGAGCATCATGGGATAGGGGTTAGCCTCAACCCAGTGGAAGCTCTCAAGCTTTAGTATTCGTCCAAGTTGGAGCTGAGAATGGCTCCGAATCCAACCAGCAAGAATATAGGCGAGATGGGCAACAAACATAAAACGTTATGGTGAGTACATAACTTCTTATTTCACTCTTGTCGACAAGAAAGGCAAACTTCTTTATCTTGCTGATATGTTATCCAGATAGACCAGAAACACCACAGAACAGCACAAGAATGAGAACCTTGATTTTGAAGTCCCGGCAGTGAGAAATATTCTTCCACACATCTCGAGCTGAGAAATCACACAGCCACAGATGCAGTTTTAAAAAGGCTCAGCCACTTTATCAGTTAAGGATGGCCATCAAAGCAATCTAGTTTACCTCAAGAAATGCAACCTTATTTTCCATACAGAGAGGAGATTTTGTCGGACAAAAGGTATCATTATGAAAGGTCCGAAAGTAATTGTTCCAAAGTCTTTGCAACAAAAGTACATTACTCTCTTGCATTGTAGTCACCCAGGAACCAACCCTACCAAAAGAAAGGTGACAGGATTAGTATTTTGGCCTTCTATATCACAAGACAGTGAGAGAGCACTTTCATCTTGTTCCTTGTGTAATAGTACTAAGCCACATCAACAGAAGGACCCACTTCAGCTAAACCAGATTCCAGAACTTATAGGTGTTTAGGTTCATAGGTGTTTACTAGGTTAATGACCACAAGTGCATTTTTAAGCCTAGCCATGCATCCCAAATCTCTGACAAGTTCTGATATCCTTGATAAGTGTAAGCATGGGCCTGGGAGATTAACCATTTACAGGTTATCTGTGTCTATTAGAGACATAGGTGCCAAACTATGGATATATTTATGGTGTCCCATTCAGTTGTCCAAGTTGCCCTTGAATTGGGTTAGGAAGGAGCTCTCCTTCACATGGATGGGGATAGAACTACCTTGGTCAACAGTAGCCGCCATCTTCGAGTGAAATGGTCAACATTGTTTAGTATTAGTAGACTTTTACTCCAATTTGTTTGAGATTGACCTACTTCCTTAATGTAGGATCCAGTATAGTCATTATTAAGATGGTGTCATTTTCCATTTCATGGTAATCTGTACAGTTATTTCTGACAATGCCACGCAGTTTACAAGCCAACAGTTCAAAAGATTTGCTGAAGAGTGGGACTGTATTTATGTGACAAGTAACCCTGAGTAGCTGCAGTCAAATGGTTTGGTGAATGTGCAGTTCAAAGTGCAAAACAGTTATTAGAGAAGCCAAAATGAGACAGTAGTGATATTTTCCTGAATCTCTTGAATCTCAGAAATGTTCCTCATAATAAACATCTTGGTTCACCTGCTGTGAGACTTCTGTCAAGACAAATCAGAACCACATTACCAATCAGTAATCAATTGTTGGTTCCATGTGTCAAGAACAATCTGAAGTGTTTAACCCAGAGGTCCTACTATGAGAAAACAAGCAAAACCACTCGATCCATTATGAGAAGAAGTGGTAAGGATGCAGACTTCCAGAAATTATGATCGGATTGGTGTGAAGAGTATTTGCCCAGAGCCGAGATCATACATTGTTGAATCACAAGGAGCAGAATTTAGTCGGGATCAGAAACATTTGAGACCAGTGTCAGAGCCTATACCACAACACATAGCATGTGAGAAAGACTGTTTATCTGAGAGTGCATTGTCCAGTGTTCCAATTCCAGAGGTCATTCCTGTTCCTGTGACAAATCCAGATGTTCCTGATGCGAATTGTTCACCAAAGACTGTCCCTGTTGGTAAATTTGGTCCAGATTGTTATGAGATATGGTCGCATCTCTAAACCCTGTAACAGATATAAGCAACTTGGACATGAACATTGTGATGTCCTTCATGTTTCAATGTTGCAGTCATTACATTTGGGTTATTTGCCTGCAGGTAGCCCTCAGCCGGCCTGAATACCAGAGTCCTTGGATTTCTGTGTTGGATGCTGTCGCTTCTACCATGACGTCAGGTCGTCAGGGGTATAAAATATACAGCCGACACCATTACATCAGTTTTTCTTGCCGTGTGGTGCCCACAGCGGAAGCAGTTCGCAAGTGCCAGTCAGCTGACTCCTGAAATTTTCGTTTTTGAGTTTCAGACCTGAAGTCTTCAAAAAGATAAGTGCCCCGTTGGGGATCCTTTTTTCTTGTTCTAAACAATGTCAGAAAAAAATTAACACTTGTCTTGCCTGTGGAAAGCAAATACCTCATAGAGATTTTCATTCTTACAGAATCAACTGTTTAGGCCCAGACCACAACGTCCCTCGTTGTCGGTTTTGTGCCTTGTTCAATGCCTGAACTGGCTTCTTTAAGCCATCTGACTACTGATCTTCTGAAAAAAACGTAAGGATAAAGACAGAGACAGACTGCATAGGTCCAAAACTGCTGACAATGCTTCCGTTAAGCTAGTCGCCAGTCCACCAGTACTCAGTGAGGTGCTTTTGCAGCCCCTGATACCACTACTACAGATTCGCAGGCCTCCACTGAGACCCATTTGGAGTCTGGTATGCCTCAAGATGCTTCTTCGACTATGGAACCTGCGGATGGCCCTAGCTTGGATGGGTCCAGAGCCGCTGTGCAGGCACTGGCTTCTGAGAGTGTATTCAGGCCTACCAATTTTCATATTAAACCGAACACTTCATTTCAAGCTAAGAATACCGAATTTCTCAGGCCTAAAGCTCACACAACGCCTAGAAAACCGACGACCAAACCGCATTCTCAGGCCCATATGCCTCAAAAACAAAAGATTAGAATGACTGAAGACCTTATTACTTCAATTAGGGGAAGCCAGACTTTCCCCTCTGAGAGATCTAGAACTTATTTTATTTCTGATTCTTCTAACCAGGAATCTGATATCTCTCTTCCTTTTGATTACCAGGATTTACCCTTATCTACTTATGAGGATTCTGATGCAGAGGATTCCATTCCCTCTGCTTCCTCTTCAGAAAGATTTTTCTTTTGGTGAAATCTTGCATACCCTTAGGGAGCATTTCCATTGGGAAAGCCAGTACTCTTCTGAGTCCAAAAAGAGACTTAGGGAATTTTTACTCCTGCCTCAATGCAGGCCTCTAGCTATCCCTCCTGTTCTGGCGATTGTAGATGATGTTTTCTTGGAACCCAGCTTTACCCCGGACACTTTGCCTCCAGCTCCCAGGAAACCGGACAGGTACTACAGAGTACCTGACTCTCACAAATTCTTCTTCAAGAATCTTACTGCGGATCCAGAGACCATTTCCCAAGGACCTTAAGGCTGCTACTGCCAAAAATCCTACGCCTTCTGATAGGGACTCTATAGCTTTAGACAGATGGGGGTAAGAAGGTATACACTTCTGCTACTTTGGCCATTAGGGCTTTAAATTGCCAGTTTCATATGTTAAAGTATCAGCAGCATATTATGAGACTACTTAAACAGAAAATTATGTTGATTCCTGACTGTGATGAACACAAAGATTTGCAAGAATTAATACATTCTGCTGAACAAGTTGGTAACTATACTTTGCAATATGGTTTTGATGCTTTAGAAACATCTTGCAGGGCTGCTGTCACTGGGTCTGTACTTAGAAGGCATGCTTGGCTTAAGGAACAAAACTTGCCAGATCATGTTAAAGCTAAAATGTTAAGTTGTCAATCTCGCCTTCATTCTTGCTGGATGGGTTCGGAGCCAATCGTCATCTCCGACTCGGCTTATGCCAAAGCTCGAGAGCTATTTTTACCGGCTCAAGGTAACCCTGTATCCCACAATGCTAGGCACTAACTACCCAGATCTCGTTTGCCGCTTAGCTGTGAGGTTGCGTTTTTGCCGGCTCTGGTAATTTTTCAAAAAGAACAGCTTTTTGGGTAAGATTTTTTTCCCTTTTTATTTCAGGTTAGTGTTCTTTATACCCTTGTCCCCTTCTTAGATAACCCGACTTGTATAGTTACCTTCTAGGTCTATTTTCTACCCCCCTGGCCCTTCCCTTCCCTTATACATCTAGGCCTTAGGGCCAAGCTAGTTTTTTGGGTAAATTACTTGTAGTTTCAGTCTTTGGTGTGGTGTTGTGACTGAACTAGGCTTTTTATTTACTGTAGTGTGTGTGTGTGTGTGTGGTGTTTGGGTGTGTTCCACTATGTCTAAGGAATCCAAGGTCTCAGGCTTCAAGAAGTGTGACTCGTGCTGTCAGAAAATGTCTCAGACAGACGGTCACACTTCTTTAGTGTATTGCCTAGGCCCTCTGCACCTGCAGGACTCTTGTTCCTTCTGCCATGCATTCAGTCCAAGAGTCCTGCAGGAACGTAGGAACAAATTGATTTTGAGAGGCTTATTAAAGCCTGAAGGCTCCCCGGCCAAGTCTTCGTCGGGCAAGCCTTCTAAGCCCACTAAATCGTCGGCTCCGAGTTTAGAGCCTCCGACCAGTGGTGCTACTTCTGCTTTGGCACCGGCCGGAGCCGACGCTTCAAAATCTCAGTCGGCTCCGATAGTTTTGTCGGAGCCGACTTTGACCCATAAGCGCTCCAGGTCCCCCTCTTTGGAGTCGGTCCACTCGGCTCCGAGATCTCCTTTGCTTTTGTAGCGCAGTCACCGGTCCCATTCCTCTCGGTCGTCCAGGCTTTCGGACCATGACCTCGAGAGGGTGGTTAGTAGACTCCTTAAGTCGCAGGCACTGGCCCAGATGCTTCATAGCCCTTCTCAACAGACAGTGGCTATTCCCATTCCATCATCGATTCCTCCTCCAACTCTTCCCTTGAGTTCGGAGCCAGGGTTTGTGGGAGCCTGGACCGTCGACACATCGGAGCCGATACCACCCATTTCGGCTCCGTCGTCGGCTCTGATTTCTTCTATGGTGCCATCCTTGGAGGGATCTGGACGCCGTGACTCCCTCATCGGCTCTGAGGGGGCAAGTGGCATCGGAGCCTTGTCCGACCCCATTCTCCCTCTCGGAGCCTCGGCGCAGGTGAGTTCGGCTCCGACATCGGCCTCGGAGCCATCCCTCTCGGTGCCGGGAGGGGTCCTTATCTCCTCGGAGCGGGGACCTTCTTCTCTGCCTGATAGGGGTGCTTTTGAGGTCATGAGGAGTGTGCTGGCCCCTGTGCCTCAGTTGGCTCCCTCAGCTCCTCCCACCTGTAGTGCCTGCTACGGTCTCTACTCATCCTCTCGACCCTGAACGCAGAGATCCTACGCCTCAGGGGCCCCCATTGGGAGCATCCTCCTCTTCTGAGGCCTCCCCTGATCCATCAGGGGAGCCCCCTCGGAAGAGGAAATGTAAGAGGAAACATCTGGACTCCCCTGAGTCCGTCACATCTGATACTGACTTGGATGAGTCGGAGGGGTCCCCAAGATCCCCCTCTGAGGATGTCTCCTTCTCTGTCATCCTTGAGATCCTCAAGCAGAGGGGGAACTGGTCTACCCTCAACCCTTCCGAGGACGAGTCGGTCTACCTAGAGGCGTTTGGTTCTCACCCTTCCACCTCCTGGGTGTCTCCGCCCTTTGACCCCCTTATGGAAGTGGTGGCCAGGAAGGCTTGGACGGCCCCTGACTCGATGGAACCAACCCCGTGGGAGGCCTTCAAAATTTATCACAGCCCCTGCTGATAAACAGTTTTTGACCAAGGGTGTTACTGTTGATGCCGTGGTGGTGGCGGCAGCCACTAAGAAGGAACTGGCTGATCCTTCGGTACCTATCCATCCTCCTAATAAGGAATCTAGGACCATGGATAGGTACGGCAAGAGGATGTTTTCTTCAGCGACCTTTACCATGCGGTCGCTGAATTACTTATGTCATTTCACCCATCTTTAACGAGACTTGCTCAAAGAAATGGGTGACACACTACAGGATCCAACAGCTGCGGGGTCTCAGGACAAAATCAACTCCCAGCTAGCAACCCTAAACTCGATTGTTAACTCCTCCATGCGGCTTATTTCATATGCGGTCGATGGGGCGAGTAGGGCTGCAGGTACAGGTGTGGCCTTAAGACGGCATGCCTGGATGCGGCTTTGTAACTTTGCTGACCCCTTCAAGGCATCCTTCACTAACTCTCCCTTTGATGATTCGGCGTTGTTTGAACCTCAGGTGAAGGATACTTTGACCAGATGCGAACAAGACGGCAAGACTCTCTCTGCCATGGGAGTCCGTTTTTCCACCCCATCCAGACCATACCCCGAAGGTCAGAAGGGTGGAAAGATGTGGTTCTGCAAACCACAGGGAGTCGCGCCGGACGCACAAGGCGAGTTCCCCCCTAGAGGCAGGGGGGGGACACCAATAGATGCTGCCCCAGGGTCAGAGGGGGTCCGCAGAATCAGGGTAGCAGAAAAGCTGTCCCTGGCCAACCCTTCCAGCATCCCTGAGAAGCTGCCTGACTGTCCACCTTCGGAGGAAGATTATCACTGTACCCAAAAGCCTGGCTTTCCCTTACCGAAGACACATGGGTACGGTCGATCATATCCGAGGGTTACAAAATTCCCTTTGTCCACACACCAAAACAGCCAAACAGGCCCCTTCCAGATGTTCCACCCGGTCTAAGGGAACAAGCAGTATTAGAAATCTCAAAACTGCTAAAAAAAAAGGGCCATCCAGCCAGTTCCAGCAAGGATCCGGAATCTACTCCAAGTTCTTTTTAGTACCAAAAAAGACAGGGGACTGGAGACCAATTTTGGATCTCAGCAGACTGAACAAGTCTGTTCAAAGAACGAAGTTCCGGATGGTCACGCTACAGTCCATTCTACCCTTTTTGGGTCAGGACCATTGGATGTGTTCTATAGACCTTCAGGATGCGTACTACCACATCAAAATGCACAGACGCTCCAGAAGGTTTCTCCACTTCCGGCTGGGAACCAGTCACTACCAGTTCAGGGCCCTGCCCTTTGGTCTCACTACAGCCCCTCGAGTGTTTACCAAATGCATGGCAGTGGTTACGGCTCATCTGAGGCATCAAGGATTCCAGGTGTTTCCATATCTAGACGACTGGCTCCTTACCGCCACCACCAGGCGTCAACTTATTCAATCCAGAGATTACACCATTCAGATTTGCGAAGAGCTTGGTATCTCCATAAACTTCAAAAAGCCTGCCTTGTCAGTCTATTACCTTCATAGGCGCCATATTAGACACAGTCGAACTCTCTGCAAAACTGACGGCTCAAAGAATCGCAGATATTCGTGACCATGTTCATATCCTGCTTCAGAACAACAAAATTCAGGCCAAGTTTGTACTGAAGACTCTAGGTCTCATGGCTGCCATTACGTTACTTCCCTTAGCTCGATTCCACATGCGACTCCTGCAATGGATGCTCTTCTCTCAGTGGTCTTTCCAGCAGGTCCCGATGTCACACTACATTTTGATAACCCAATCATGCAAGAAACACCTGTCTTGGTGGATGGTCTCCCTTCGAGTGTCTCAGGGCAGACCCTTCGTTCCCCCCTCCGGTTGCTACAGTGACAATGGATGCCTCCCTGATCGGGTGGGGGGGGGCATTTTCAGGGCAGGACGGTCCAGGGCACTTGGCAACCTTTCGAGTGCCACCTGCACATCAACGTCCTAGAGATGAGCAGTTCTTTTAGCGTTGCAAGCTCTTCAGGACTCGCTTCCCATCGGGACAATTGCAGTCCAGACAGACAATATGTCCGTAGTGTGGTACATCAACAAGCAGGCCGGAACCAAGTCCTATCCCTTATGTCGAGAAGCACTCAGACTTTGGCAGTGGGCGATCTCCTCTCAACGGTTTCTGATAGCAATGCATATCCCCGGGAAGTCCAGCATCCTAGCGGACAGGCTGAACAGAGCCATTCTCATGCCGCACGAGTGGTCTCTCAAACAGTCAGTAGTGGAAGAACTTTTCAAAAAAATGGGGTCAGCCTTGCTGCGATCTTTTCGCTACACCCCAGAACCGCAAATGCCACGAATTTTTCACTCTTTTCCCTCTTCCCGGCCACCCTCCCAGAGATGCCCTAGTCCACGATTGGCCCCGGGGTCTCCTGTACGCTTTTCCTCCTTTTCCATTAATCACTCAGTTGATTCAGAAAGCTACTGCCTTGAGATCCACGATGATCCTCATTGCTCCGTACTGGCCTCGACAAATATGGTTTCCGTTCCTGCACCCTTACCTATTGTAGCAGCCCTGGCATCTGGACCCAGTTCCAGATCTCTTGACCAATCAGTTGGGCAAGTTGCACCAATCTCTCCCCTCTCTCATCCTCACAGCTTGGTTGCTCCACTTCCAACCTTAGCCAGGCTTCCCTTTATCTCCCGTTCGGTACGTGACATCATTTTAGTTTCTCACAAATCTTCTACCAGGAGGATTTTATGCCAGCAAATGGAAAAGTTTTTCCTTCTGGTCAAAATCTAGGAACATAGACCCATTTGTGGCTCCTCTCCAATCGGTCTTAGATTTTCTGGCCGAACTCTTTCATTCGGGTTCTTCTTCCTCCACTATCAGAGTCCAGTTAGCGGCCATTTCAAATTTTCATGTTGGCTTGGCAGACTCCTCCATTATGTCTCATAAACTTTGTAAAGCATTCCTCAAAGGTATCTTTTTACTCAAGCCCCCGGTTAGACATCCCCCACCGCAGTGGGAATTGAATCTAGTTTTAACCTCCTTGATTATCCCTCCCTTTGAACCTGCGGCTTCCTGTTCCTTGAAGTTACTCTCATGGAAAACTTTGTTTCTAGTAGCCATAACCTCTGCGAGGAGAGTCTCAGAACTTCACGCCCTTTGCGCTTGTCCTCCTTATCTTGTTTTCCATAAAGATAGAGTGTCCCTCAGAACAAACCCCTCCTTTTTACCCAAGATATCTTCTGAGGCAAATTTAAACCAGACTATCGATCTCCCAGTTTTCTTCCCTAATTACTCTGACAGAGCGGAACAAAAGTTGCATTTCTTGGATATTCATTGCCAACTCCGTTACTACTTGGATAGAACCAAGAAAATTAGGAAATCTGACCAGCTCTTCCTATCTTATGCTGAAGGGAAGAAAGGCCTTCCAGTTTCCAAAGTAACCCTTTCTAGATGGTTGGCCTCTGTCATCACTTTCATATATGAACTGAGGCGTCAAAAGCTTCCTTCAAGACCTAGAGCCCATTCAACTAGAGCCTTAGCTACATCTATAGCCTTTCAGGACAGGTTGCCCTTAGATTCAATTTGTGCAGCAGCCACATGGGCCTCTCCCCATACCTTTATTTCTCATTACAAATTGGACATGGCCTCCAGAAGCCGAGGTAACTTTGGTTCCACAGTCCTCAAGAGTCTGTTCCAACGAGCCACCCAGGGTTAAGGTGCTAGGGATGCAGTCCCATCTAGCAAGAATGAAGGTGAGATTGACAACTTAACATTGAGAAGTTATGTGCCTACCATAACGTTCCATGTTAGTTGTCTTCTTCTCGCCTTCTTTCTTGTGTCCTGCCCTCCAACCCCCTAGCCTGGACAGACCATTAGGATCCTAAGGAGCCTTGCCTTTCTCCCACTATGGTCTCCAGTGGTTATCCTTTTCTTGGGATGGCTATCTACATGGGTATGCCATTCTCTCCTTTGTTCTGGGGGCAAAACTGCTATAGTGTTAGCTATCAAATGAGATCTGGGTAGTTAGCGCCTAGCATTGTGTGATACAGGGTTACCTCGAGCCGGTAAAAATAGCTCTCGAGCTTTGGCATAAGCCGAGTCAGAGCCGACGATCGGCTCCAAACCCATCCAGCAAGAAAGAAGGCGAGAAGAAGACAACTAACATGGAACGTTAGGGTAGGTACATAACTTCTCATTACTAGATGCACCCTTAAACCAAGACCGTCTTTTTGGGAACAAAATGGAAGAAGTCCTCAAAAGGATGGAGGAAAAAGCTAAATCTATGCAAACTGTTAAAGATTTCTTACAAGTACAGCCTCCTAGATTCAGTAGGCATTGGCCTTCAAAAAACTGGTCTTTTCAAGTCCCTTCCAGGCTTTCTCAGTCCAAACCCAGGAGCAGCAGACACCAAGACTTCAGTGTCAGGCTATGCACAGATCTAAGCAGTGGGGAGCTCCCACTTCCAAAGCAGGGAGTAGTAAGCCACCCCCTATGGAAAAATGGCACAATGACTTATCCTTAACTCTTCCAAGCCCTGCTCAACTACGTGCTCCCTTAGGAGGAAAGCTTGCCCTGCATGCAAAAAACTGGGAACTCCTTACCCAGGACATATGGGTTCTAAACAGTTTCCCTAGGATACAGATTCCACTCACTCCCAACCCCAAGTGGATGGCCAGACCTCCCTCCAATTCAGTGGGCAGAGGCCCAAAAACAGGTGCTCTGTCTGTCCTCAGTATCAGGGCTATTCAACCTGTCCCAGCAGAACAAAGGGGACAAGGTTTTTATTCAGGACTGTTCCTGGTTCCCAAAAAAAACTCCTAGCATCCTATCCTAGACCGGTCTGTTCTCAACACCTTTCTGGTGGTTCCAAAATTCAAAATGCTAACTCTTCAACAGCTTCTTCCTTTGCTAGCCAAGGATGCCTGGCTGGCAACCCTAGACTTAAAAGAAGCTTACCTGCACATCCCAATAAGGGAATCCTGCAGACAATACCTACGTTTCAGGGCTGGCTCCATGCACTATCAGTTTTCTGCACTTCCATTTCACTTATCTACTGCACCCAGGGTATTCACAAAGTGCCTAGCTCCAGCCATTGCATTTTGCAGGCAGAGAAATATTCAGATTTACCCATACTTGGACGATTGCCTGTTTTAGGCAGAAAGTCAGGACTTGCTATTACAACACCTGGCATTTGTAAAGAGACTTCTAACCTCACTGGGTTACACCATCAACGAGAAGAAATTACACCTAGTACCCTGCCAACAGATTGTATTCCTGGGAGCAAGCTTGAACACAACTTCCCAGAAGGCATTCCTCACTCCGGAGAAACAAGTTTGTTTGACAACCTACTTCAATGTATTGGCCACAAATACCCAGCTATCTGCAAGGAAAATCCTGCAAGCCGTGGGGTTCATGGACTCTTGCATTCTGTTAATTCCATATGCAAGACTGCATATGAGGAAACTTCAGTGGTGTCTAAAAAGTCTATGGTGTCAACATCCTCAGGACCTGGAAACAATGATTCCTTCCATTCCTTGTCTAAAGGCAGAGTTCCTTTGGTGGGCAGTGGCCTGCTACCACAACAAGGGACTCCCTTTCACTCTACCCCCTGCTGCCCAAACCCTAACAACAGACGCATCAGACTATGCATTAGTGGCTCACATGACAGGGCAGTGCATTCAGGGCAAATGGAACCCAAAACAGATGCACCTGCATATCAATCAAAAAGAAATGTTAGCTGTACAGAATGCTCTGACAGCCTTCAAAGACCTTATTCTTCCAGGACAACTGCTGGCAAAGACAGACAACACCACATTTATGTGGTACATAAACAAGCAGGGGGGGAACCCATTCCTACCCACGGCTCTGTGGAACACAGCCTTGAGCTACCAAGTGAACCTGCAAGTTCAATTCCTGCCAGGCAAACTAAATTCACTGGCAGATGACTTAAGCAGAAATCTCATGGACCCACATGAATGGAAACTGGAACCCAAAGTTGTCCTTCAAGAATGCAACTGCAGTCATAACATATGGGTTGTCCTGCCTCAGGCAGCCCTTGGTCGGCCGGATTCCAAAGTCTGGGTCCGACGTCGGCCGATGTCGCATTTCTCTCCAACGTCAGAGCGGCCAGTGTACATAAGCATCAGCAGACGCCATTTTCTTCAGTCTTTCTTGCCGCGCGGTGCCCGAAGCAGAAGCAGTTCGCAAGTGCCGGTCGGTCAGCTCCTGTATTCTTCGATTCCGAAGTCATCAAAAAAAGCTAAGTACCCCGTTGGGGACCTTTTCTTGCCTCAGCCGATGTCAGAAATTACTGAAAAAGTTAACAATTGTCTTTCTTGTGGTAAACAAATACCTCATAAGGATTTCCACTCTTACTGTCTTCCTTGCCTTGGCCCAGACCACGACGTCTCGGCCTGTGTAGCCTGTGCTCGCTTCAACAAGCGCACTCTCAGGCGCCGGGCGGAGTTCTCTGAAGATTTTTTCGGCGGAAAATTTGCCTATACAGTGCCGTCGGAGCTTCCGACATCGCAAACTCCCAAGAAACAAAAAGACCGGGACCGACATCCTCGGCCCGCGTCTACCACCGACTCCACGTCAAAACCTACCGCGAGTGCTCCGGTTCCCCCTGAGACGTTTTTTCCACCGCTCCGAACCGAAGACACCACATTACCGACGACTCCGATTCCGGATATCACTCCAACACCAGTTATTGATTTTCCTCCGGATACCGAAACCGAGGAAATGCCCGAGACCATTGCTGTAGATAAGGTCACTCCTGCACGTGGAGCTGCCAGGCCTCCTATGGCCATGTCTATTAAGGCCTACACTAGGGCTATGGCAGCCAGCAAGACCAAGCATCTTTCTGCTAAAGCCTTACCTCAGCCTACTCCAGAGACACAAATTATGACTATGGCTGCTGACTTAATTGCTATGATTAGAGGTTCACAGGCCCATCCTGAGAGAGGATCCCAGCCTCCTTCTGATAAAAGGCCCCGGGTTGAACCCTCTGACCCTATTCCTTCAGATGAAGATTCTGAGGACTCTGTCCACTCTGATGGCCAGGAAGAGCGCTTCCAGACCTATGAGGACTCGGATGCAGAGGATTCCATCCCCTCGGCCTCCCCTCCTGAGGATATTCTTTTGGGGAAGTTCTGCATACCATGAGGGAACATTTCAAGTGGCAAGGCCAGGAATATTCTGATTCCAGAAAGCGCCTTCGGACTTTCCTTAAAAAGCCCCAGCACAGGCCCTTAGCTATTCCTCCTGTGCTTGATGTTTTGGATGATTTATATTCTGACTCTAGTGTTACCCCTGACTCTCTCCCTCCTGCTCCAGCCAAGCCAGACAGGTATTACAGGGTCCCAAAAACACATTCCCATTTATTCAGGGCCCATACTGCTGATTTGGAAACCATTTCCCAGGGATCTAAAGGTGTTTCAGCTTCCACCTCTAAAAATTCTTTGCCCTCCAACAGGGAAGCTAGGTCATTAGAGAGATGGGGTAAAAAGGTTTACACCTCCACTACTTTATCTATGAGAGCTTTGAATTGCCTTTTTCATATGTTACAATATCAGGATTTCCTGTTAGAAGATTTACAGAAAACATTGGCCTCTCCTGATCCTTTAGACAGGAAGTCTTTGCAGGAAGCTGTACATAACTCTCGGCAAGTAAGCAATCACTTCCTGCAGTGTGGATGTGATGCACTGGAAGCTTCATGTAGGGCAGCTATGACAGGGGCAGTCATTCGTAGACATGCATGGTTAAAAGATCAACCTCTACCAGATCATGTAAAGGCAAAACTTCTGGATGCACCTTTGGAAAAGAACAAGCTTTTTGGTGCTAATGCTAAGGATGTGTTAAAGTCCATCGAGGAAAAAGCAAAATCAGTTCAGACAGTGAAAAATTTCCTCCAGGTGCAACCCCCCAGATTCAGTAGGAATTGGCCTTCAAAAAACTGGTCCTTTCCTAATCCTGAAAAGTTTCAAAGGGGTAAAAACAGACGTGGCCAAGGAAGAGGACAATACAGAGGTCCTTACAGGGGACGACAATGGCAGCCAGCAAACCAAAGAAGTGACACAGGGGTTTCACCTGCCCCACAACCACAATCTCAATGACTTTCCTCTACTTCCGCCTACCAGGGAACAAATAGAAGCTCCCTTGGGTGGGAAATTATCTCTGTTTGCAGACAATTGGCACAGACTGACAAAGGACAAATGGATTTTGGACATTATAGACCAAGGTTACAGGTTCCACTTTCATACCTTACCAAGAAAACAAGGCATGCCAAACGTACCGCAAAACCAGAGGGCAGCGGCTATCAAGCAAATCTCTCTGCTGACTCGGATGAAAGCAATAGAAAGAGTTCCACAACAAGAACAAGGCCAGGGGTTTTACTCAAGACTGTTCCTTGTTCCAAGAAAATAATCTCAATGGAGACCAATACTGGATTTGTCCGCATTAAACACCTTTCTCATGGTACCAAAGTTCAAAATGCTGACTCTACAGCAACTCCTTCCCATGCTGGGCAAGGGGTCTTGGCTGATTACTCTGGACCTCAAGGAGGCATACCTGCATGTCCCTATCAGACACAGCTGCAGAAGATACCTCAGATTTCTTGCAGGGCCAGAGCATTATCAATTCTCAGCATTGCCATTTGGCTTATCTACTGCGCCCAGAGTATTCACAAAATGCCTGGCTTCAGTAATTGCTCATTGCAGGCTCCAGGGATCCAAATTTACCCGTACCTGGACGACTGCCTCATACAAGCGGACGACAAATTGATGTTGACAAAAACTTGGACTATGTCATACGATTACTTCAAGCTCTGGGATACACAGTCAACTTCAAAAGTCAAGACTTCAGCCATCCCAGCAAATAATCTTCTTAGGAGCCAAATTAGACACAGCCTCTCAAATGGCTTACCTAACAGAAGACAAGCAAGAGAAGTTAACTCATTATTTCAAAGGTTTGGCAAAACTTACCCAGATGACTGCAAGGAGATTCCTACAGGCCCTGGGTTACATGGCATCCTGCATTCTCCTGGTTCCATTAGCAAGACTACACATGAGGAAGCTTCAATGGTACCTAAAAGCCTATGGTCTCAGCACAGCAACAACTTAGAGACAACCATACCGCTCATTCCATGCCTACAAAAGGAATTCCTATGGTGGGCCTCGGTAAGTCAGGCAAACACAGGTATGTCATTCAAAAAACCACAGATAACACAGACCATAACCACAGATGCCTCAGACCTTGGATGGGGGGCGCACATGGAAGGCAGGTGTATACAAGGACAATGGTCTCCAAAGGAAACACATCTGCACATAAACCAAAAGGAAATGCTGGCAGTAATGCATGCCATCGAGGCCTTTCAACATCAACTTCAGCAAGGCCATTTACTGATACGGACAGACAACACCACTGTGATGTGGTATATAAACAAGCAAGGGGGCACCCATTCTTACCCCCTTTGCAGACTGACAATGCATCTTTGGGAAAAATCACTGAGCCTAAACATTCAGTTACAATCCCAGTTTGTTCAAGGCAAAGAGAATGTGCTGGCGGACAGCCTAAGCAGGAATTTCACAGATCCACACGAGTGGAGGTTGCATCCAAAGATCTTCACACAGCTCACTTTGACATGGGGCAGGCCAGAAGTAGACCTATTTGCCTCTCACCTCAACCATCATCTACAAAAATTCTGCTCAAGGACATACCATCCGCAAGCTTGGAAAATAGATGCTCTCTCATTCAACTGGAACTCCCTAAAAATCTATGCATTCCCACCTCTGCCACTGATGACCTCAGTATTACTAAAGATCAAAGCAGAGACCCAAGGGGATCCTAATAGCTCCGGACTGGCCAAGACAACACTGGTATCCACTACTACGGAGCATATGTCACACCAAGAAGTGCGCCCTTCCCCAATGGCCTCTACTTTTGACTCAACACAACTTCAAAACAGTGCATCCAAACCTTCAGACACTGCAGCTAACAGCCTGGGAGATCCCATGAATACTCTCAACCTATCTCTCTCCAAGGAAGTTCAGCGGATACTAACAGAGGCTCGAAGACCATCCACCAGATAGGTTTACTTAGCAAAATGGAAGAGATTCAGCATTTGGAATACCAGCAAGGGACATGATGCATCATTATTGAACATCCCACTCATCCTGGAATATTTGGCAGATATGCTAAAGAATGGACTTTCATATTCTTCCATAAAGATACATGCATCAGCTATTTCAGCTAGATATAACACTGATCCGCCTGTCTTTTCACATCCTTTGCTAAGGCAATTCCTCAGGGGAATCAAGAACATTAAACCACCAAGAAAGGCTCCATTGCCAGCCTGGGACCTCAATTTTGTCCTAGAAAAACTGACTCTACCTCCATTTGAGAAAGCAGCTTCAGTTGACTTGCAATTTCTCTCATGGAAGACAGCTTTCCTGTTGGCAATTACCTCAGCAAGAAGGGTTTCGGAACTACAGGCCCTAATGGCAATACCACCGTTCATAATTTTCCACAGAGACAGGGTTTCATTAAGGACCAACCCCACTTTTATGCCAAAGGTGGTATCTAGGGTTTCTTTAAATCAAGCTATTCATCTGCCTGCTTTCTTCCCCAATCCTGAGAATAAGGGGGAAAGACTGTTACATACCTTGGACATTCACAGACAACTTCGATACTACCTGGACAGAACCAAGACCAGTAGAAAGTCTGACCAACTTTTTGTGGCTTACGGCGCTGCAGTCCAAGGAAAAGCAATTTCAAAACAGACTATTTCAAAATGGATTGGACATTGCATCAGATTCTGTTATTCCTTTCATGGAAAGACTGTTCCAGCCAATGTCAGACCACATTCCACCAGAGCTACAGCCACCTCTACAGCATTCTTAAGAGGGGTGCCTACTAAGGACATTCTAGAAGCTGCTACATGGAGCTCCGTGCATACATTCTCCAAACACTACAATCTCCCTCTATACTCCAGATCCAGAGCAGGCTTTGCTTCGGCAGTCCTGCAGGGTTTGATTGCCACACCATCTTTTTCCTAGAGCATTCCTCCTCCCCCAGCTACGCTATGGTATTCTACCCATATGTTATGACTGCAGTTGCATTCTTGAAGGACATAGTATAGTTTTGTACCTACCATAAATGTAGATGTCCGATAGATATGCAACTGCAGTCGGATTTTCCCTCCCTCCATACCCCTCTATGCCTAGGGTCCACTCCTATCCCTGTTTCTCTTAGCTGGGGATATCTGTTATGGTGTATCTGTTTATTGCTCATTTACTTGTCTGGAATCCTGTTCTTGTCTTCCAATTTGATTTCAGCCTTCCTTGGAGGGCACCTGGCATCTGGGGCAAGAAACACTGAAGAAAATGGCGTCGGCTGATGCTTATGTACTCTGGCCGCTCTGACGTCGGAGAGAAATGCGACATCGGCCGACGTCGGACCCAGACTTTGGAATCCGGCCGACCGAGGGCTGCCTGGGGCAGGACAACCCATATGTTATGACTGCAGTTGCATATCTATCGGACATCTACATTTATGGTAGGTACAAAACTGTACTTTTTCAAGCTCTTGAGGAACAAATGGGGGACACCGGAGGTAGACCTGTTTGCCTCCCCTCAGAACTACCAATTGAACAAATTCTGCACCAGAACTCCCCACAGTCAAGCTTGGAAACTGGATACCCTGTCCCTTACCTGGGAAAGCCCCTCAATTTATGCCTTTCCCCCTCTGCCTCTCCTCTCGAAGGTTCTACTAAAGATCAAACAAAACAAGGACAATCCTGATTGCCCCAGAATGGCCACGCCAGCACTGGTACCCCCTTTTGTGCAGTCTGACGGTGCTTTTACCATGGCACCTGCCTCAGATCCCTTCCCTGCTGTCCCAGCAGGTGGGCCAGATTCTGCACCCTCAGCTTCAAACCCTGAACCTTGCAGCCTGGCTAATTCCATGAGCTCACCTCTAACAACCCTCAGTAAGCAGATGCTGGATGTCATTCTTGAGGCAAGGAGGCCTAGGACTAGAAAATCCTATTCAGAAAAGGGAAAAGATATGGTTCCTGGAGCCAGGCTGAGGGGATGGGCACAGCTCATATTCTAGACTATTTAACAGAAATGCTCCACAAGGGCCTATCTTTCTCTTCAATTAAGATTCATTCCTCTGACATTTTAGCACATTATAGGTTCATAGGTTCATACTAGGCTATCTGCCCTAGGGCATTTATAAGCCTAGCCAGAATGTGTTTGGCTTTCGCCACCCATTTTAAATTTATTTTGCTATGCCCTTTTTCGAGGTTAGTATACTGTGCCTCTGTCTAACAGTGACATAGAAGTGATCCCCGGGGTAAACCTACGATCTCCCATCCACTCATCAAGATTCCTCTTGAAGAGAGTCAATGAGGGACTCTGCCTAACCTGGACTGGGATTTTATTCCAGAGTGAAGGGAGCCTCTGGGTTATGAATCTGTCCCTCCAGCATGTCCTATTTATTTCAGTGCTGAGGTTCAAGTCTCGAGCGTAGCTCGATGGGATTTGGATTTTCTGAGGTGCAGCATGTCCATTAATTCCGGGTTGGACATGGCTTTATCGTCAGGCACAGATCGCCTCTGAACAGGCGGTATGCCACTGAGTAGAGCTGGAGTTTCTTTAACCGGGCAGCATATGGCATCTGTTTGAGCCCTTTGATCCTCTTGGTGAGGTACTTTTGGGGTCTTTCCAGTTGCTGCAGGTGTCTGGTAAGGTACATCCCAAAAGGGGCATTGTACTCAATTATGGGCCTGATGAGGGATGAGTAAAGAGGCACGATGACCTCCCTGATTTAGATGTGAATCCCTTCATGATTAGGTGGGCTATATAAAATGTTTTTCTAACCACTTTGGTCACGTGGTTGTCAAATGAGAGATTGCTATCAACTTGGGTCCCCAGGTCCCTAATTACTTCTTCTGTACTTAATGGATTACCACCTATGTGGTAATTTGTGGGCACTTTGTTTTGCCAAAGGGATGACTATACACTTTTGGCATTTAGCTTGAGGCCATGGCTCTGGCACCAGTTGTCTGTTTCTATGAGGCCCTTTTGGAGGATGCTTGTGTCGGCTGGAGAGTTGATTATGGCGCCCAGTTTGCAGTCATCTGCAAACTTGGTCAGCCACAGTCCTTCTGTGTTGGCCTGTACCTCTGAGAAATATATACCGAACAAGAGAGGTCCCAGGACTGAGCCCTGTGGGACACCACTTGTAACTGGCTTGGAGTCTGACATGGCTCCAGCAATTCTAACCATGTGGGTTCTGTCCTTGAGTCAGTTTGCAATCCATCTAGTGACATAGGGGTTTATATTTAAGCTGGTGAGCTTATCTATAATGCCCAAGTGGGGTATTGTATTGAAGGCTTTTGCGAGGTCCAGGTAGGCTGTGTGGACCACCTTCCCCTCGTCAATGGCCTTGGTGACTGTTTCAAAGAAATCAACCAGGTTTAAGAGGCAGGATCTGCCCTTAACAAAGCCGAACTGGGTAGGATCCAGTGTTTGTAGGTCCCCAATATCTTTATTTATGAGGTCCATGATGATCCTTTCCATAGCTTTGCAGACCAAGCTAGTCAGGCTTATGGGGCGATAGTTTCCAGGATCCGTTGAGGCACCACCTTTATGGAGAGGGACCACTGTTGCTGTACGCCACTCTTTGGGCACATATCCTGTAGTAAGGCTGAGATTGAACAGTAGTTTTATGTTTGGGTTTAGCTCTTCTTGGAGTTCATGTAGGCAGCCGGGACACCATCTGGTCCCATTGATGCTTTGTTTTTGCTTTGGAAGGCGGCTCTTACCTGAGCATCTGAGATGTCAGGGGGGCAGCACTCTGCTGGGATAGATATTTGCCCTTTTGGTGGGGGTGGGGGGGGTTTGCGCTGAACCTGTCAGCTAGGATGTTGGCAATGTCTGTGGGTTCGGTGTATTTTTGGTCATTTTGGACTAATTATGAGCATATATAGGAATTACCACCCAGGTTCCTAACATAACTAAAGAAAGCCTTGTGATTATCCTTAGTGTCCTGTGCAATTTTTCTCTCGAAGCTGGCCTTTAGACAATTTTATGTGTGCCCATAGTTTTTTGCTAATACTGATCAGTGATGCCTTCCCTTTTTGGGATTTTGCTCTATCATTTAGTAGCTTCCTCCTTCTATTGTATAGTTTGTTTATGGCTGGGGTCTACCAGACAGGACGTCTGCCTTTGGAGGATTGGGTCTTGGTTTTATTTGGGATTGCATGATCCATGCATTCCTGAAGGTGTTCATAGAATGCATTTATAAAGGATTCTGCGGTCTGGGCCGTATTTTCCACAGGCCCGGGGGCTTTGAAGGATTCCACCTCAGTTTTGAGGAGTGTGAAATTTGCTTTAGAGAAGTTTTTCACTGTGGTTTTCTGGGCAGGGGTGGGGTTGGGATGTGAATATCCAGTGAGATTAGTTTATGGTCTGATCTTACCAGTGAGGGATACACTTCTGGTCTGGAGCATAGAGTCCCCATGTTGGTGATGATCAGGTCCAGTATGTTTTCCCCTCTTGTGGGAGTGGTAACAAGTTGTTCCATAGCATTTGAGTTTATAAATTCTAGGAACCTTTGGGCTAGGGTGTTGGAGCTAGAGTAATGCTCCCAGTCTATGTTTGGGTAGTTGAAGTCGCCCAGTATAATGGTGTTTGGAGAGACCTTCATATTTTCCAGTGTTCTCAGGAAGGCCGAGTGGGGTTCCTGGGTTTGGGAGGGTGGTCTGTAGCAGGCTATAAACTGGAAGGCAGTTTTACCCACTGTTAGTTGCACATGGATAGTCTCTGATGCTTCGTGCTTTGCCACCAACCTGGAGGTGTGGGTATCTTTGATGAATATCGATACTCCCCCTCCTTTTGTGGTTCGGTCCAAGGTTTGGGGCCGAAAAGCATGGTATGAGGTATAACCTGGTAGTGCTGGGGTGCTCTCAGGAGCCCTGAACCAGGTTTCTCTTACTGCACAGATATCGATGTTCTCCATGCTAAGGAGAGTTTCGAGTGCGTGCATCTTGAGGTTCAGACTTCTGGCGTTGAGTAGTATTACTCTTAGTTTCTTATCCCTTGTGATACCTATGGAGGTGGGTTTGTCTTTTGAGCCTTGCCTAAAAAAAGGCACTATGGGGGTAGCAAGAGTCTTTGCCAATATCCGAAAGCCCAGGGGTGACGGAGCATCGTGGCTTGTCGAGCATATCATCCCAAGCTGACAGGCATTGGATCCCCTTTGAATGACACCAGTACTTAAGCCAATTGTTGAAATTGATCATCTTGTCTTCATATTGTGGCATCATTCTTGGTGAGGGTAAGATGCTACTCAAGGTCAGGGTCATACCGGCCTGTGCTACATGCTCAGAGAGCTCCTTTATGTCTCTTTTCATGTAGTCCAGGGAGGTACGTCTCAGGTCATTCACACCAGCATGGACAATGACTGAGTCATATTTGTACTTGCCTTGGAGTGACCTGAGTGCTTGTGTTATGTGGCGGATCCTAGCGCCCGACTGAGTCCCACCCCTCTTCTCTCATCCCCTGCTAAAACAATTCCTTAGAGGGTCCAAAACTTTAAGACCCCCAGGAGAGGTCCCACTCCAGCCTGGGACCTTAACTTTGTATTGGAAAAACTCACTCTTCCCCCTTTTGAACCAGCTGCTACAGGAGAGTTGAAATTCATTTCTTGGAAAACTGCCTTACTTCTAGCCATCATTTCTGCAAGAAGAGTGCCTGAACTGCTGGCCCTCATGGCAGTGGAACCCTTCATTATCTACCATGTGGACTGGATTTCCCTCAGGACTAATTCATCCTTTATGCCCAAAGTGGTGTAGAGTGTGGCTCTAAACCAGTCCATTAATTTGCCTTCTTTTTTCCTTAATCCTCAAAATAAGGGGGGAAGGATACTGCATTCTCTGGACGTGCACAAACAGCTTAGATTCTGTTTGGACAGAACTAAGCCTCTCAGAAAATCTGAGCAGCTGCTAGTTAGCTTTGCTGCAAGGGCAGAGGGGAAGGCCATTTCCAAGCAAACCATTTCCAAGTGGATAGCCCATTGCATCCATTTCTGCTACAAGCACCTTGGAAAACCTTCCCCACAGGGGATAAGATCACATTCCACCAGGGCTGCATCTACCTCTACGGCATTTCTCAGAGGAGTCCCTACCAGGGACATCCTGGAAGCTGCTACCTGGAGCTCTGTACATACTTTCACCAAGCATTACCACCTGCCTATCTTTTCTAAATCCAGAGCTGAATTTGCCACAGCAGTCTTACAAGGCCTGTTTGCTAACTCTAATGCTCTTTAACTGCCTCCACCCTTCCTTAGTTTGTGAATCAACCCAAATGTGATGACTGCAGCAGTGACACATGAAGAACATAGTACAGTTGTGTACACTTACCATAAATGTTGATGTTCGAGTGTATTCACTGTTGCAGTCCTGGTTACCCTCCCTCCAACCCCCTGACTTCTCTTGGCTGTACCTTTCCTTCTTGTTTGGCATGTATTATATCATGTGTATTTGCTTTTTGCTGGGGGTGTACCATACCATATAATTGCTTCATATTGTGGGGGTTCCTGACATCTGGGGCAAGAAAAACTGATGTAATGGCATCGACTGCATGTTTTATACCCCTGACGACCTGACATCATGGAAGTAGTGACAGCATCCGACACAGAAATCCAATGACTCTGGTATTCATGCCAGCTGAGGGCTACCTGCAGGCAGATAACCCAAATGTGATGACTGCAACAGTGAATACACTCGAACATCTACATTTATGGTAAGTGTACACAACTGTACTTTCTATTTCTAATGTCTATAGTTATGGATGTCTAACTTTACTATTATTTTTACAAAGGGCAATCTTTTTAAGAGGGAGGATGTAGATCAGTGTGTGTGTATGTACCTTTAAGAAGCTATCCAAGGGCTTGCACAAGTGTATAAATACTGAGCACGTGCAAGCCTGACTGCCATTTTTTAGTTGGCTGTTGAGATGTAAGCATGTATGTAAGGTATGTGGGTTAACCAGTTTGTTTATATTTTATGAGGCTGCTATCCATCCTAATGTGTTTTTATGTGTTAAAGCATCTAAATGAAATACCCTGCCTGCTTGTCATCTATGTTAGAAGAAGGATGAGTGACAATATGCATGAGTTCAGAAATACTGCTGTTAAGAAACTTTTTTGAGAACTCCAGAGCACAAAAACTTAGCACAGCAGCTTAGACAACAAAAATTAGACAGAATTGTTAGTGAACTTAGGGAACATGTAACAGGAAAAATAACTTGTAGCGGTATTAAGAGATATTTCAGAAATTTTATGAAAATTTGTATAAAGCAGAGAAGTGGAAAAATCAAGAAAAAGCACAAATGGAAATATTTATGAAATACTTAAATATGCCAAAGGTAGAGGTGGATGAGGCTCAGCAATTAACAGTTTAAATAAGAGGAGATGAGATGATAAAAATGGTGGTGGTTAACCAATCTGCTGGAAGCTCTTCGGGAATAGATGGTATTCTGGTTGAAGTTTGGAAGTGATAAAGATCTGGAAGGGTTTGTTCAATTGTAATTTTAAATGAGGGGAAGCACCAGCATCCTGGAAAATGCTGTAGTGGCTGTAATACCTAAAGGCCCATCAGATCCAGCTTCATGTAGGCCAATTTCAGTTTTAAGCCATGGTTATAAAGTGTTTGTCTATAAAGGCTAAAAAAATGGCAGAGGGTTTGCCAAAATTTTGTCGAGAATAGAACAATTATCTAGAGGGAAGCAGAATGTAAGAAGAATACTGTTGTGGTTGGTAGGTCTTCATGCATAGAAAGCATTCAACAGAGTAAGTTGGGATTTTATGAGTAAGGCAATGGAAGCATTTGCATTTCCTGATACATCATTAAGGTTAATTAGGAGGATGTATCAGGGAGTGGAGGCAAAAATCAAAGTGGAGTTTCTCTTTGATAAGTTGTCTGAACATAGGAACCAGGCAGGTGTGTGTCCACTTTCCTCTTTATTTGCATTATATTTTTGGACCATTGGCAAAGAAAATATGGGACTCAGAAGTTCAAGGATATGATTCGTATAGTATTCAAGAAAAGTTGGATTTATTTGCAGATAATTTTATTTTGTACCTGATAGAACCAGAAAAGGACATCTCAGTGTTGTGGAACATTCTGAGACTGTTTAGGTTTTTTAGGGATATAAAATTAATGAAGATAGACTATGGCTGTAAACTCTGTACCCATACATGAATTGGTTCAGCAATACCCATATTTATAGGGACATGATAAAATTAAGTATTTAGGAGTATGGATTAAAAAGGATTTTTCCATGGCAGCTAAGGATATATGGGAAGAGACTAAACAAAAGATAATATGAAAACTAAGAATCTGGAAGCTGTTGCTTATGGATATGGATACAAGCAGCAAAAAATATTTTAGTCCCTTTAGTTTTATTCACAGTCAGGCATATTTGTATCAACAAGAAGAAAAGTTGTGGATAATAATTAATTGAGTCTAAGGATGTTTTCTGAGAGGGGAAGAGGGCAAGAGTTAAGTGGAATAAGCTGGGCCTTCCAATAGAACAAGGAGGTTTAGGATTACCTGATTTAAAGGGATATTTTAGAGCTACTATACATTTCAGGTGCTTACACATAACACAAGCAGAAAGCTACAATTCAAAGTGGAAATAATGATAATGAAGCATGAGGGTAATTCAAGAAAATAAGGAATGAGTGGGATTTTGGATGCAGATCCTTAAGGAGAATACCAACAGTTACACAGAATATTATATTCATAAAGTAACAGAAATTAGAACTAAGCCAGCACAGGAATGGAGATGCTGATAGAAATGACTGCAATTACGGGTACAGAGAATAGGCAAGGGGGAGCTGGAATTTACAGGAGGAAGCTGGCAAAGGAACCAAGGTATTGGGAACCAATAATTAGAGAGGGAAAGTTAACAGATTAGGAAGAGGCCAAGAAGACATTTGGACTGCAGGCCAGAGATTGCCTTTTCTATAAGGGATTGTTATCAGAGTATAAGCAAAGAGAAAGCGAAAGGGAAATCCTAAATGAAAGACCTACACTGGTTGAGTTTCTAGTCGAATCTAGAACAGAACCTATTGTTAAAAAAAGAGATGATTAGTGGGATGTATACTGCACAGTAGCTATAGGAATCAATCATTGAAGTTCCAAAAATATTGCTAAGAGAGATTAGATAAATAATTCCCAAATAAACAATGAGAGGACACCAAAATATGCTAAAAAAAATATAGTTTTTTTCCATGAAGTGTTACCCCAAGCAGATCTCAAAGAATTTTTCCTCGGGTAGATGGTAAATGTTGGCGGTATAATGAGATCAAAGAGGGACCTAGGAGCATATTTTCTCTGAGCCTAGCGAATTGGCAGACTTTAAAGATTCCCTACAGAGTATTGCATCAAGAATACTGGACAAGGAAATGTTCAACTTAGGCAAATATTTTTTCAAGCTAGGATACAGGATCCGAATTGCCTGGACATAGTAAGGCCTTGTTAAGTTTAATTCTGGTGGCTGACAAAAAAAGCAATTACTAGAAAATGGAAGTCATAGTCTCAACTAACAATTCTTAAAGTAGTGAATATTGTAAGAGACAAGATCAGGGAATAGGATCTTTAGAAAAGGGTAGGCGTAAATTACATAGAAGTAGAAATTATAGGAACAGTACATGAAGAAAAGTATTTTGGAGTAGGAATGAGGCTCGAGAGGGCAGGAGTTGAACAAGTTATGAAATGTTGGTTTGCTTATATTGTATAGAGCAATATATGTGATGTATAGTGTTTGTAAATGTGAACTTGTTAATATGGCTTGATTATGTTTATGTAAATGTAAGTTTGCATGTGTCACAAGTGATAATTCATTAAAGGTGTTTTTTAACAAAAATGTGTGGTAATTATCCTTCTTAAGCCATCCTCTTTTTGAAAAGAACAGAAACAATAGTAAAAGAAGTTTCAGAACAAATCAAACCCACACTTCAAAGGACCAAAGGGTTCCTTTGCAGATGTGTCCTCCAGTTTGTAACTACCTCCCTTAGCCCTTTCTAATCCCACTTTTACCTTCACCTGTCTCCTTTTTCTCTATCAAATAAATTTATTTTCCTTCCTGTATGGAGACTGATAACCTCAGACCAGTGGGTCCCGAACGTCATAGAAAAAGGCTGTAAAATAACTTGGCTTCTTCCTATAACCCATTAGGGTATTCCACAAGGTAATGAAAGTGTTGTTCCATTAAAGAACTGTAGAACCAGTTTCCATCCACTAACATATAAAAAAGTTTTTATTTACGACTTCTGTTAGTTTTGAGAAAGGAGGGCACAAGGGCATATGCAGGCCCATTCTGGATTTTTCAGTTCTCAACACTTTTCGAAGGGTCCAAAGTTTCAGATACTATCTTCAAATTTTGCTTCCAATGATTCATCTTGAATCTTTATTGGTTACTCTGGACCTCAAGGATGCATGTCTTCATATCCCCGTTCACCCCAAGGAGAGACCATTCTTAAACATTTGTGCCTTATCTCACTTTCAATTTTCTGCTTTGTTTTGATTTTTCTACAGCTGAAGGTATTCACCAAATGCCTCACTCTAGTCATAGCTTTATGTAGGCTCAGAGTATTCATGTCTGTCTCTATTTAGACAGCATGCTTTTTGAGGCTTCTTCAACAGGCAGTCTTCTGTATCTCAAATTTAGAATGATCCTTTTTCTTTTTCCTGGGTTCACAATAAACTTGAAAAAGTCTGCCGTGCTATCTCTAGATTGGGTCTTTCTAGGCTGCCATCTCAATAGTCTCCAAGATGTCATTTCTTCACCAGGACAAGTTGCAGTTTCTGATTGCTTACTGCCATTCTCCCCTTACCTGAGAATTGGCCTCAGCAAGGGAGATATTGAAAGCCCTGGAGTATATAGCTTTATCCATACAAATGATACCTCTTGCCAGACTCCACCTGAAGAAGATTCAGTGGTATCTAAAGTCTCTCTTGGCACAGTACTACCACCTCCTAAATGTCCAAATTCCTAACTTGGCCTTCATAAAGAAATAATTTATTGGATAAATCAGGCATGTATCACTCATTCCATGAGTGCATGTACTGGTTCCTTCAGATGTGGCATAGGGAGTATGTTCAATTAATGTAAGGGTCCAGGGAGTCAAGTTAGGTCAGAAAAAACAGATATCAAAGAAATGAAAGCTCTGATCCTAACACTTCATTCCCTACATTACCTGTAGTCTCCTAGACCCCTCCAGTCTTCGCAGACAATACCACTGTTATGCGGTACATTAACAAATGGAGGAACAAAATCTTGTTTCTGCAGACTTGCCATGACAGCCTGGGAGGTGACTGTTCAATACAACCTTTCTTCAGGCAATGTATATTCCCTCAGATATGAGTACAGTGGCAGATCACCTGAGTAGATCCAAGGCAGACCCTCAAGAATTGATGTTGAACAGTGAGGTCTTCTTGCAGATTGTCCATCAGTGAGCAACTCCCCAATTAAATCCTTTTACCTACTCTGTGAATGAACATCTCAAATTGTTTTACTCCACATGCATGGAAGACAGATGCCATGTTAATCTCACAGAAAGGGAAATTCCTTTTTGCTTTTCCTGTTATTCCCAAAGTTCTACTCAGAATCAAGGACAACCAAAAGTTGATGATGTTGACCCTCTTTTGGCCCAGATAGCATTGATTCTTCCTTCTCCTCAATCTGGCCATGGACAGTAATAAATTACCCCACTGGATGGGCTAACTTACACAACAAAGGGGGCTCTTTCATTCTCCTAGATTTGCAAACACTAAACCTGACTCTTGGTTAATAGGATTCTGATACCATTCAGGCACTTTTTTTTTTCAGAGGGCATGCTAAAAGGTATTACAAGAGGCTACAAAACCTACTACAAGGAAATGTTGTGTTTACAGATAGAAATGATTTTTTTTTTGTTTGGTCCCAAAAGAGAAAAGAGCTAATTTTCATGTAGGTATACCCACTACTGTTTTGTATCTGTGTGAGCTGCTCAATTCAGGACTGGCATATTCTTAAATTAACTGAGGACTAAAAGCACCATATCCTGCCCCCCATTTTGGACACGCTTGTTAGTAAATTTGCTTCCAAAAAATAACTGAAAATTGTGCTCTACCTTTAACTGTATGTCTGACTGATGTACAGCACAAGATGAGGAGTTCTTTCCCACTATGGTGACATCCAAAAGCTCTATGTAAGCCAGGCCAATAGTTGGGCATCTACCTGTATCTAAATATCATGCTGCAACAATGATCACTGTTCTTGAACATCAGCTGTTATGGGGGGTGTAGTTAAACAGCTCTATATTTTAGCATGGAAAGAGATATGATTGATTTTTTTATGGAAGACTGTTGTAGCAATGTTCATAACATTTGGTCTTCTGTAGACTCCACAAGATATAAGTCATTCTTCAGGGAGGGTCCTTGTAGTACTATTCTTAGCATTTTGGCCTCTGGTTAACATCGTCTCTTGGAAATTCTAAATCACAAATGAACATCCCCTTTTGTGTTACCATGTGTTTCATGCTGTTGCCATATCAATGTTTGGTAATGCCAGCCTTTCATAAAAGCAGTGTTAATGAATGCTGCTTTCTGACTTTTTAAATTCTGGGATACAGTTTCCCTTTGTGAGTAGTTTGTCTACCTTGGATAAAGCTTCCAGTCAGTAACTCTTGAGAAGTAAAAAAAACTTTCCTGTTTTGTGTTGCAGAAAAAAGGCATTGTTTTGAGATTTTGTCAAATAAAGTAACTTCCCTAATTAAAGCCCATCAATAACGATACTTGCGCTAAGCAAATTGCAGTGGAAGACTCATTCTTAATGTATATTTTGACTGGGTTCTTCTCTCATTATTAATAATTGAGAAAACTGAGATAAGGTAAAAAGTAAAGTTAACAGCTTTAGATATTTTCTTACAGAAAACTGGATGTCACAGTGACAGAATGGTTAGTATTGCTGCCTTGCAGAGCTTATTTCACCAGTGCATTTCCTGACCAGCTTGCTTTCTGTGTGGCGTCTACATGACCTATTTATCTGTACATGGGTTTTTCCCAACATGCTTACGTTTCTTCCAACATCACAAAAAACATGCTAAAGGCAAATTGATGTTTGTCCAAACTGTTGCTGCCTATAGTATGTATATAAGTGCATCCTGCAGTATACTAGAGTCCTATCCCAGGATTAGTTTGCCTTACACACATTAAGTCTCTTGAACATCTCCGCCTTCCCATTACTCTAAATCCAGTAAAGTAGGTGTCTGCACATGAATGAATAATGGAAAAAAAAAAACTTGGAGGAAAAAAGTAGAGGAAAAGTAATCGAGTCTTTGGGGAGTCTATTAAATAGAAATGCCTATACTTCAGGGATGTCAGAAAAATGGGAAGATCTTAAACCCTACTAGGAAAATTAGAAAGAAAAAATCTCCATCCTACTTATGGCTGTAATGTTGTTACACATTTAGGGAATACCACTTCAATGATAATGCAGCCTGTTAGGTTATTACTCATTCTGCAGCCAGTTTGGAAATCTGAAGAACCTTTCTGCCTAAGAACAATAACTTTTAGAGTGATTTCTGATGAGGAAGAAATCCCAAGATTAGTTTACTGCTGTATAGTTTACCACAAAACCCATCATGCCATCAAAGAGAAAGGAATGGGGGTCCTAAATGAAAGAGCAGTGCTGATAAAGTTTTTAGTAGAATCTAGATCAGAAGCTGCTGCTAAAAAAAGGAATAATTACTAGAGTGTAAAAATATTGCATGCTAACTATAAGAATCAATCAGAGAAGGTTAGAAAGGATTGGGAAGAGAAACTGGATAAACAATTCTCAAAGAAACAATGGAAGGCATATATGTATGTCTCCCAAATATGCCACAAAATCTAGAAGATTTAGGATTTTTTCTTGGAAATGTTCACATAGGTATTTTTATACCCCAGTTAGACTCCAGAGAATTTTTCCTCAGGTAGACAGCAAATGTTAGAGGCGTGATGGGGAAGAAAGAGGTAATTGGGAGCATATTTTCTGACAGTGTAATGAGATGGCAGACTTCAAAGATTCCCTGTAGACTACTCTATCAGAGATACTGGGTGAGCAAATTGTTCTATCTAGGGAACTGATTTTTCTGAATTGTGATACAGACTTGGAATTGCCTAGGCATATTGAGGACTTGCTAAGTCTAATTATGGTGGCTGACAAAAAAAAAACAATTACTAGAAAATGGAAATCAAAGTCTAAACCAACTGTACTAGAAGCAGTGACTATAGTAACAGAGATAAAACAACTGGAATTGGGAGCTTTTGAAAAGAGTAGGAGCAAATTACATAGAAAAATGGGAATTGTAGGAATGAAGTTTAAAAGAAGGCAGGATTAAAATGAGCTATGTAATGTTTGGCTGACGGTGATTGGGAAGATAAGTGATGTACAATGTTTGCAACTAAAATTATGTCAGGATGGGTTTATGTATAATGCTTGCAGCTAAGATTGTCAATATGGTTTGTTTTAATTTATATAAATATATGATTGCCAATGTCATAAGTGATAATAAAGATGTTTCTTGTTTTAAAAAAAGAAAAGAAAACTCATCATGTCATTACAAAGGATGCTGAACTATCTGCCATATGTTTCTTTGCTTACAAATGCATTCACCAATGAAACCTTTATCAGTGAACTACCAGAAGTATCATCAGCCTAGTCATCACTGTTGGACTGACATTTTGCAGTGGAATCTTTCAGGGTAGTAAAAAAGGTGGCCCAAACTAAGATTTCAAGTTAATCCAGCAGTTGCCAGTTGAATTATGAACCTGTCAGACCCATTGTGTCTTTCATCGTGTTAATACTGCAGCTGACGTGTATATTCTCTATTTAGCCATCTTTAAAATTTTGAGGCTGTGCATTTATGAATTGTAGCATTTTAAATTGTGAACCAGGGCACTTTTAAGGAATAGGTGGATGAATTTGTGATACTTTTGCCCAGACTGGAGGCCTGACATTTCATTTATTAAGTGGTTGATCAGTTCTGCATTTTGAACCATTGTGTAAGAGGTGCAGATTAATGAGTATGTTCTGATGCCATAGCCTTATAGCCAGTAATCTGCTGCATAGCTACCCTTCATTTTGTGTTTTCTTAACACCTGAAATGTCTTGTACCATTGTATTAACTGCATTTATGTCTCTATATGGGATCACTATGGAATACCGGAATTCCATGATCCCGAAATTGCAGAATCTCGAACATTAAAAAAAAAAAAAGTAAAACATCCAACAAACTATTCTAACCTGTATGCAGGGAGGCAAGCCCCCCTGCACCCCCACACCCTCTGCAACTTAAATATACCAACTCCGAGATGGCACTACAGTGGAGTGAATGGCAAAGTTTCCATTCCGCCCTGTACAGCAATCCCCGTTCACTACTTTGAGATTCCGCAATTTCGAGATTCTGGTCCTCAGGATTTAGAATCTTGGGATTGTGGAATTTTGGTGTTCTGTAGTGATCCCCTCTATACACATTTATTGGGAAGTGTTTAAAGGGACTTTGGGTAGCTTTATTTTTATTTGTTCAACAGGGTATTGCACTCATCTCCATGGACCATTTGCAGGCACAGCAAGAGAGAATCAGATCACATAAGCAGTTAACAAAATACATCTACAGATACAAGGATATGCAAAAAAACATATACATGTTTACAGATGCAAGAATATGCTACATTATTAAGTTCAAGAAGCAGTTTATAGTGTCAAAACATGCTTGGAAAATGGAATTATGCTTAGCTGAGCATTTTGGATAAGATCAAGCCAAAATGTCTGAGGTGGCTTATGCTACAAGGATAGCAGCATATCATTATATAGAAAAGTATGAAGACATTAGAAGAGGCAAGTGAGAATATTTGCAGGAAAGGATACTATGGAGGCAATACAGAGAAATGGTAAGAGGCATGCAGAGGGAAGAGGAGTAGAAATGAGAGGAAGCATGAGAGATGCAGAGAGAACATGGAGATAGGATGAATGAATGGCAATAAGTGAAGGGGGTGATGATGAGATAAGGATGGATGAAATAGGGATAAATGGGGAGTGAGAAATCTGAAGTCTTCATCTCAGTATTGCATGGACTTCATGGTCTATTGAACTTAGCTGTTTTGGGTTGGCTGCAGATTGGGTGGTGTATGAACGGGCATGTTTAGTCTGCCCAGTTGCAGTCATTTGATAGGATCTTATTGGCAGGAAAGGCTTTATTGCTAAGATTTTCAGTGGCTTTGGTATACTTGGTATACTTCAGACTGGTGTATCGTTTGAAATGTGCCACATCAGAGTTACCACATTTTTGCTAATATAGTCCTCTCCGCTTCAACCTTTTTCAATCTGTCTGGCCTGCTGGATTGGATAGTTTCTAAAAACTAAAATCCTTTACTATACACAAAAATAGTGTTTACTTCCATTAAAGAGATTCTTAATCCCCTTGTGAATTTGGATGATGATCGGCAGTGTGCAGGAGGGGTGCGATTCAGTAAACATAGCGAGATGATGTGGCAAGGCTGTATAATGTGGTTGACTGTGTTATATGCTAATGACTGTACTGAAGCTCATAATGAGACAAAACAAGACACAGAGCAATTCAGAAATGTTTGCATTCCATGTGGTAACACAGTGTTCATCTTAGATTGGACTCTGCATATGTCTGTGTTCAGATAGAGTACATCGAGCAGATGTGCTTGGGATTGCCACAGCAATTGTAAATGTGAATGTTCTTATCACTGTTGCAGTGTTCGTCTTGGAATATCTAACATCCAGACAGCATACCAATGGCCTTACACCTTCCAGGTGTCATATATGTGACATATGGATGTCTACTCCTCAGAGCTCCTCTGCCACCATTCTAAACTCTTCTGAATTTGGTCTGTATGATATTCACTGAGCTAAGTTATCTACTGGACTTTCGAAAGATAATTGCCCCATTGAGGTTGCTTCCTTTCTTTTTTCTTCCTTGTAGTTTGTTTTCATAGGTTTATAGTTAGGTACTAGGCTGTCGGCCCTGAGGTTTATATAAGCCTAGCCAAAAAGGTTCCATGGCTTTTGCCACCCAAGAAAATTATTTTCCTGTGCCCCTGTCAAGCAGTGCCACAGAAATGATTCCCAGGGTAAATTTTCTATTTCCCATCCTGTCATCAAGATTTTTCTTAAAGACAGCCAAATGAGGAGCTTTGCTTGACATGAATGGGTAGTTTGTTCTAGAGTATGGGAAGTCCCTGGGACAGGAATCTATCCCTCCAGCATGTTCCGTTTATTGTGATGACAAGATTTAGGTCCCTGGAGCATTTAGTTCGGATAGACTGGGATTTCTTTCATGTCATCCAGGATGGGAAAATGTGAGTGTGGGAGGAAGATTCCACATAAAGATGGACATAAGAAACATCTTTTTTTTGTCTGGGTGCTAGTTATGACCATACTGAAGTGTGATATTTGTCAGGCATTTATTCTTAAGACATTCTGCAGCCTTCTGTTATCCCTTTCAATTTATTTGGAAAACCAGTGTCTGAAGTTATTGACTCGGGGTACCATGGCTAAATTTGCCTGCCCCAAAGTTCAGTTGCCACTTGAGAAGAAAAGCTAAAAAAGCAAATATACTGGTCCTGCTGCTGTCCAGCCTTCACCAGACATCTCTCTCTGGTTGGATGAGGAACATAAGGACCGTCCAGTGTTGATGCCAGTTCCCCCTGCCATGAACCAGTTTGAAACCAACATGAATCTGCCTACTTTCATATCCACTGAGGCTATGCATATGTCTGGTACAGACATAGAGAGGGAATCACAGCTGATTATATCTGAAGGGCATAAGGGGATTCTCCAAATTTTAGTTAGAGAAGAGGTGCCTAGTACCCTTATCAAATCTAGGCAGGGGTCTGAACCTCCTAGATTTGGCAAGGCAGGTGTTCCTTTAAACAAAAAAAAAACAGGAAACCATACACACAGCTGCTGTGTGATCAAGGATCCTCACAAAGAGTGGTTGGGGGCTGTTTAATGCCCTTATGGTGCTGATAGCCTGTCCATGCTGCTGCTCTTCCACCCCATCTAAAAGAACCTTAAGGATTCTGATTCTTCTGATACACCTTCCTTTGGCCCTGAGGTCTGATGAAAAAGATTCTTTGTCCCCTGACTCTCATTTTGAAGAATTGTCTTTTGGGGGACATAGTGGTCTGTACAATGGAACACTTTTAAGCATGACTGAGTTCCCAAGTTTCAGAGGTTCAAAAGAGATATTATGAGCTCTAGCAAATGGACTCACTCAGACCTTCTGCAGTCTCTCATGTCTTAGCTGCCCTTTTGTACACATTTACAATAGCTTTTCAAGCTTCTGACTCAAACTGTGGCTCATAAGAAGCCAGCAGACAGATTTTATAAAGTTCCTGAAGATCATAAATACTTGTATAAAAGTTTTTCGTCTGATCATGCTGTTGTTTCCATGTCTACAGAGAAGCCATCCAAGCTACTTTTTTCTTCAAAGCTTTTACCTTCTGATAAGGATAGCTGTGCTATGGAGTGGTATGGGGAAAAAGCATATACTTCTGCTACTTTGGCTTTTAGGGCTGTTAATTATCAGACCCACTTGACTACATATGTTCTGGCAGTTGTCTCCTAGCTGGTGCAGGGGGTTGACTGATGCCTGATTCGGACAGCAAGACTTTGCTCTAGCTTTTCTGAGTTCAGCCTCTCGGGTAACTCACCATTCCATTAAATGCAGATATCATGCAGCTGATGCCTCTTCTAGAGCAGCTGCACCTGGTTCTATCATGAGGAGATATTCCTGGTTGCATCTGCTGGCCTTACCTGAGGACATTAAGATCAGCCTTTTAGATTCTCTCTTAGACATCCAGAATTGTTTGGCACCGATGTTGCAGAATTCTTTAAAAGCCTGAAGGATAAGGACAAGGTTATGCAAGTCCTAAAGCATACTTTTGTTTTCCTATTCTTAAGTTCCAGAAGAACTTTCCATTAAAATCTTCCTTTGATCATAGGCAGGCAAGACTATACCTGCTATATAGATTTTCCCAAGACAAAACCCACTCGGAGTTCTAGAGGCCAAAAACCTTTTCCGGACAAATCTGCCTCTATCTGACATTGTCTCCCTTACCCCTTGGCCAGATTCCTCTGTCCCTCAAGCTAACCCTTTGATTTCCCATTTGGCAACAGAGAGCCAAAGATGTGTAGTTTATTTCCCATCATACAACTATTATTTTAAGGCTTGGAAATCCTTCCCTCCATTTTCTGGTCTTTCTCACCTCCCCCTTGCCAGCTTCCTCATTTTCCTTTGGATCTGATAGATCTGTTGAAACAGGGAACCATCCAATCTGTTCCCTTTTTGCAGCAGGAAATAGGGTTTTCTTCCACAATGTTACTGTTTCTGATTCCCTGGAAGGAGGGGTCATGGAGGCCCATCCTAGACCTCTCCTTTCTTAACACCTTTCTCAAGGTTCCTTCTTTCAGGATGTTGTCTCTTCAGAGACTCTTCACTGTTTTGCTTCTTCAAGCTTTTCTGGTCTCTCTTGATTTAAATGACACCTCCATAGTCCTATTCACTGTCTCTTCAGTTTCCCTGTTTCTTCCTTTCGTCATCAGTTCTCTGCTTTGCCTTTTGGTCTTTTTACCACTTCAAGGGTATTTACCAAATATCTGGCCCCGGTGGTAGCCTTCTGCAGACATCAGGGAATTCAGATATTCCCTTATTTGGATGATCACCTAATTCAGGCTCCCTCTCAGCAGTTCCTGCTTCAGAAACTACACTTCACTATACTTCTGGGCAGTGTGGAATTCACCCTCAGTCGCAAAAAGTCTGTTGACTCTCTCTCAGGACCAAGTGTTTTTGGGTTGCAGGATTCAGACTATCCCAGTGTTGGGTTGGCTTACCTCCTGCCTCTCAAGATCCACCTGACTGCTTATTCCCAGTCTCTTCTTCCTCTTCCAGTTCATTGTGCAGGGGGAATTTCTCCAAGCCATGGGGTACATGGCATCCACCATTCCCGTGGTTCATTTTGCCAAACTCCATATGAGGAAATTTTAATGGTATCTCAAGAATGTTTGGCTTCAGCACTGCCATCTTCTGGAATATCTGGTCCCTTTCTTACCTTGTCTTAAGCTCAAACTCTACTGGTGGATTCAGCAAACTTCCCTAAATCCAGATCTACCTATTCTGGTTCCACTCCTTACTTGGGAGCTGTACATGGATGCTTCCAATTGAGGTTAGGAGCTTCCTCCACCAACCTGAAAGTCAAGGGTCTGACATCAACAGATATCAGACTGTATCAACATCAAAGAGATGAGGGCTTTAATCCTAGCTCTTCAGGCCCTTTATTTCCTTTGGATTACAGATCCTCTAAAAGTTTATACAGACAATACCACAGTCCTGGTACATCAACAAGCAGGAGGGCACAAAATCTTGCCTTGTTTGCAGGCTGGTTCTTCATGTTTGAGGTTTTGTAATGCACCATCACCTAGTTCTTCAGACAGTTTACAGCTTGTCAGAGCACAATCTAGTGGCAGACTGAGCAGGTCCAGGACAAATCTTCATGAACAAATGCCTCACATTGTGGTATTTCTGGACATTGTACATTAGTGGGGTACTCTTTGGGTAAATCTTTTTACCTCCCTCTGAAGAGGCAACTTTCCTAGTACTCTTCCAGAGTGCCAAGTCATTTGGCTTGGGAGTGGATGTCATCTCTTCTTGGAAGAGTTTGATGTCCTTCAAGGATGCATCTGCAGTCCTAACATATGGGTTGTCCTGCCTCAGGCAGCCCTTCGGTCGGCCGGATTCCAAAGTCTGGGTCTGGCCTCGGCTGATGTCGCACTTCACCCGACGTCATAGCTGCTGTTTATTGGGTATAAAGGCATCAGCCGACGCCATTTTCCCCAGTCTTTCTTGCCACGTGGTACCCGAAGCAGAAGCTGTTCGCAAGTGCCGGTCGGTCAGATCCAGAGATTTCTACTACCGAAGACTTCTAAAAAGCTAAAGTATCCCGTTGGGGACTCTTTCTTGCCTCAGCCAATGTCAGACAAAGTAAATAATTGTTTAACTTGTGGGAAACAAATACCTCATAAGGATTTCCACTCTTACTGCCTTCCTTGCTTAGGCCCAGACCACGATGTATCAGCTTGTCTAGCCTGTGCTTCCTTCAACCGACGGACTCTTAGACGTCGGTCGGAGTTTGCAGAGGAGTTTTTTGGTCCTGCTTTTGCATACAAAATGCCGTCGGAGACTCCGACTACTCAATTAGCTAAAAAGCGCAAGGAAAAGGACCGACATTCACGGCCCGCGGTTTCGGCTGAAACCACGGTTAGGCCAACTGCGAATGTCTTGGTTTCGGCTGAAACCGAGCCCCCGGTTCTTCCTTCGGCCGTAAGTATGCTTCCGATAGCCGAGGCCTCACAGAGCATGGCTGAATCTGCTACTGAATTTACTGCTACAGAAGCAGGCACCCAGGATTTGTCAGACACTGTTCCTTTAGACATACCTACCCCTGCACGTGGGGCTGCTAGACCCCCTGCTTCCATGTCTATCAAGGCTTTTGCCAGGGCTAAAGCAGCTAAATCTTCTAAGGCCTTGCCTGCCAAAACTCCTTCACATAGGCCTACCTCTAGTTCCCAAATACTCAGCCTGGCTGAGGATCTCATTTCTTTGATCAGAGGATCCCAACCTCACCCAGACAGGGCCTCTCAGCCCCCTCCAGACAAGAGGCCTAGGACTGAACTTCCGGAACCTGTCTCTATGGATTATTCCTTGGATGATTCAGACATTTCAGACCCTCACGAAGGCCCATATTCTCCTTATGAGGATTCTGATGCAGAAGACTCCATTCCTTCTGCTTCTCCTCCTGAAGAATTTTCCTTTGGGGAAACCTTGCATGCTATGAGGGAACACTTCCAATGGCAGGGCCAGGATTTTTCAGATTCAAGGAAAAGGCTAAGGACTTTTTTACACTTACCACAGCATAGGCCATTAGCCATTCCGCCAGTACTAACAGTTGTTGATGATGCATATAATGATGCCTGTACTGCTCCTGATTCTCTTCCTCCAGCCCCTGCCAAGCCAGACAGATATTACAGGGTCCCGGACACACACTACCATTTGTATAAGGCTCCTGTTGCAGACCCTGAAACCATTTCACAGGGCCCTAAAGGTGTGGCAGCTGCCTCTGCCAAAAACCCTCTTCCCTCTGAAAGGGAATCTAGAGCACTAGAGAGATGGGGTAAAAAGGTTTATACTTCTGCTACTCTTTGGGCCAGGGCCTTGAACTGTCAATTTCACATGATTCAGTACCAGGAATTTTTGTTAGACCAGCTAAATAAAAAACTGTCTTCTCCTGAACCTTTAGACCGCCAAGTCCCTTCAGGATTTGGTACATAACTCTCAGCAGGTCAGTAACCATTTCTTAAAATGTGGCTATGATGCACTGGAGGCTTCCTTTAGATCAGCTATGACTGGAACAGTGATTCGAAGACATGCCTGGTTAAAAGAACAATACTTACCAGACCATGTTAAGTCAAAACTCCTAGATGCTCCCATGGAGAAACAAAGTTTGTTTGGCTCCCCTGCACAGGAGGTTCTAAAGAAGGTGGAAGAAAAAGCAAAATCTGTCCAAACAGTCAAGGATTTCTTACAGGTCCAACCTCCGAGGTTTAGCAGAAATTGGCCTTCGAAGAATTGGTCCTTTCCAGACAACTCCAGAGTGCAGAGAGGCAGAAATAGACGCCCAAGAGGCAGAGGTCAATCTAGGGGTGCCTACAGGGGACGTCAGTGGCAACCTACCAACCAGAGAAGTTCTGCCACAGAATCAACTACAACCACTTCCACAGGGCAGACACAATGACTTGGCTCTAGTTCCGCCTACCAGGGAACAACTGGAAGTACCCTTGGGCGGAAAACTAGCCTTATTCTCCGACAACTGGCATTACATCACAGGAGACAAATGGACTTTACAAACAATAGACAAGGGCTACAGGTTTCACTTCCACACTCTGCCAAAAAAGAGAGGAATGCCAAACCTACCACCAAGCCAAAAAACAGACGCTCTAAGACAAATCAACAACTTACTAAGGATGAGAGCTATAGAAGAGGTGCCACCTATGGAACAAGGCCAAGGATTTTACTCCAGGCTTTTCCTTGTACCAAGAAAAGAAAATCAATGGAGACCTATTCTAGACTTGTCCGCACTGAACACATACCTCATTGTTCCAAAATTCAAAATGCTGACCCTCCAGCAACTTCTTCCCATGCTGGGCAAGGAGTCTTGGCTGGTGACTCTAGATCTCAAGGAGGCATACCTGCATGTCCCTATATGACCAGATTGCAGAAGACACCTCAGATTTCTTGCAGGATCAGAGCATTATCAATTCTCAGCATTGCCTTTTGGCTTATCTCCTGCGCCCAGAGTATTCACGAAATGCCTGGCATCAGTAATTGCTCATTGCAGACTTCAGGGAATTCAAATTTACCCATACCTGGACGACTGCCTAATACAAGCGGACAACAAGGCAAAGTTAACAAAAGATTTGGAAAATGTCATACAACTGTTACAAGCCTTGGGATACACAGTCAACATGCAAAAGTCAAGACTAGTACCATCCCAAAGGATAACATTCTTGGGTGCAGAACTAGATACATCAACTCAGATGGCTTTTCTCACAGAAGAAAAACAAAAGCAACTACCAGTCTACTTCATGACATTAACAACACAAACTCAGCTTACTGCAAGGAAAGTCCTGCAAGCCCTGGGCTACATGGCATCCTGCATAATATTGGTTCCACATGCCAGGCTGCATATGAGAAAGCTACAATGGTACCTAAGGAATGTATGGTCTCAACACAAGCACAGTCTAGAAGCCCAGATTCCAATAATTCCATGCCTGAAGCAAGAATTCCTGTGGTGGGCTCAGGCCTGTCAGTTGAACAGAGGCTTGCCTTTCCACAAACCTCATGCAAGCCAGACAATCACCACAGACGCCTCAGACCTAGGATGGGGGGCACACATGGTGGACAAGTGTATACAAGGCCTATGGACCCAAGACCAGCTGAATCTACACATAAATCTAAAGGAGATGCTGGCAGTGAAACATGCGATCCAGGCATTCAGACCAGTCCTTCAACAGGGTCATCTGCTGATAAGGACGGACAATACCACAGTCATGTGGTACATCAACAAACAGGGAGGTACACATTCATATCCTCTATGCCGGATGGCAATGGACCTGTGGAATGTGGCCCTGAACCTCAACATTCAACTACAGGCCAGATTTGTACCAGGAAAAGAAAATTCTCTAGCAGACACCTTAAGCAGAACTACCACTGATGCTCATGAATGGATGCTGCATCCAGATATCTTCAAAGCCATAACAAAGAAATGGGGACTACCACAGATAGACCTGTTTGCCTCCCCACACAATCACCAATTGAAGAAATTCTGCACAAGAGCATACCACCCACTTGCTTGGAGGGTGGACTCCCTTTCCTTCAGCTGGAAAAACCTGACAGCATATGCATTTCCACCTCTTCCCTTGATGCACAAAGTTCTACTGGAGATCAGAGAGGATCAGCCAAGGGTAATTCTGATAGCTCCAGACTGGCCGAGGCAACATTGGTACCCGCTACTGAGAAGCATGTCTCGGACACACGCATGGCCTCTACCTCTATGTCCCTTACTACTAACACAGGACAACTACAAGATCCTACATCCAAACTTGAAAACACTGCAGCTAGCTTCTTGGAATATTGCATAAAACAAAATAACCCAGGTTTACCTCAGAGGGTTAAGGACATTATCCTGGAGGCACGCAAGGGAGAAAATGTCTCATTGGCAAACATAGCACACATCCTGGAATATTTAGCAGAGCTATTCCACAATGGCCTGTCTTACTCCTCCATTAAGATTCATGCGTCAGCAATTTCCGCAGAATACAACATGGATCCTCCTGTTGTCTCTCATCCTCTACTCAGGCAGTTCTTGAGAGGAATCAAAAATGTAAAACCTCCAAGGAAACCACCTTTGCCTACATGGGATCTCAACTTTGTGCTGGAAAAGTTAACACTTCCCCCTTTTGAACCAGCAGCAACAGCAGAATTACAATTCTTGTCTTGGAAAACTGCTTTCCTGCTAGCAATTACTTCAGCAAGAAGGGTATCTGAGTTACAGGCATTAATGGCAGTACAACCCTTCCTTATCTTCCATCAGGACAGAGTCTCTCTGAGAACTAACCCTACCTTTATGCCAAAAGTGGTCTCCAGAGTATCATTGAACCAAGCGATTCATTTACCTACATTCTTCCCCAACCCACAGAACAGGGGGGGAAAGACTGCTACATACCTTGGATGTGCACAGACAATTACGCTACTATCTGGACAGAACCAAGACCAGCAGAAGAACTGACCAGCTTCTGGTAGCATATGCAACAGGAATGCAAGGAAAAGCAATTTCAAAGCAGACAATCTCAAAATGGATAGGAAATTGCATTCGATTTTGCTACTCTTTTCATGGAAAGACAACTCCTGATAATATCAGACCTCATTCCACAAGAGCTACAGCCACCACTACAGCTTTCCTACGAGGAGTGGCTACCAAAGACATTTTAGAAGCTGCTACTTGGAGCTCCGTGCATACATTTGCCAAGCATTATAATCTTCCCTTATACTCTAGATCCCGAGCAGGTTTTGCAACTGCTGTTTTGCAAGGGATCTTAACTACACCATCTTTATCTTAGTGCCTCCTCCCCCAGTTTGGCTATGGTATTCTACCCATATGTTAGGACTGCAGATGCATCCTTGAAGGACATAGTACAGTTTTGTACCTACCATAAATGTAGATGTCCGATAGGTATGCATCTGCAGTCAGGATTACCCACCCTCCTTCCCCTCTGTGGTATTCCTAGAGTATTTACCCCTCTTTTAGCTAGCTGGGGGAATCTATTATGGTGTATTTGTTTGTATATATGTACATTATATGTATATACTTTTATATTGTTTGCTCTCTACTGTTTGGAATTATTTGCATTTATCCAAATTTAGCCTTCCTAGAGGGCACCTGGCATCTGGGGCAAGAAACACTGAGGAAAATGGCGTCGGCTGATGCCTTTATACCCAATAAACAGCAGCTATGACGTCGGGTGAAGTGCGACATCAGCCGAGGCCAGACCCAGACTTTGGAATCCGGCCGACTGAAGGGCTGCCTGAGGCAGGACAACCCATATGTTAGGACTGCAGATGCATACCTATCGGACATCTACATTTATGGTAGGTACAAAACTGTACTTTTCTGTATGCTTATCCTCCTCTTTTTGTACTTCCCAGGGTCTTTCAAAAGATCATGTGGGACACAGCCAGAATCTTGCTGGTGACTCCCTTTAGATCTAGACAGCACTGGGTTCACCCTTCTCTTTCACCTGGTCAGGTGGAATCATCACGTTACCTCACAGGATGGATATTCCCACACAAGAATGGGATCCCTCATTCACCCTCACTTATCCACACCTCAACTGACACTTTCAGTGATACGACTGTGATTCCTTTCAGGCACCAAATTTTTAAGGATATACTTTAGGTTTTGCAGGAGGTGAGAAAATGTACTACTATAAAATCCTTTGTGGCTAAATGGAAGAGATTTTCTGTTTGGTGTCTCAAGCATGATCTGGACCATTTTTCTGTGGTGGGCCCTATGGACCTTTCTTATTTGTATGAATTGCTCAATGCTGGTTTGGCATATTCCTTTGTTAAAGTTAATCAGCCATTTCTGCTTATCTGTATCCGGGTCCAACTTTGGCTTCTAGATTTAAAATCAAACAGTTCCTAAAAGATGCCCTTCATATCAGGCCTCCAAGAAAAACCTATTCCTTCTTCGTGGGACCTTATGTTTGTTCAAAAACTAACTAGTCCCCTTTTAAGCCTGCTTTTTCTTCTTCCCAGCAGCATTGTACTTGGAAGACTGTTTTGTTGGTAGCCCTTCTGCCAAGAAGATTTCTGAACTCCAAGCTCTCATGGCAGTGCCTCCTTTTTTGATTTTTCACAAGGCCAGGGTGTCTCTTCATACCAGTCCTTCTTTTATGCCCAGTGAGGGTAATGATTTCTTCTCAAATCCATCCATTCATATTCCCTCCTTTTTTCTTCTTCACAGACTTTTAGCAAGAGGGTGCTATTCACAGATATTACTTGGATAAGACAAAACATATCAGAAAATTTGAGCAACTTTTTGTCTCCTTTCATGTCTGGAAATTGGGCAGTATCTAAGCAAACCATTAACCCCTGGATTTCTAAGCCCCCTTTTGTTATTCTTTTCTTGGCAAACAGCTTTCCTGTTCTGTTCATACTCATTCTACCAGGGTAGTAGCCTCTTCTGGTGCTTTTTTCAAGGGTTTGGATACTAGATCCATCTTGGAAGCTGCTACTTGGTCTTCTGTTCACACTTTTACCAAACATTATGATTTGGATGTTATTTCCAGGATCAAGGCATGATTTGCCAGAACTATTCTTCATGGGGTTGTGGAGGTCTGTTTGCCTTCCTCCTACCTTACTTTTACAGTAGCTTTTTTACTCTCCAAAGAGTAAATGATACTGCCGCAGTGATAAGGGAGGACATAGTACAGTTGTCATTTTCTGTGCCTCCCTTCTGCCTCGTATTGTCTTCTGATGCCCTACTAACCAAGGAGCCCCTATTCCATCCTTATCACCCTCTGATTCCCTCCCTTGATGTGCATATTATTGTTACTCTGGGGTTGCTCTGGTTCTCCTGGGGCACTTCACTTCTGAGAACTAAACATCCATACATCACATATGTACCTTATGCCTTACATGTAGGACATACATTTGATGTACGATGCCTGGAAAGCATTTGTATGCTGGCTAGAGGTTAGGCTATCCTTAGCAAGATATCCCAAGAGTAAAGAATACTACAACAGTGAGAAGCAGGACATCTATTGTTATGGTAAGATCTTAAACAGCTGTATTATTTTTAGGAGGCTGTCACTACAGTTGCTTTGCTTGATGTCCCCCCCCCCAAAAAAAAGCATAAAATATGTATATAACCTATAAATATATATATATATATATATATATATATATATATATATATATATATATGGTTTACTATAAAAAAACAGTGAAAAGAGTGACCGTGCATACCTCTGACGCATTTAATCAACCTCATGCATATTAATTAGGGCATATGATTGACAAGGAAATGTCGAATGCATGAATTCGATGTTAATGTTGAATTTTGACATAATAGTCATCCTGTCAGCCCCTGGAGACCTGACCGAGCTGTGGAAACCATATTAACACATTGTACATGTAGTATTGCTATTTTATGTTACTATTAATGCATTCCACGCGTTAGGTCCTGGTGCAATGAGAATGTCTGGTGCAACCTGTTTTTACATAGCCCTTCCATGCTGTTTGGTTCATATGCATTCTGTGAATCAAATCCACCCAATAGTGATAACCAAATGGCAAAGTGACATGCTTACATAAATATATCTAAAGAAAGCATTGAGTAGTAGAAGGCTACTGACTTCATCACGGGTATCCTAATTATGGTTTACAATCCCAAAATTAGATATTATGGCTGCGAATAGTCAATATATACTTGCCAACTTCCTGGTACGCACAATGCTGTTAACGGGCTGTTTAAATGAACGAAGTGATATTATCGCCATTCATAAAGGTGACAGCGCCTTATTTTCACATTTTTAACCAGTCAACATTGTTAACGTTGGAAAAATCATGTTTGACCATCTAATTACTGATGTTATCACTGTCGTCTAAGTCATTTTCACTGTTTTGATAGTAAACATATATATATATATATATATATAAAATATATATGGTTTACTTATCAAAATCTCACAACTGACAATAGCAAGTGTACATATATAGGACCCAAAATGTTGTAAAATACATTACCGATCCTTCACATAACCGAAAGTAGGACTTATGGAAAGTCGACAACTTGGGAATGTCAGCTTTACCGAAAATACCTACACTTCTGGTAATGTGCTACAAATGTTTTGTGGGGGGAACCCCCCTGCACCCTCCATGTGGGGGTCTGCACCCTCACCCCCCCCCGCTACTTATATATACAAACTACGAGACTGCACTACAAGAAGGAAAGGGCAATTTTCCCAATCCCCTCTATAGTGCGATCTCTGTTCAAAATAACAAATCCACAAGAGCAACTGCACATTAGCATTCACTCTTGTGGATTTCTCATTTTGAAAATCAATGTTACGACAACTCAGAACATTGCCTTTAGTCTTTCCAGGTCGTGTAACTGACATGCGACATTTTGATGGTAAATTTATATTTATACAACCCACACACATACATACAGAAGTACTGTTAGTGTATGGAAAACTATCATCAGGCTGTATGTACCCATAGCAAATCAACTAAGAAAGGGCAGGGCACAGTTATCATTTGAACAATGAGGAAGGGGGGGTTGTCTGTACCAGGAAGTGTAGTGGATGGACTACCAACCTCTGTAAACGTTTGTGCTCTAAAGCTTCTTTAACATGACGAGGCTCTCTGTCATTGTGTAGATTCTCCATCTGTGCGTGATGATTATGCTAATTAGGGCTTGTCTTATTATTGTTTCAGAATTGCCCAATTTGTGCAATGAGCAAATCTGCTAAACGTGTAATACATATGCTTGAACACCTGCAGTAACCTCCTTGCACACATGAAAAAACCGTTATGTTAAAGTGGAGAGAATTGTCATTTTACCAGCCAAAAATGGAATCACTCTAGAGCATGTATTCACAGTAGCATACAGAGAGATTGAGGACTGTCATGTTTCACACCTTAGTTTGCCATCAGCCTTGCAAATAAGGTGCCATTCGATGTCCATCGTTGTGTGGGGTGGGGGATATTTGAGAACTGTTTTGGGTGCCAGTTCTGTGCTATTTTTCCTTAGATTTTATAAGGTGAGAACTTGTGGCTGGATAAAGAAGGCAGTGCTCCTTTTAGAGCACATAGGTGGTGTAAGGAGGAATCCCAAGATTTTTCTGGACCTCCTCCATAAGCAATACAGCCATAGGCTTCTATAGGAGGGCTATACTGGATGCCGGAAATAATTTGGCCAAGGCTATCATCTGTGCTATTGTCATGATGTGCACAGCTGAACAGTGCCATCACCACTGCAGTGACACGAGTAAATGAAGGCCTGACCTCCTTCACCAGTAGGAGGATGAAGTTATGGCACAGTCAACACTTCCACACTGTAAGTATAATATCTGTTATCTAACCAAATAACTGCTGCTGCATGTCACCATCCAAGTTTTCATTATGCCCTTTTTTATATCTCTAGCCCCAATAAAAGGAATAGACAGAAGCACAAGAACAGACTAAAGCACCTAAGAAAGAGAGCTGGAGTGAGTATATATGCTGTCACACAAAAATATCTTTGTTGTCATAGTAACAGCTGTAGGCATTAAAAATAATTATGCATTACGTTTATATGGCAGTACCACAGGTAAGAGTACTGGCATAGCAGAAGTGTATTAGTATGACTGCCATGTTAGAAGTACGCTACTGCATGCCTCCTTTTTTTTAATTTCTCCAAGTCTTTTGGGTTTCTAAAACTATGATGGGAATGGTTGTTGTTAATCCTTTATCGAATTCCAAATATTTATACACTCCTCTTGCTCAAGTTCTTTTATACCACATTCGTGTCCCAGGCTGATGTTTTCTTGGTGCTGCAGTTTTCCAGCTTTAAATGTTGCTTTTGCACATTCCTGAAGACGAAATGGCATTCTTATATCATCTGAAAAAGTTTTGATCATTTGTAGTTGTGCTTTCAGTTCCTCGTCTGATGAACTGTACTGTTCTACATCATCCACGATAAGAAGATGAGAAGTCTTTACACTTTGTTGTTTTCTGGGAGTCAAATTGTAGAACTATTGCCCCATCGCTATCCTCTCACCTCTCTCTAAAATTCTGGAAAAATGCATACATATGCAAATTATGTATCACCTCAACACTCACAACCTACTTACTAACACACAATATGGATTCTGTCCCTCTCACAGTACCACTACTGCCCTTTTGTCATTTACAGAAACTGTAAATAAACATAGAAACAATGGTAATTTTGTATCCGCTCTCTTTCTAGACCTCTCAAGGGCATTCGACACAGTAGCATGTAATAAACTTATCAATGTCCTTTCTGTTTTAAATCTGTCAGAGTCCACTATTACATGGTTTCAAAGTTATCTTTCAGGTCAGCAACAGGCAGATGTTTTACGTGTTTCACTGTTGCAGTCATCACATTTGGGTTATCCCTGCCAGGGTAGTCCTCGGCCGGCTCGAATACCAGAGGCTTAGTATTTTTGTTTCAGTTGCTGTCACTTCAGGACTGACATCAGGTCATCAGTAGTATAAAGTAAGGCAGCCAACACCATTACATCAGTCTTTCTTGCCACGGAGCCCGAAGCAGAAGCAGTTTGCACTAGTGCCGGTCGGCCGTTACCTGTGTTTTGTCTTCCGAATTGAAGCTGAAGTCTTCTGGAGCTAAGTACCCCGTTGGGGATCCTTTTTTCTTTCACTAATCAATGTCAGAGAAAGTTAACAATTGTCTCGCCTGTGGAAAGCAAATACCACACCGAGACTTTCATTCTTACTGCATCACTTGCTTAGGCCCAGACCACGATGTCCCCCACTGTCACTTTTGTGCTTTGTTCAATGCCAGAATTATACATCGCCATGCCCTTATTGTAGCTAGATATTTTTGCTTCCAGTCCTCAAATTCTGATATGGCTTTGGTAAGCCATCCAGCAGCAGATCTTCCGAAAAAACATAAGGATAAAGACAGAGACAGACCGCACAGGTCCAAACCTACCAATGACTCTTCCATTAAGCTAGTCGTCAGTTCTCCGGTCCTCAGTGAGGCACTTTCGCAGCCCCTAATGCCCGCTTCTGTAGATTCACAGGCCACTACCAAGACCCTTTCGGAGTCCGGTATGCTGCAAAACTCTTCAACTAAGGATCCTGCGGTTGTCTCTCCCTTGGATGGGTCCAGAGCCGCTGAGCAGGCACCGGCTTCCGAGGAAGTACTACCAATTCTCAGCACAAACCAATGACTTCTTTCGCATCTACTATTCTTTTGAAAATGACCGAGTTTCTAAATGACCCACTCTCAGGCACCTACTTCCTTGCCTCAGTCTTAAATGCTTAAAGGGGCAGAAGACCTTATCATGCTTATCAGGGGAAGCCAAGCTACCCTTCCAAAAGAAAAAGAGATCTTGTCCCCAGTAGTTTTGTCTGAACAGGAGTTGGATGACTCTGATGCATCTGCATATGAAGACATGCAACCCCTTTCTGCTATGAGGATTCTGATGCAGAGGATTCCATTCCCTCAGCCTCCCCACCCGAGAAATTTTCCTTTGGGGAAACCCTTCCTACCTTAAGGGAGCATTTCCAATGAGAATGTCAGGACTACCCTCAGCCTAAAAAGAGACTTAGGGAATTCTTAGATCTTCCACAGCACAGACCCCTGGCCATTCCCCTAGTCCTGGATGTTGTGGACGATGTTTTCCTGGAATCCAGTTTGACTCCTGACACCCTACCTCCTTCACGCAGAAAACCTGACAGGTATTACAGAGTCCCTAACTCACACACATTTCTTTTCAAAAATCCTACTGCTGACCCTGAGGTAATTTCTCAAGGGCCTAGAGGTATTAAAGCAACCTCTGCTAAGACTCCCACCCCTTCAGATAGGGATTCCCGAGCACTAGACAGATGGGGTAAAAAAGTATACACCTCTGCTACTCTTGCTATCAGAGCACTAAATTCCCAACTCCATATGCTAAAATTTTAGCAACATACCATGGAACTCCTCAAACAAAAAGTGTCTTCCTTTGCTGCTTGTGCAGAATCTAAAGAGCTACAAGAGTTAATGCATTCTGCAAGTCAAGTAACTAAGCACACCTTACACTGTGGTTTTGATGCCCTAGAAGCTTCTTGCAGGGCAGTAGTCACCGGTTCTGTCCTTAGAAGGCATGCATGGCTTAAGGAACAGCTCTTGCCAGACCATGTTAAATCTAAATTGTTGGATGCACCCTTACACAAAGACAACTTATTTGGCACTAAGGTAGAGGAGGTCTTAAAAAAGATGGAAGAAAAGGCTAACTCTATGCAGACAGTTAAGGATTTCTTACAGGGCCAGCCCCCCAGGTTCAGTAGGCATTGCCCCACCAAGCAGTGGTCCTTTTCTGCTCCCATTAGTTCAGTTCAGCCCAGACCCTGTGGAAGCAGACCCCCCCAAACAGCAGCCACAGGGAATGCAGAGATCAAAACAGTGGAATTCCTCCACTTCATAAACAGGGAGTTCTAAGCCACCCCCTCATGTTAAGAACTCACAATGACTCTCCACCACCACCCCTCCCTCTGCCCACCTTCACTTACCCCTAGGAGGAAAACTCTCCTTTCACACAAGCACCTGGGCCACCATTACCAGCGACCACTGGGTCCTCAACATAGTGTCCCAGGGATGCAAAATTTCTTTCCACACTCTTCCAACCCGAAAAGGGTTCCCAGATCTACCTCCAAACCAGTGGGCAGAGGCACAAAAGCAAGTCATTTCCCTGCTGTCTGTAAGGACAATATAGCACGTTCCTGCAGAATAGAAAGGCCAAGGTTTCTACTCCAGACTTTTTCTGGTACCCAGAAAAGAGGGCACCTGGCGCCCCATCCTCGATCTTTCCATTCTAAACACCTTCCTTGGTGATACCAAAATTCAAAATGCTCACCCTCCAGCAACTGCTACCCATACTCTCCAAGGATGCTTGGCTAGCCACCCTAGACCTAAAAGAGGCCTACCACCACATTCCTATCAGGGAATCGTGCAGGAAATACCTACGTTTCAGGGCAGGATCTCTGCACTTTCAGTTCTCTGCACTTCCCTTTGGCTTATCTACTGCTCCCAGAGTTTTCACAAAATGTCTGGCTCCGGCCATTGCTTTTCGCAGATAAAGGAATATCCAAATTTACCCATATTTAGATGACTGCCTAATTCAGGTAGACAATCAGGAAATATGACCAAACGATGCAAAAAGAGAAAGGTTGAAGAAAATAACACACCAAACAGCCGATACTTTACAGCAATAATCTCCTTTATCTTCACAAGACCTGGTACCTCGGCATTTCGCCTTCAATGGATCACAATTCAATGCAACACAATAGCAGTTTTTATATGCATTGATTACATCAATTAATCAATTAATTATATAATTAAATTCAGAAAAAGGAGGGAAATTTTTTATATATAATTTTTAAAGTGATCTCACAATACTTACTACAAAAAGTTTGTATAAAATATATATGTATATATATGCACACATTTTTAAGTATATCATTCATTGTTTTATTATATTCATAATTCATGATATAATTTTTAAAAATTATAAACATATAATATAAATATCAAAATTACTTAATATATTCATTAATTCATCAGATGCCCAATTCTAAATTAAGACCGAAAGGTTTTAAAGTATTGAACTTCAAAATCATCCTTGTTTCAAGTTCTAATAATTTGTCACAAATATTGTCACCCCTATGACAAAAAGGCTTACCCAAAATGCTGAATTTTAAACAATCTACCTTCCCCTCATGAGCCTCAAAAAAGTGTTTAGCAACTGGACTATATAAATTTGAATTTTTAATGTCCCTTAAATGCTCTAGAATTCTAACTCTGACCATTCTTTTTGTTTGTCCAATGTACCATATATTATTACAACTGCAACTAAGTATATATACAACACCAATAGATTTGCAATTAAAATAGTGCTTGGGGTTATGGTTAATATTATTAATAGATCTGACATTAATTATTCTATCACATACACTACATGAACCACATCTGAATGAACCCACATTAACAGCATAAGAAGTTCTTTTTGTTAAGAGGTTATTGTTTAGTATTTCTTTTAAATTCTTTCCCTTTTTGTATGAAAATGTTATGTTATGTGGAAAAAGCTCACCTATAGAGTCATCCTCGCTAACTAGGTACCAGAATCTTTTAATTAAAGAAACAAATATTTCAGAAAAAGCTGTGTATCTAGTTACGAAAAATATCTCTTCCACATCTCTATCTTTTTCGGTTGAACCCAAAAAATCCATTTCAAACTTTCTGAACGTTCTATGCTTATTCATAACATCATTCATACTTTTCAATAGTTGCTTTTTATCATACCCTCTTTCACATAATCTTAAGAACACCTCATTTAACTCATAGTCTAACTCAGATTCTATACTAGTATGCTGATGGATTCTTTTAAATTCTCCATAGGGCAAGGCTCTCAATAAATGGGGAGGATGCATGCTCGTAGCATGCAGAAACATATTCACTGATGTGTCCTTTCTGTAAGGTCTAAATTCAATGATATTATTTCTTTCAAACAGGGTCAGATCCAAAAAATTAATTTGATTTCGATTAACCTCATAGGAAAATGATAAATTATGTTCATTAGTATTCAATGATTCAAAAAATTCACAAAATTCAGATATATCCCCCTTACATATAAAGATAAGGTCATCAATGAAACATTTGTACAAGATGACTTTATGTTTGAAAAATTCTGTGGGATAAATAAACTTTTTTTCAAAAAAATCCATATATATCACAGCATAATTGGGAGCATAAGCAGCTCCCATAGCCGTCCCCTTAGTTTGTAAAAAATACTCATCATTGAACACAAAATAATTATGAGTCAAGCAAAATTCCAACAAGGAAATAAAAAAACTAGTCCTAGGACCCTCACCTAACATTTTTTGAATAGCATCAAGTCCCCATCTAATATTGATGTTTGTATATAAGGACTTAACATCAATAGTCACCCAATAAAAATCACTATTCCAAAAAATCTTAGATACTTCATTAATTAACTCTTGGGTGTTACTGATGTGAGCACTGACCCTGTTAAGATAGATCTTTAACTGAAAATCCAAGAAGACATTAACATTCTCCAAAAAAGACCCTATCCCTGATACTATGGGCCTACCAGGGGGCTCATTTAAGTCTTTGTGGATCTTTGGTAGGGCATATAATATAGGTGTAACAGGATCTTTAATATACATTTTCTTGACATCAGCATGTGAAAGAAATCCTAATCGTTCACCCCTTTCCAAAAAACTTAATAGTTCTTCATTATAAGATTTTAATGGATCCCTATTAAGTTTAGTGTATTCTTCACTATTACAAAGCAACTTGTTGACCATTGCACAATAATCAGATCTATTTTGAATGACCCAATTACCCCCTTTATCAGCACATTTGAATATATAGTCATTCTTCAGTTCCTTAAGATTTTTTAAGGCCTGCCACTCTTCTTTATTTAGATTAAATTGTTTTTTCTCTCTACAGAATTGCTTAAACATTAACTCTGTTTCTTTTAAAAGTACTTTTTGAAACACTGAGATGGCTGGCACAGATATGGTAGGTGTAAACTTACTTTTAACATTTCTAAATTTTGGCATCATTAATCTATCATATCCTGTCAAATAATTAATGTTGGAACTGATATCAATATTATGATCAGTAGAACAAACATCACCTTCTTCAAAAGGACAATCAGATACACCATATTCATCATTATATATGGACATATTCAATAAACTGTCATCAAAATCAATTTCATTAGAAACTTCATCCTCAGTTTCAGTTTCAATAAAGTTAGAGACATTTTCATTCAAATTCATATTCACATTTACATCCACATTAATGAATTTCTTGAAATATACTCTTAACAACTTGCGAATAAATGCTTTCACTTCTAAGTAAACATCAGCAAAAGAAGGGAAAATCGTAGGAACAAATTTGTTCCCCTTGTACAAAACATTCAGCATATCATGGCTTAAGCACAAATCCGATAAATTAACACATTCTAAGGAAGTAACATTGTGACAAATCCTATTAGATATAATTGTTCTCAAACCTTCATTTGTAACGGTTACGACCCTTTCTGCCATTTCGCCTCTTATTGTAGTTGTCATTTTGAAAGTTTATGTCCTCCGTGGAACTAAGGTTAGAACCTTCATTCGAAGCCTCTACAATGTCCCTATTGACGACTCGGTTGGGAACAGCAGTTCTGGCAAAAGAAACATTTTTAGCAATGTTTTCCTTTTCTGTGGAGGAGAAAGATGACGCTGATGCTGAATAGTTCCTGCGCTTTGAGCTACGAGTCCAGCTCCTCCCCCTAGACTGATTACGTACAGGTTCACGCTGCCAGTTGAAAATAATACCTGTTTCGTAATCTTTAAGGTCCCGGACTAATTTGTTGCGCTTTCTCTGCACAACATCTGCCTCTAGCTTATTCATTTTGTCACTTATGTTAGCCATTTGAGCTCTGTAGTTTGCCTCTGCTACAAGTTCATTCTGTAACATGGAGATTTCATTTTTCAATTTATCATGACACTTTTGATTCCTTTTTATCAGTATACAGAGCCAGCCTGTGGTACACAGAAGAGAGGTTTGTTTCCACTCCTCTAAAAGATCACATTCATCATCAGAAAAAGGTGCAGCAGGCAGCTTATCAATACGTAACCCTCTAGGGGTGATATTGAGGCTCACATACTTTTCTAAAAGTCTAGTATCAAAATACAAAGCAACTTCCTTGGCCATCAATTTATTCAGCTGGGCAAAATGACCATCTGCATCTATATTCCCCCCCAAATTCCATGGATCATTGCTAGTAAACCTTTTGTCACGCTCCGTCACCATATCTTGAAACAACAAGGTATTGTATGCATTATATGTAGCGCTCCGTTCGGAGCCTTCAGTACCTGACATAATTCAAAAAGTCCAATGGATTTCGGCATAAAAATTAGGTCGATTCAGCATCAAAGAACTCACTGTAAATAAAGTACGGCTTGGATCCAAAGTAAAATATGACCAAACGATGCAAAAAAAGAAAAATTGAAGAAAATAACACACCAAACAGCCGATACTTTACAGCAATAATCTCCTTTATCTTCACAAGACCTGGTACCTCGGCATTTCGCCTTCAATGGATCACAATTCAGTGCAACACAATAGCAGTTTTTATATGCATTGATTACATCAATTAATCAATTAATTATATAATTAAATTCAGAAAAAGGAGGGAAATTTTTTATATATAATTTTTAAAGTGATCTCACAATACTTACTACAAAAAGTTTGTATAAAATATATATGTATATATATGCACACATTTCTAAGTATATCATTCATTGTTTTATTATATTCATAATTCATGATATAATTTTTAAAAATTATAAACATATAATATAAATATCAAAATTACTTAATATATTCATTAATTCATCAGATGTCCAATTCTAAATTAAGACCGAAAGGTTTTAAAGTATTGAACTTCAAAATCATCCTTGTTTCAAGTTCTAATAATTTGTCACAAATATTGTCACCCCTATGACAAAAAGGCTTACCCAAAATGCTGAATCAGGAAAAGCTGCTCAAGTGTCTGGCCTTTGTAAAGTCCCTACTGACCTCCCTAGGGTACACTATCAACGAAAAGAAATCCAAACTACTACACACCCAAAGGATTATATTTCTGGGAGCAAGCCTGGACACAGCATCCCAGATGGCATTCCTTACACCAGAAAAGCAAACTTACCTGACAGCCTACTTCTCTCAACTAGCCACCAGACCCCAGTTATCTGCAAGGAAAATCCTGCAAGCTCTGGGGTTCATGACATCTTGCATTCTACTCATTCCATATGCCAGACTGCATATGAGGAAACTTCAATGGTACCTAAAAAGCCTTTGGTTTCAACACTCCCAAGACCTGGAAACTCTTATACCCATGATACCTTGCCTCAGGAAAGATTTTCTTTGGTGGGCAGCAGCATGCTGCCACAACAAGGGACTACCTTTCTCACCACCCCCCTGCCACCCAGACCCTCACCACAGATGCATCAGACTATGCCTGGGGTCCACACCTGGATGGCAGGTGCATACAGGGCCAATGGAGCCCATCTGCACATCATCCAAAAAGAGATGTTATCTGTTCAGCATGCGTTGACAGCTTTCAAGCCCCTTCTCTCCCCAGGGGCTCTCCTGATCAAAACAGATGACACCATTGTGATAAGGTATATCAACAAGTAAGGAGGGACTCACTCCTACCCTCTATTCAGGCTGGCCATGACCCTTTGGCACACAGTCTCTGCCATGCAACTACACCTGTTAGTACAATTCCTGCCAGGTTCTCTAAACTCTATGGCAGATCACTTGAGCAGAAATCTTCTGGACCCACATGAGTGGCAGCTAGACAAAAGAACCTTCACCCTAATAACTCAGAAATGGGGCACCCCGAAGGATGGCCTCTTTGCCTCCCACACCAACCATCAGCTCAGCAAATTCTGCACCAGGGAGCATCACAACATGGCTTGGAAAGTGGATGCCTTGTCCTTCCCCTGGGTCAGTCTATTGGTCTATGCCTTTCCTCCACTACCTCTTATTACCAAGGTACTGCACAAAATAAGGGAGGAAAAACCAAGGACAGTTCTTATTGCTCCAGACTAGCCTCACCAGCACTGGTACCCACTGCTGCTCAGCCTGTCCCCAGTGCCACCATGGCATCTCACTCAGACCCCAACCCTCCTGACCCAGAGGGAAGGGGAATTCATGCATCCCCAATTGCAGACCCTCAATGGTAGCTTGGCTTATTCCCTAACCACTGATCAATCTACCAACCTCAGTAAAAAGGTGCTAGATGTTATACATGAGGCCAGATGCCCTAGCACTAGAAAGTCTTATGCTGACAAATGGAAAAGGTTCTGCACCTGGATTCAGGCTAAGGGAGCCAATACAGCACAGCCCTCCCTCCCTCTCATCCTGGATTACCAAGCTGACCTGCTATACAGTGGTCTCTCTTTTTCCTCTATTAAAGTTCATGCCTCTGCTATCTCTGTTCATTTCCCCACTGAGCAGCCCCTTTTCTCACACCCTCTGATTAAACAGTTCCTAAGAGGGGCTAGAAACTTAAGGCCACCCAGAAGAGCACCTACCCCAGCTTGGGACCTTAACTTTGTGTTGGAAAAGCTCACCCTGCCCCCCTTCGAACCAGCATCTTCAGCAGAGTTAAAATTTATCTCCTGGAAGACCACTTTTCTTCTGGCCATCACTTCAGCCAGAAGGGTCTTCGAGCTACAAGCACTCATGGCTGTGGAGCCCTTCATCATCTTCCATGCTGACAGGGTTTCCTTCAGGACTAACCCATCATTCATGCCCAAAGTGGTGTCCAGTGTGGCTCTCAACCAATCCATTCATTTGCCCACCTTTTTTCCCTAACCCACAGAACAAGGGGGAAAGGATCCTGCACTCTCTAGATGTGCACAGACAGCTCAGATTCTATCTAGACAGGACTAAATCATTCAGAAAGTCTGATCAATTGCTGGTTAGCTTTGTTTCAGGGCCAGAGGGCAAAGCCATCTCCAAACAAGCAATTTCTAAATGGATAGCACACTGCATCCATTTCTGTTACAAGCAACATGGAAAGTCACCCCCTCGGGGGGGGTCAGGACTCACTCCACCAGAGCAGCCTCCACTTCTGCAGCTTTCCTCAGAGGAGTCCCCACCCGGGACATCCTGGAGGCTGCCACCTGGACATCTGTTCACACTTTTACCAAACATTACCACCTGCCTATCTTCTCCAAATCCAGGGCAGGCTTTGCCACTGCAGTCTTGCAGGGCATCCTAGCCAGCCCCTAGTCTCCTTGACTGCCTCCACCCTTTTCCTCAGCTTTGGGAATCAACCCAAATGTGATGACTGCAACAGTGAAACACAAAGAACACAGTACAGTTGTGTACACTTACCATAAATGTAGATGTTCGAGTGTATTCACTGTTGCAGTCCTGGTTTCCCTCCCTCCATTCCACTCTTCTCTCTCTCTCTCTCTCTCTCCTTCTCCTTACAAGGGACATTTTGGTATTTACTTTCTACTGGTGGGGTTCTTCCACCATAACCTGGCTCCCACTTGGGGGCTCCTGACAGGGCAAGAAAAACTGATGTAATGGCGTTGGCTGCCTTACTTTATACTACTGACGACCTGATGTCAGTTCTGAAGCAACAGCAACCGATGCAGAAATACTAAGCCTCTTGTATTCGGGCCGGCCTAGGGCTACCCTGGCAGGATAACCCAAATGTGATGACTGCAACAGTGAATACACTCGAACATCTACATTTATGGTAAGTGTACACAACTGTACTTTCAGTGGCACTCCGACATATCCCCATTACTCCCAGTAAAATTAGGTGTTCCCCAAGGCTCCATCCTTGGGCCACTACTTTTCTCTATCTTTACTAATAACCTTAACACTTCTACACCCCATGCTGCAGTCATACAATATGCAGATGATTCCACACTAATATGCAAAGCCTTTTCCATTTGGGAATTACATACACTCACACAAGTATCTTTCCTATCCATTGAATCCTAGTTATCTAACCAACAACTAATTGTGAACCCCAATAAAACTAAATTACTACTATTTAACCCTTCTAAATACAGGCATCCTTCCCTTTCTTTCTATATAATAACTAAAAATAGTACTATTATCACACCTGTTAACCACACCAAACTTCTAGGTATAGAGATCGACTGCAACTTGACGTTTGACATTCATATTGCTCAAACTATAAAAAAGTCCACAATAAATTCTGAGCTCTATATAGGAACAAACCCTTTTTGACAAATAAGACCAAAGAAACAAGAGCAAGGTCACACCTTCTCTCCACACTAACATATGTCTCACCTGTTCTTACTAATCTAAGAAAAACTGACAGCAGTAAATTAGAAGTATGCTACAATAAAATTCCCAGGTTTGCCATCAACTCACCCTGTAGATCACATCATTGTACAGCCCTAAAACAACTACATTGTCTTGAATTTCCTCATCTCCTACTGTATAATCAGCTAATACCATCACATAAGATTTTACATCACCCAGAAAAAAACCCCAGCTCTATATAATATAATCAAGCCACATACCAGAAAAAGTCTTGTGCTCCAATAACAAAAATCTCTTAGAAGTCTCTAAGGCCTCTAATTCTGCAGGTGAATCTCTATACTCTGCCTATATAGCCAGAGCATGGAATGCTCTACCTACCAGCCTAACAAACATATTCTCTTTATCTGAATTAAAAAGAGCCCTGAAAGTCCATCTTGCTAGTAACTGGCTGTGCTCCTGTTCCACGCCAGGTTAATATGTGGATTAAGAATGCAAATGCTGCATCATCTCCTTCTTAGTACTTTTAGCAGGGTTAACTACAGATGATGGTGTGCACTACAACTATAATAACAAGTTTGATATATATTTGTTACTTCACCTTGAGATTTTTATAATATAATAATACTGTATATCTTTATTTTTTAATTATTTCACAAATGTATTAATTTTCTTATTTGCATTAGTATTACTGTTATTTTATAAATGTATTCTTTGTTCTTGTTTGCACTAATGTTGTGTTTAAATGTGGAGCTTTTCTCCCCGGGTCTCCGCTGAAAAAGGATTGTGTGTCCTGACAGACTTTCCCGGTTATCAAATGTAAAATAAAAATAAATAAATAATGACCTAATCTGTTAAGTAGACAGCCTAATAGGTTCAGGTCAAGACAAAAGAGCAGTGGTGACTTTTTAATTTCTCCAAATCTTTTGGGTTTCTAATACCATGACAGGAATATGGACCCCATTCCAAAGTCAAAGTACGATTAAAGTTCATGAAATTAGTATTGTTTCAATCTTTTGCAGCACCTGTAGTGTGCCCAGTAATGACTCCTTCTGCAATTCATATGGGGTTACATGTACTAGTAACATATCTAAATATAATTGTAGATTATTTTTTATAAACCCATTGCTCTTACTATTATTGGAACTGTCTAGGTATCTTTCTCCCACATTGCTCCAGTTTATTCCTGCAGATCCTGATATTTTATGACTTTGTGTCTCTGTATGCAAGACACTATAATCACTGGGTGTGGCAATTTCAATGATCAGTGCTACTTTTGTCTCCTTTTCATGGACCACTATATCTGGTTTTCTAGCATCTGTCTTTTGAACTATTGGTAATGCGGGATCCCATGTGATGTAAACGTCATCATTTTCTATGATGCTTCATGGGTCATGTTTACAGTGTTTTTCAGCAACTTCAGTACCATAATGCTTGCACAATCTCCAGTGTGACAGTCTTGCCTCAGTATTATGGCTTTCATTATATAGTCCTTCTGCCATTAGTATATCACAACCAGTAACGAGGGGTGCGACTGTTTCCAATTTGGTTTTACAAAACTTACAATGTTGTCCTATCTTGCCTTCATTCTTACAATGATGGGTTCAGAGCCGATCCTCGGCTCCAACTCAACTGAATACACAGCTGAAAGACTCAAACTTGGCTTGTGGCATGTAGGTATCCCATGATGCAGTGGTGTAACTCCCCAGATCTCGTTTGCTCTTTACAAGGTTGGATGTGCTCTCCTTAGCCGTAGCTAAGTTGCAATTTTTTTCTACTTATTACATTCATTAGACCTTTTTCTCATTATATATTATAGTGGGTGTTTTCTTCTAGCATTGTAGTTTGCATAGTTAGCCTTTGAGTTTGTATAATTAGATATTTATAGCTATTATTCCTATTTGGTGCTGCTTTTGGCCATCGTTTTCATAGGCCTTGCTGTATCCCTTGTAGTTGTTTTGTTGTGTTTTTTTTTTTGTATAGCTTGATAGTAGCTCATTTAAGTTAGAGAGCTCTTTGCCTGTTTTAGTTAGAGGGCTTGTAGTTGGTATGTTGTTTTTCCTGGGATTTAGGGTCGTTTTAGTTAGAGGCCCTATTATCTCCCTTTGTCTAACTGTCTGCTCAGTATTTCCTGTTGTAGTTCGTTATATATCAGTAGATGTTCTTCATCTCACATTGCTGCAGTCCTTACTTATGGGGTAGTCCGCTGTCCTCGGTCGGCCCGAATACCAAAGTATTAGGCTGACGTCGGTCATGGGCGCCTAGATCTGACATCAGAGCGTCAGGGTATAAAGGCGCATGATCGACGTCATATCCTCAGTCTTTTTTGCCGCATGGTCCGATGCAGAAGCAGCGTTGCAAGTGCCGTTCGGCGTTCTGAAATTTTTCGCTGAGTTTCAGACCGATACCAAGTTGGGCTAAGTACCCCGTTGGGGAATATTTTTGTTTTTTCTTGCCTCAGTTACTTAACGGATGTCAGAAAAAGTGAATAATTGTATTTCTTGTGGGCAACAGATACCGCATAGGGATTACCACTCACTTTGTATTCCTTGTTTGGGACCGGAGCACGACGTAGTCGGGTGTCGGTTTTGTGCTAGGTTTAATAAGCGCACTATAAAACGGGGGTTAGATTGCGCTAGGTTAGTCTTTGGCAAGAGGTGTAATTATAATATGCCGTCGGATGTTCCGACGCCTGCTTCTACTAAGAAGCGCAAAGACAAATCTTTAAAGCCTAGGCAGGATGTTTCGTCCGTTTCGGACGCCGGACCTTTAGAAGCTACAGCTGAACAGGTGGATCCGGCTGAAGTTTCTGTTGAGTCCCAGGGGGAAACTTTGATTTTACAGGATGTGGCCTCTCAGGAGGCAGGTCAGGCTGAAGGGGCCTCTCAGGTTACTATTCTCCCTTCTATGCCTAAGGTGGTTAGGCCTTCTGCTACTGTTTCTAAGGCTCCTTCTAAGGGCAGGTCTGTCTTGCCTTCCTCTGGTGTCAGTTCTGGTTCTTCAGGGTCTGTGCCTAAAAGCATATGCTTAAAATGGCAGAGGATTTGATTACTTTAATTAGAGGTTCTATGCCCCCTCCTGATAAAAGGCCCAGGGTGGAGCCAGAGTTGGAAAGTTTGGAGCAGGCCTCAGATGATTCAGAGTCTTCTGCTGAAGACATTCAAGATTTCCCTCCTTATTCTGATTCTGATGCAGAGGATTCCACTCCTTCTGCTTCTCCTCCAGAGGATTTTTCATTTTCAGAAACTCTGCATTCCATGAGGGAGCATTTTCAGTGGGAGGGACAGGATTACTCTGATTCACGGAAGAGACTTAGGGAGTTCTTGTTTTTACCACAGCATAGACCCTTAGCTATACCTCCGATTTTGGATGTTGTTTCAGATGTTTTTTCGGAAGCTTCCCTTAATCCAGATTCTGTGCCTCCTGCCCCAGTTAAACCGGACAGGTATTACAGGGTGCCTGAGGCTCATAAATATCTGTATAAGAGTCCTAGGGCGGACCCAGAAACTATTAGTCAGGGGCCTAAGGGGGTTAGAGCCTCTGTTGTTAAGAATCCGGTTCCTCTGGATAAGGAAGCTAGAGCTTTGGATAGATGGGGTAAGAAGGTGTATACCTCTTCTACTTTAGCAGTGAGAGCTTTGAACTGCCAGTTTCATATGTTGAAGTATCAGAATTTCCTCCTTTCTCAGCTAAGGTCTAAAGTGGATGCTTTGGCAGAGGGCATAGAGTGTAAAGAATTGCAGGATTTAGTGCATGTTTCTGAACAGGTGGGTAAGCACTCTTTGCAATGTGGTTTTGATGCTTTACAGGCTTCTTCTAGGGTGGCTGCCACTGGTTCAGTTATTCATAGGCACGCCTGGCTTAAGGATCAGAATTTGTCTGAGCATGTTAAGTCTAGAATTCTGGATGCCCCTTTACAGTCTGAAGTTTTGTTTGGTCCTCCTGTGGAGTCAGTCTTAAAGAAAATGGAAGACAAGGCTAAGTCTATGCAGACTGTTAAAGATTTTTTGCAGGTACAACCGCCAAAGTTTAGTAGAAATTAGCCTACTAAGGGGTGGACGTACCCTTCTTCTGATTATCAGTCTAGGGGTAGATCTAGGCGTGGTAGGGGCAGAGCTCAGAGTACTTTCAGGCCGAGACAATGGAGTTCGCCTGCTCAATCTGCTGGTGAGGGCAGGGGCCAGTCCTTTCGTAAACAGGCCCAATGACCTACATTTTCAGCTGCCAGATTCTTCTTGCCTGGCAGCTCCTTTGGGAGGAAAGTTGGCTCTTTTCAAGCAAAATTGGCATTTAGTCACCCAGGACAAATGGGTATTGGACATTATAAACCGAGGTTACAAGTTCTATTTCCATACCATGCCTCCTTTCAAAGGCATGCCAGACGTCCCTCCTCGGCAAAGGATAGAGGCTCAGACAAATTTCTTTACTTCTTCAAATAGGAGCTATACAGCCAGTTCCTCTGTCAGAAGTGGGCCTAGGATTTTATTCTCGCCTGTTTCTAGTTCCAAAGAAAGGGAACACGTGGAGACCAATTTTGGATTTATCTATCCTCAACACTTACCTGGACATTCCAAAGTTCAAGATGCTGACTTTACAACAACTTTTACCTCTGTTGGGAAAAGATCACTGGATGGTTACTCTGGATCTCAAAGAGGCTTACCTTCATGTTCCTATCAGGCCTAGTTGCAGGAGGTACCTGCGTTTTCGGGCTGGAAATTTACATTATCAGTTCTCTGCATTGCCCTTTGGCTTATCTACTGTGCCCAGAGTGTTCACAAAGGTTCTGGCTCCAGTGATAGCATTTTTCAGACTAAGAGGAATACAGATTTATCCTTATTTGGACGACTGCCTGATTATTGCACAAGAAAAGGACGAACTTCTTCATCATCTCCAGTATGTGATGGCAGTGTTAAGATGCCTAGGGTATTCTGTGAATGAAACAAAGTCCAGTCTAGTACCCTCTCAGGACATGTGCTTACTGGGTGTGAGACTGAATACAGCTTCCCAGATGGCCTTTTTGACCCCGGACAAACAAAGAAGCCTTTCTCTTTATTTCCATCAAATGTCTCTACGGTCCAGGCTGACTGCAAGGACAGTCCTTCAAGCCTTGGGGTTCATGGCATCTTGTATTCTGGTGCTTCCCAATGCCAAATTGCATATGAGGAAGCTTCAATGGTATCTCAAAAATGTATGGACACAGCACTGCCAAGATCTAGGCACTGTCATTCAGATAATACCTTGCATACGGAAGGAGTTTTTGTGGTGGGCTCAGGAATGTCACCTAAACAAGGGACTCTCTGTGACCCGGCCAGAGGCGAGTCAGATTCTAACGACAGATGCCTCAGACAAGGCTTGGGGAGCACACCTCAATGGAAAATGGGTGCAAAACACGTGGCCTGTCAAACTCCAACATTTGCATATCAACTTGAAGGAAATGTTAGCAGTCCAGTTTGCATTGATGGCTTTCAAAGATTTACTTCACCCAGGGCAGGTGTTGATTCAAACAGACAACATTACTGTCATGTGGTACATCAACAAGCAGGGGGGAACCCATTCTTACCCTCTTTGCAGGCAAGCGATGATTCTGTGGGAAACTGCTCTCAATCTACACCTCAATCTTCAGGCAAGGTTTCTACCAGGAGCACAGAACTCCTTAGCAGATGTATTGAGCAGACAAATAGTGGATCCTCACGAGTGGAAATTGGATCCTCATGTATTTCAACAGTTGACAGTGTTATGGGGAACTCCAGACATAGATCTGTTCGCTTCTCCACTAAATTACCAGTTGCCAAAGTTTTGCACAAAAATGTTTCATCACACAGCTTGGAAGGTGGACGCTCTATCATTCAGTTGGAACAATCTGCATGTATATGCCTTTCCACCTCTGCCTCTTCTTCCCAAGGTACTCTTGAAGGCCAGACAAGACAAGCCAACCATGATTTTGATAGCACGGATTGGCCTCGACAACACTGGTACCCACTACTGAGGAGCTTAGTACGAGAACCTCCATGGCCTCTGCCTTTGATTCCGCACCTTTTGTCACAAGAGGACAGTCACTTCCTCAATGTCAAGATTCAGTCTCTACATCTAACAGCCTGGCATATTCTGTTTTAGACTCTGGAGGGTCTCAGCTTCCACAACAAGTTTTGAATGTTATTTTGGAGGCCAGGAGGCCTAGTACCAGGAAAGTTTACGCTGATAAATGGAGGAGATTTTTTATTTGGAGCAAAGGAAAGGACTTTGATGTCTCCAAACCTGATTTAAGTGTTGCTCTTCAATATCTTACTGAGTTATTGGCCAAGGGTTTGTCTTTCTCCTCAATAAAGGTCCATGCTGCAGCCATTTCTGCTCACTATGATTGTGACCCTCCTTTATTCTCTCATCCTTGGTTTAAGCAATTTCTTAGAGGGGCAAAGAATATAAGACCCCACGTAGAGCTCCTACTCCTGCTTGGGATCTCAATTTTGTGTTGGAAAAACTTACTCTACAACCTTTTGAGCCTGCAGCTACTGCCGAGTTAAAGTATTTGTCATGGAAAACTGCTTTTTGTTGGCCATTACCTCTGCAAGAAGGGTTTCTGAATTACAGGCCCTCATGGCAGTGGAGCCTTTCCTAATTTTTCATAAGGATAGGGTATCTTTAGCACTAATCCTTCCTTTATGCCTAAGGTGGTTTCTAGTGTGGCCTTAAATCAAACTATTCATTTGCCTACTTTTTATGCAAACCCCAAAATAAAGGGAGAAAATTTTGCATACTTTGGATATTCACAGGCAGTTGCGTTATTATTTGAGCAGAACCAAGGAGTTCAGACAGTCTCAGCAATTGTTTGTTTCTTTTGCTTTGGTTTCACAGGGTAAACCTGTTTCAAAACAAACTATTTCTAAATGGATTGGGTTTTGTATTTCTTTCTGTTATTCCCATCATGGTAAGGAGATTCCTGCAGGAATCAGGCCTCATTCCACTAGGGCTACTGCTACTTCTACGGCCTTTCTAAGGGGGTAGCTACAAAGACATTTTGGAGGCAGCTACTTGGAGTTCAGTGCATACCTTTTCTAAACATTACCACCTTCCTCTTTATTCTAAGTCTAGGGCTGGATTTGCCACTGCAATTTTACAGGGCATTTTAGCGGCCCCTAATGCTTTATGATTTTACCATCCTCCCTTTCCCGTTGCTTTGGGATTCTACCCATAAGTAAGGACTGCAGCAATGTGAGATGAAGAACATAGTACAGTTTTGTACCTACCATAAATGTAGATGTTCGAAGCTCCACATTGCTGCAGTCCAATTTACCCTCCCTCCTTCCCCACTGTAGTTAGACTTGGTGCTATGCTTTAGGTGATGGTTGTTGTTGGGCATGTTTTTGGGAGGTATTCTGTTTTTGGCTGTGGCCTTTCTGGTTTGGTCTTCTGACATCTGGGGCAAGAAAAGACTGAGGATATGACGTCGGTCATGCGCCTTTATACCCTGACGCTCTGATGTCAGATCTAGGCGCCCATGACCGACGTCAGCCTAATACTTTGGTATTCGGGCCGACCGAGGACAGCGGACTACCCCATAAGTAAGGACTGCAGCAATGTGGATCTTCGAACATCTACATTTATGGTAGGTACAAAACTGTACTTTTTCAGTAGTTAGAATTTCTGTTGCTAGGTTGTGGCCTTTTGTCATATATCATGTCCAAAGACCCAAAGGAGAGGGAACATAAGTTTTGAGCTTCAAGAAATGCCAGAAATGTTCCCAAAAAATGTCTATTAGTGACAGTCATGTCATCTGTGTTTATTGCCTTGGAGCTATTCATTTGCAAGAGGATTGTACATTCTGTCGTTCCTTCAGTCCCAGGGTTTTACAAGAAAGGAGAAACAAATTGATCCTTAAGGGGCTCTTAAAGCCAACTTTTGAGGAAGCTATCCACAGTTCTTCTTCCTCTCCTTCTCCTTCTTCAAAAAAGGACAAATCTCTAAAAAGACAATCACTTGCTGCATCGGCTCATTCGGAGCCTCCAGTTAAGTTACCTAAAATATCTAAGGCTACTACATCCTCGGTTCCACAGTCTTCAGAACCGATGGAGGTTATTTTGATTGACAAGCCTGGTTGTTCAGCTCCAAAGTCTTCAGAGCCGCAAGATACCTCTTCTTGGAGCCAGTCTATTGAGATTTCACTGGTCTCCCCTACACTGAGATCTCCCATTTTGCACAGGTGTCGTTCTCCGTCCCTATCCTCCAGGTCCACCAGGAGCTTATCTGATGATGACGTGGAATGGGTGGTGCGCAGACTCTTGAAGTCACCGGTGCTAACCAAAATTTCAGCTCCAACCCATCTGGTCCTGGAGCCTACTATAGCCATTGCACCCACTGTTGTTCCTCCTCTGAGCCAAGCTGGACCTTCGGAGCTGGAGTGCTTGGTGCCACTTACTGTGGGTCTATTGATTCTGAGACCCCTTCGGTGATCACGGAGCCGACTTCTGCTCCAAAATCTCGGCGCTGTCCGGAGAGTCTGGGAGCTGGGGTTCCCCGGTCAGCCCCAAGGGGATTCTCGGCTCCAATCTTCTTTGGTGCCAAGCCTACCCCTTGGCATGTTGGCCCTGTTGAGCTCAGCTCCTACATTGGCCTCAGGGCCAGTCTCGCTGGGTCCAATGGCTTCCTCTGTCTCCTTTTCATCAGTTACCTTTACACTTCGATCGCTGAACTACCTCACTCCCTTCACAAGGCTACAGAGTGTTATCCTGAAAGAACTAGGAGATACTCTACAATGTACATTGGCTGCAGGGATGAATGAGAAGGTCTCCTCCCAGCTATCCACCTTAAATTCCATCGTCAACTCCTCCATGAGGCTGATCTCTTATGCAGCTGATGGAGTGAGCAGGGCAGCGGGTTCTGGAGTTTCCGTAAGGAGACACTCCTGGATGCATTTGTGCAATTTTGCGAAGCCCTTTAAATCTACTTTTACTAATGACCCTTTTGACGGTTCCTCACTCTTTGGACCCAAAGTAAAAGACACTCTCACCCAATGCGAGCAGGAAGGAAAAACTCTCTCTGCCATTGGAGTACATTTTTCTGAACCTTCAAGACCTTAACCTAAAGGTCAGAAGAGTGGGAAAATGTGGATGTTTATCGTGCATACAGCTGCAGTAATTACAGATGGGTTCTCTGCCATCAGGCGGGTCCTCGGTCGGCTGAATTCCAAAGTCTAGGTCTGGCGTCGGTTGTTGTCGCTTTCTTTCCTGACGTCAGTGCGACAGGGGTATATAAGACACAGCCGACGCCATTTTCTTCAGTCTTTTTTGCCACGCGGTGCCCAAAGCAGAAGCAGTTCGCAAGTGCTGGTCGGCCAGCTCCTGAAATTACGGAAATTTGGAAACCGAAGTCTTCTTTAAAGCTAAGTACCCTGTTGGGGAAACTTTTCTTGCCTCAGACCGATGTCAGACAAAGTTAACAATTGTTTTTCTTGTGGGAAGCAAATACCGCATAAGGATTTCCATTCCCTCTGTATACCTTGCTTAGGCCCAGACCACGACGTCTCAGGCTGTCGCTTTTGTGCTTCTTTCAATAAAAACACTATTAAGTGTCGGGCGTCGTTCGCCCAGCACTTTTTTGGTAAAACCTTTAACTATAAGATGTCATCGGAGGTTCTGACTACAGTTTTGTCTAAAAAACGCAGGGACAAAGACCGACACGCGAGGTCCGTGGTCTCCACCGACACCACACCAAAACCGGCTACATGTGGTCCGGTTCTCAGCAAGGCGCCTACGCAGCCCATGACTACCGACGACCCTTCTCTGGCGGTGTCTTCTGTAACCGAGACCGCAGGTTCCTCGGCCCACTCCTCGACTACAGCTACCAAAGCCACTGTGAGTGTTGAGCCTCTTAATGTGGACAGGTCCACTTCCACCCATGGTGTCTTCAGACCTTCTTCCTTTTCCATAAAGGCCTTTACTAAGTCTAAATCAGCCATGCATCCCAAGAGGCCTGTTGCACAGGGCCCATCTCCAGGCCCCATGCCCAAAAAACAAATGCTCAAAATAGCTGAGGATTTAATTACTCTTATCAGGGGTTCCCAACCCCCTCCAGACAAGAGACCCAGAGTGGAGGAAGATTCTCCCTCTTCCGACCAGGGCTCCATTATTTCAGAACATTCTGATGAAGAGGAACATTCATACTCCCCTTATGAAGATTCTGATGCAGAGCAGTCCATTCCTTCTGTATCCCCCCCAGAGGACCTTTCCTTCGGGGAAACCTTGCATACTTTGAGGGAACACTTCCATTGGGAAGGCTAAGATTTTTCCGATTCCAAGAAAAGGCTGAGGGAATTCCTTTTGCTTCTTCAGCACAGACCTCTGGCGATACCTCCTGTCTTGGACATACTTGATGATGTTTACTCGGAGGCCTGCCTTAATCCGGATTCCCTGCCTCCAGCTCCAGTCAAGCCTGATAGGTACTACAGAGTTCCTAATTCACACCAATTTCTGTACAAAAGTCATAATGCTGACCCTGAAACCATTTCTCAAGGCCCCAAGGGAATCAAGGCCTCTACTGCTAAGAATCCATTACCTTCCGAAAGAGAGTCTAGATCCTTAGAAAGGTGGGGAAAAAAGGTATATACCTCGGCCACTCTAGCCATGAGGGCCTTAAATTGTCAGTTCCATATGCTTAAATATCAGCAGTTTCTGTTATCACAATTAAAGAATAAAATGTCACAACCTGATCAACCAGATTTGAAGGAGTTACAGGATATGATTCATAGTGCAGAACAAGTGGGTAAACACACCTTGCAATGTGGCTATGATGCTCTAGAGGCCTCAAGTAGAGCTGCAGCTACAGGATCAGTCATTCGTAGACATGCCTGGCTTAGGGAACAAACCTTGCCTGATCATGTTAAAGCTTAACTACTAGATGCTCCTTTACAAAAGGATGTATTATTTGGTACTAATGCTGAGGAGATACTACGGAAAAAGGAAGAAAAAGCTAAATCTATGCAAACTGTCAAAGCCTTTCTACAGGTACAACCACCACGTTTTAGCAGAAATTGGCCTTCAAAAAACTGGTCCTTTCCAGCAACGGACAAGCCCCAAAGAGGTAGATACAGGCGCACAAGGGGCAGAGGACAATCTCAAGGATCATATAGAGGCAGACAATGGCAATCTCCAGCATCAAGAGGTGGCGAAGACAGTGCACAGCAATACAGGAAACAAACCCAATGACTTTCCCCTTTGCAGGCCAAGCGGGGCTCAGGTGGCAGCACCCTTGGGGGGAAAGCTGGCATTATTTTCAAACAATTGGCATATTGTCACAAAAGACAAATGGATCCTGGACATTATAAACAGAGGCTACAGATTTCATTTTCACACTCTTCCAAAAATGAGAGGCATGCCGAACCTGCCACACAATCAAAGGGCAGAGGCTCAAATACAAATTTCAAAGCTCATGGGCATGAAAGCTATTCAAGAGGTACCTATGCACGAACAAGGTCAAGGCTTTTATTCCAGACTATTCCTGGTACCAAGGAAGGGAACCGATTGGAGACCCATTTTGGACTTATCCATCCTAAACACATTTCTACTCATACCAAAATTCAAGATGCTCATCTTACAGCAGCTTCTTCCCATACTGGGCAAGGAGTCTTGGCTGGTAACATTGGACCTCAAGGAAGCATACCTGCATGTCCCAATCAGACAAAGTTGCAGAAGATACCTCAGATTTCTTGCAGGTTCAATCCACTATCAATTCTCTGCATTGCCCTTTGGCTTATCTACTGCACCCAGAGTATTCACGAAATGCCTGGCATCAGTAATTGCCTACTGCAGACTTCAAGGGATACAAATTTACCCTTATTTGGACGATTGCCTGATCCAAGCGGACAGCAAGCACATTCTTCTGGAACATCTGGCTTATGTGACACGGTTATTGAATTCTGTGGGATACACAGTCAACAAAGAGAAATCCAGACTAACACCATCTCAGAAAATAATTTTCCTGGGTGCCAACTTGGACACAAACACCCAGATGGCCTATCTTACGCCAGAAAAGCAGGGGCAACTAACTCAGTACTTCAAGACGTTAGCAAATTGTACCAGGCTAACTGCAAGGAAAATCCTGCAGGCTCTGGGCTTCATGGCATCTTGCATTCTTCTAATCACATGTGCAAAGTTGCATATGAGGAAACTTCAATGGTACCTAAAAAACATATGGTCTCAACACAGCCACAGTTTGGAAACAATATTACCACTAATTCCATGTTTGCAAAAGGAATTTCTATGGTGGGCCCAAGCATGCCAAACAAACACAGGCCTACCACTCTGCAAGCCTCAAGCAAATCAAGTCATCACAACAGATGCCTCAGACTACGCCTGGGGGGCACACATGACAGACAGGTGCATTCAGGGCAAATGGTCCCAAAAAGAAAAGCACCTTCACATCAATCAAAAGGAAATGCTAGCAGTGATAAACGCAATTACAGCTTTCAAGGACCTCCTGCATCCAGGACAACTATTGATAAGAACAGACAACACCACAGTAATGTGGTACATAAACAAACAAGGAGGAACACATTCATACCCCCTGTGCAGGCTGGCCATGTCACTTTGGAACATGGCTCTGGAATGGAAAATCGAGCTTCAAGCACAGTACCTGCCAGGTTTGGAAAACACGTTGGCAGACAATCTAAGCAGAAATATGATAGATCCACATGACTGGCAGTTGCATCCTCAAGTGTTTACAAAGATAATCCAAGTGTGGGGAAGGCCAGACATAGATCTCTTTGCCTCCCACAAGAATCATCAATTGACAAAATTCTGCTCAAGGACATTTCATCCAAAGGCCTGGAGAGTGGACGCTCTTTCTTTCAGTTGGGAAGCAAGGACAGTTTATGCCTTCCCACCTTTGCCTCTACTGACCAAGGTGCTCTTGAAAGCAAGAGCAGACAGACCAAAGATGATACTGATTGCTCCAGACTGGCCAAGACAACACTGGTACCCACTCCTGAGGAGTCTATCACATTCTCCTCCCTGGACACTACCTCTAATGCCTCTTCTCCTGACTCAGCACAGCTACAAAACTCTTCACAGTCAGCTGAAAACACTCAATTTGGCTGCATGGACAATTCCTTAACACCACAGCAGACCCTACTCTCCAAGGAGGTGCAGGATGTTATTTTGGAGGCCAGAAGGCCATCTACTAGAAAAGCTTATTCCGCAAAATGGAAACGGTTTTGCGCTTGGAATGAGAAAAAGGGCCAGGATCCTAGAAAACTGAATTTGCCTCAGATATTACAGTATCTAGCTGAGCTGTTGAACAGTGGACTTTCATTTTCCTCCATCAAAATCCATGCCTCAGCCATTTCTGCAGAATACAACACTGATCCACCCTTATTCTCTCACCCACTCTTAAGGCAGTTCCTAAGAGGGGCTAAGAATATAAGACCTCCAAGGAAACAACCAATACCAGCATGGGATCTTAATTACATTCTAGAAAAATTAACATTGCCTCCTTTCGAACCAGCTGCTTCAACAGATTTGCAATACTTGTCCTGGAAAACAGCTTTCCTTCTGGCTATTACCTCAGCTCGTAGGGTATCGGAACTACAAGCCCTCATGGCTGTGCAGCCCTTTCTCATCTTCCATCAGGACAGGGTTTCCCTACGAACCAACCCGTCATTTATGCCTAAGGTAGTATCCAGGGTAGCTTTAAATCAGGCCATACATTTACCTACCTTTTACCCCAATCCTCAAAAGAAAGGGGAAAGGCTGCTACATTCCTTAGACATCCATAGACAGCTGTGTTACTATTTGGACAGAACAAAGCCTTTCAGGAAATCAGAACAACTCTTTGTGTCCTATGCCGTAGGAGCTCAAGGGAAGCCAATTTCCAAACAGACAATTTCAAAATGGATAGGCCACTGCATACGGTTTTGTTACTCCTTTCATGGCAAATTTGTTCCTACAGGCATCAGATCCCACTCCACAAGGGCCACAGCTACCTCTACAGCCTTCCTCAGAGGAGTTCCTACCAAAGATATTTTGGAGGCAGCCACTTGGAGTTCTGTGCATACCTTCACAAAACACTACCACCTGCCTTTATACTCCAAAACTAGAGCAGGCTTTGCCACTGCTGTGTTGCAGGGCATTCTGGCTCCTCCCAGTTCCACCTAGTGCCTACCACCCGGTGCGTAGCTTTGGGATTCTACCCATCTGTAATTACTGCAGCTGTATGCACGATGAACATAGTACAGTTTTGTGCCTACCATAAATGTAGATGTTCGAGTGCTAATACAGCTGCAGTACATGTTTCCCACCCTCCTTCTCCTCTTGGTAAAGGCCTAGTGGCTAACACCTCCTCATACAACCTGATTGGGTTATTCTTCTATGGTGTATTTGCTTGCAACTACTGATTTTTGATTATATTGCATTGCATGATTATATATATATATATATATATATATATATATATATATATATATATATATATATAATTTATGGATTGCCTTCCTTCTGGGGGCACCTGACATCTGGGGCAAGAAAGACTGAAGAAAATGGCGTCGGCTGTGTCTTATATACCCCTGTCGCACTGACGTCAGGAAAGAAAGCGACAACAACCGACGCCGGACCTAGCCTTTGGAATTCGGCCGACCGAGGACCCACCTGATGGCAGAGAACCCATCTGTAATTACTGCAGCTGTATTAGCACTCTAACATCTACATTTATGGTAGGTACAAAACTGTACTTTCAGAAGATCCCATAGAGTTTTCCAGGAGTTTTCCAGGATGCATGGGGTGAATCTTTCCCCAGGGATAGAGAGAGGGGGAGGTAATGATGGTAGACACTGCCCTAGAGGCAGAGGGGACCCGCAAAACCAGGTTGACCATGATTCCTATCAGTGCTACTGAAAGGAGGTCCAACTGCTCTGCTCTGGAGGCAGTCGGGGGATGTTTATCTATGTACCCAGAAGCCTGGCAAACTATCACAAGAGACAGGTGGGTACTAAGAATAATATCCAGAGGATATTCCATTCCCTTTTCCTACCCTGTCCCACAGACCAGAATAATCCCAGATGTCCCACCCAATCAAAGGGAGCAAGCAACTATAGAAATTTGAAAGTTGCTGCACAAAAGAGTCATCCAAGAAGTCTCCACACACCAAACAGGAGTCGGGACTTACTCAAGATTCTTTTTGGTGCCAAAAAGAACAGGGGATTGGAGACCCATATTAGACCTAAGCACTTTAAACCAATCTGTCAAGAAGTCAAAGTTCCAAAGGGTGACACTGCAGTCTATACTTCCTATTTTAGGAAAAGACAATTGGATGTGCTTGATAGACCTTTAAGATGCTTACTACCACATAAAAATGGACAGGGCATCGAGAAGGTATTTATGCTTCTGGCTGGGAGCCAGTCATTATCAGTTCTGAGCTCTGCCCTTCGATCTCATTGCAGCCCCAAGAGTGTTCACAAATGCATGTCAGTAGTCATGGCTCACCTGAGGCATCTAGGATTCCAAGTGTTTCCCTGTCTGTCGACTGGCTCCTATCTGCCACCACCAAGCATCTACTCCAACAAGCCAGGGATGTGACCTTGGAAATTTGCCCTCAATTGGGTATTACAGTCAACTTTCAAAAATCTGCCTTGTTGCCCTGTCAACATATTACATTTATAGGCACAGATCTAGACACCGCTTCCTTGATAGCACGTCTTCCAACAGACAGAGTTTCAGCACTCAGGCAACAGATACTTCATCTTCTTCCCAAGACCAAGGTGAAAGCAAAGATAGTTTTAAAATTATTATGGACAATGGCTTCCACCATAACACTGTTTCCCCTTGCCAGAATGCACATGAGGATCCTTCAATGTCTTTTGTTCTCCCAATGGCCACTTCAAGAGCTTCCTATGTCTCACCTTATCAGGATAACGGAATCATGCAAAAAGGACTTAAGATGGTGGATACACTCCAGCCATGTGACTATAGGGAGACCCTTTGTTCCACAACAGCCTTTAGCTACAGTGACCATGGATGCTTCCCAGATAGGGTGGGGGGGGCATTATCTGGGGAGGACAGTCCAAGGTATATGGCAAGAACACGAGGCTCACTTGCATATAAATGTCCTAGAGATGAGAGCAGTGCTTCTTGTGTTGCAAGCACTTCACGACTCTCTCCCTCTAGGGACAATTGCGATACAGTCAGACAATGTCTGTGGTTTGGTACATAAGAAAGCAGGGGGGAACCAGATCTTACCCTCTTTGTCATGAGGTCCTAAGAATTTGGGAATGAGCAGTTTCTTCCCAGCGCTTTCTAGTAGCAACGCACATTCCGGGAAAGTCTAACGTGATAGCAGACAAGCTGAGCAGGGCAATTCTAATGCCTCACGAGTGGTCTCTCAATCAGAGTGTAGCGGAAAGGATTTTCTGAACATGGGGTCTGCCTTGCTGTGATCTTTTCACCACTCCCATGAATGCCAAGTGCAGCAACTACTTTACCCTAATTCCCCTGCCGGGGAAGACATCGAGAGATGCACTTGCTCACGATTGGCCCTCGGGACTTTTTTCTGCCTTTCCTACATTTCCTCTCATACTCAGAGTCATTCAGAAAGCACAGACCTTGGGAAGCAGGATAATTCTCATTCCTCCTTACTGGCCTCATCAAGTTTGGTTCCCCTTCCTTTGGTCTCATCTTCAGGAGAAGCCTTGGACTCTGGACCCAGTTCCAGACCTGCTGACATATATGTAAAGTGCACTTCATCCTTCTCTCCACACCCTCAACTTGACAGCTTGGCTGCTCCACTTCTCAATTTAGTCAGGCTTCAGAATATCACTCCCAACAGTTAAACATATCTTGATGTCCTCTCATAAAACTTCCACCAGAAAACTGTAGTCTAGCAAATGGAAAAGATTTTCTCTCTGGGCTCAAAACACGTTTGACCCTTTTTCTGCACATATTCACTCTATCTTGGAATTCTTGGTGGAACTCTTCCAACAGGGTTCATCTGCAGCAACCATCAGAGTACAACTCGTTGCAATTTCAGATTTCCACATTGGTGATCCTACTTTGAACTTAATGTCACACAGGTTGTGTAGAGCCTTCTTGAAGGGTGCCTCCTTATTAAGACCTTCCTTTAAGGAACCCCTTTCTCCTTGGGATTTAAATTTTGTTCTGTCTCATCTAACGTTACCACCTCTTGAACCTTCTTCATCTTCAGACCTCAAGTTCCTTTTCTGGAAGACCATTTTCCTGGTTGCGATAACATCTGCTAGAAGGGTATCAGAGTTGCAAGTCCTATCTATCAAACCGCCATATCTGATATTTCATAAGGATAGGGTATCCTTGCGAACAAATCCATCCTTTTTACCTAAAGTATCTTCTTCTACTAACATAAATCAATCTATTGAGCTTCCAGTGTTTTTCCCTAATCACAGCAACAAGGCAGAATACAAATACATCAACTGGATGTGCACAGACAACTCAGATTCTATTTGCATAGGACAAAGGATTTTAGAAAATCTGACCAGTTGTTCATATCTCTTTCAGACGCAAAAAAGGGTAGGCCAGATGTCCTTTAAGAATGCAACTGCAGTCGTAACATATGGGTTGTCCTGCCTCAGGCAGCCCTCGGTCGGCCGGATTCCAAAGTCTGGGTCCGACGTCGGCTGATGTCGCATTTCTCTCCGACGTCAGAGCGGCAGGAGTACATAAGCATCAGCCGACGCCATCTTCTTCAGTCTTTCTTGCCATGCGGTGCCCGAAGCAGAAGCAGTTCGCAAGTGCCGGTCGGTCAGCTCCTGTATTCTTCGATCCGAAGTCATCAAAAAAGCTAAGTACCCCGTTGGGGACCTTTTCTTGCCTCAGCCGATGTCAGAAATTACTGAAAAAGTTAATAATTGTTTGTCTTGTGGTAAACAAATACCTCATAAGGATTTCCATTCTCACTGCCTTCCTTGCCTTGGCCCAGACCACGACGTCTCGGCCTGTGCCCGCTTCAATAAGCGCACTCTCAGGCGCCGGGCAGAGTTCGTTGAAGACTTTTTCGGCGAAAAATTCGATTACAAGATGCCGTCGGAATTACTGACATCGCAGACTCCTAAAAAACGTAAAGACCGGGATCGACATCCTCGGCCCGCATCTTCCACCGACACCAAGCCAAAACCTACCGCGAGTGCCCCGGTTCCCTCTGAGGCAGTTATTCCACCGTTCCGAACCGAAGACACCGCATTACCGATACCTCCGATACCGGAGACCACACCGATGCCAGTTATTGATTTCCCTCCGGATACTGAAACCGAGGAAATGCCCGAGACCATTGCTGTGGATAAGGTCACTCCTGCACGTGGAGCTGCTAGGCCTCCCATGTCCATGTCTATCAAGGCCTACACACATGCTAAGGCAGCCAGCAAGACCAAGCACCTTACTGCAAAAGCCTTACCTCAGCCTACTCCTGAAACACAAATCATGACTATGGCAGCAGACTTAATCTCCATGATCAGAGGTTCCCAGGCCCATCCTGAGAGAGGATCCCAGCCTCCTCCTGATAAGAGGCCCAGGGTTGAGCCCACTGACCCTCTCCCTTCAGATGAAGATTCTGAGGCCTCTGGCCACTCCGATAGCCAGGAAGAGCCTTTTCAGACCTACAAGGACTCAGATGCAGAGGACTCCATCCCCTCGGCCTCCCCTCCTGAGGATATTTCTTTTGGGGAAGTTCTGCATTCCATGAGGGAACATTTTAAGTGGCAAGGCCAGGAATTTTCTGATTCCAGAAAGCGCCTGCACCTTCCTTAAAAGCCCCAGCACAGCCCCTTACCTATACCTCCTGTCCTTGATGTTTTGGATGATTTATACTCTGACTCCAGTGTTACCCCTGATACTCTCCCTCCTGCTCCTGCCAAGCCGGACAGATACTATAGAGTTTCTGAAACACATTCTCATTTCTTTAGGGCCCATGCTGTTGATTTAGAAACTATTTCACAGGGGCCGAAAGGGGTTTCAGCTACCACCTCCAAAAATCCTCTGCCTTCCAACAGGGAAGCTAGGTCATTAGAGAGATGGGGGAAGAAGGTTTACACCTCCACTACTTTATCTATGAGAGCTCTAAATTGTCTCTTTCATATGTTTCAATGTCAGGATTTCCTGTTAGATGATTTACAGAACACTTTGGCCTCTCCTGATCCTTTAGATAGGAAGTCTTTGCAGGAGGCTGTACACAACTCTCAGCAAGTTAGCAATCACTTCCTTCAGTGTGGATATGATGCATTGGAAGCTTCATGTAGGGCAGCTATGACAGGGGCGGTCATTCGTAGACATGCATGGTTAAAAGAACAACCTCTACCAGATCATGTTAAGGCAAAACTTCTTGATGCATCCTTGGAAAAGAACAAGCTTTTTGGTGCTAATGCTAAAGATGTATTAAAGACCATTGAGGAAAAAGCCAAGTCAGTTCAGACAGTCAAAGATTTCCTCCAGGTTCAGCCACCCAGATTCAGCAGGAATTGGCCTTCAAAAAACTGGTCCTTTCCTAATACTGAAAGATTTCAAAGGGGCAAAAGCAGGCGTAGCCGAGGAAGAGGACAATACAGAGGTTCCTACAGGGGACGACAATGGCAACCAGCAAACCAAAGAAGTGACACAGGGGCTTCTCCTGCCCCACAGGGACAATCCCAATGACTTTCCTCTACTTCCGCTAACCAAAGAGCAAACAGAAGCTCCCTTGGGTGGAAAATTATCTCTGTTTTCAGACAATTGGCACAGATTGACAAAGGACAAATGGATTTTGGACATTATAGACCAAGGCTACAGGTTCCACTTTCATACCTTACCAAAGAAACAAGGCATGCCAAACCTACCACAAAACCAGAGGGCAGAGGCTATCAAGCAAATCTCTCTGCTCACTCAAATCAATGCAGTAGAAAAAGTTCCACAACAAGAACAAGGCCAGGGGTTTTACTCAAGACTGTTCCTTGTTCCAAGAAAAGAAACACAATGGAGACCAATACTGGATTTGTCCGCATTAAACACCTTTCTCATAGTACCAAAGTTCAAAATGCTGACCTTACAGCAACTCCTTCCCATGCTGGGCACGGGGTCTTGGCTGATTACTCTGGACCTCAAGGAGGCATACCTGCATGTCCCTATCAGACACAGCTGCAGAAGATACCTCAGATTTCTTGCAGGGCCAGAGCATTATCAATTCTCAGCATTGCCATTTGGCTTATCTACTGCACCCAGAGTGTTTACAAAATGCCTGGCTTCAGTAATTGCTCATTGCAGGCTCCAGGGGATCCAAATTTACCCGTACCTGGACGACTGCCTCATACAAGCGGACGACAAACTGATTTTGACAAAAAACTTGGATTATGTCATTCAATTGCTACAAGCTCTGGGATACACAGTCAACTTTCAAAAGTCAAGACTGCAGCCATCCCAGCAAATTACTTTCTTAGGAGCCAATCTGGACACAACCTCTCAAATGGCTTACCTGACAGAAGACAAGCAAAAGAAGTTAACTCATTATTTCAAAGGTTTGGCAAAGCTCACCCAGATGACTGCAAGGAGATTCCTACAGGCCCTGGGTTACATGGCATCATGCATTCTCCTGGTTCCATTAGCAAGACTACACATGAGAAAGCTTCAATGGTACCTAAAGTTTATGGTCTCAACACAGCAACAACCTAGAGACAACCATACCGCTCATTCCATGCCTACAAAAAGAATTTCTATGGTGGGCCTCAGTAAGCCAGGCAAACACAGGTATGTCATTCAAAAAACCACAAATAACACAAACAATGACCACAGACGCCTCAGACCTTGGATGGGGGGGCGCACATGGAGGGCAGATGTATTCAAGGACAATGGTCTCCAAAGGAAACACATCTGCATATCAACCAAAAAGAAATGCTGGCAGTCATGCATGCCATCGAGGCCTTTCGACAACAACTTCAGCAAGGCCACCTGCTAATACGGACAGACAACACCACTGTCATGTGGTACATAAACAAGCAGGGGGGCACCCATTCTTACCCCCTTTGCAGACTGACAATGAATCTTTGGGAAAAATCACTAAGCTTAAACATACAGTTGCAATCCCAGTTTGTTCCAGGCAAAGACAATGTGCTGGTGGACAGCCTAAGCAGGAATTTCCAAGACCCCCACGAGTGGAGGTTACATCCAGAAATCTTCATAAGGCTCACCTCGACATGGGGCAGGCCAGAAGTAGACCTATTTGCCTCCCACCTCAATCATCAGCTACAAAAGTTCTGTTCAAGGACATATCATCCACAAGCATGGAAAACAGATGCTCTCTCATTCAACTGGAACTTCCTAAAGATTTATGCATTCCCACCTCTGCCACTGATGACCACAGTACTACTAAAGATCAAAGCAGATAAGCCAAAAGGGATCCTAATAGCTCCAGACTGGCCAAGACAACACTGGTATCCACTACTACGGAGCATATGCCACAACAAAAAATGGGCCCTTCCCCAATGGCCCCATCTTTTGACTCAAAACAACTTCAAGACAGTACATCCCAACATTCAGACGTTCCAGCTAACAGCTTGGGAGATTCCATGAATAACCTCAATCTAACTCTCTCCAAGGAAGTTCAGCGGATATTAACAGAAGCCCGCAGACCATCCACCAGAAAGGTTTATTCAGCAAAATGGAAGAGATTCAGCATTTGGAATACCAGCAAGGGTCATGATGCATCATTATTGAACATCCCACTCATCCTGGAATACTTGGCAGATATGCTACAGAATGGACTCTCATATTCTTCTATAAAAATACATGCTTCAGCTATTTCAGCTAGATACAACACTGATCCACCTGTGTTCTCACATCCTTTGTTAAGGCAATTTCTTAGAGGAATCAAGAATATCAAGCCACCAAGAAAGGCCCCAGTACCAGCTTGGGACCTCAACTTTGTCCTAGAAAAACTGACTCTACCCCCCTTTGAGCCAGCAGCTTCTGTGGACTTACAATTCCTCTCATGGAAGACAGCTTTCCTGTTGGCAATTACCTCAAGAAGGGTTTCGGAATTACAGGCCCTAATGGCAATACCACCGTTCATTACCTTTCATAGAGACAGGGTCTCCTTACGAACCAACCCTAGCTTTCTGCCAAAAGTGGTATCTAGGGTTTCTTTAAATCAAGCAATTCACATGCCTACTTTCTTTCCCAATCCTGAGAACAAAGGGGAAAGACTGTTGCATACCTTGGACATTCACAGACAACTTCGCTACTACCTGGACAGAACCAAGGCCAATAGGAAGTCTGATCAGCTTTTTGTAGCTTACGCCCCTGGAGTACAAGGAAAAGCAATTTCCAAACAGACTATCTCAAAATGGATTGGACATTGCGTCAGATTATGTTATTCCTTCCATGGAAAGAGTGTACCAGCCAATATCAGACCACACTCTACCAGAGCTACAGCCACCTCTACAGCATTCTTAAGAGGGTGCCTACAAAGACATTCTAGAAGCTGCTACATGGAGCTCCATGCATACATTCTCCAAACACTACAACCTTCCTTTATATTCCAGATCCAGAGCAGGCTTTGCTTCGGCAGTCCTGCAGGGATTGATAGCTACACCATCCTATTCTTAGAGTTTTCCACCTCCCCCAGCTAAGCTATGGTATTCAACCCATATGTTATGACTGCAGTTGCATTCTTGAAGGACATAGTACATTTTTGTACCTACCATAAATGTAGATGTCTGATAGATATGCAACTGCAGTCGGGTTTTCCCTCCCTCCTTCCCCTCTACTCCTTGGGTCCACTCCTCTCCCTGTTATCCTAGCTGGGGATATCTGTTATGGTGTGTCTGTTTATTGCTTATTTATTTGTCTGGAAACCTGTTTTGTCTTCCAAATTGATTACAGCCTTCCTTGGAGGGCACCTGGCATCTGGGGCAAGAAACACTGAAGAAGATGGCGTCAGCTGATGCTTATGTACTCCTGCCGCTCTGACGTCGGAGAGAAATGCGACATCAGCCGACGTCGGACCCAGACTTTGGAATCAGGCCGACCGAGGGCTGCCTGAGGCAGGACAACCCATATGTTATGACTGCAGTTGCATATCTATCGGACATCTACATTTATGGTAGGTACAAAACTGTACTTTTCTAAAACTACCCTCTCCAACTGGCTCTCAAACTGCATTACCTTCATCTATACCTCAAACGATAGAGACTTACCATTCAAGCTTAAGGCTCATTCCACTAGAGCACTAGCTACATCTTCTGACTTTGAGGCCAGAATTCCTATGGATAATATTTGTGCTCCAGCTACCTGGGATACTCCTCATACATTTATCACACATTATAAAGTGGATTTGGCCTCCAGGGACAGGGCCTCCTTTGGGTCCACTCTGCTTAAAGGTGTACTCTTGTGAGCCACCCAGGGAAAAGGTGCTAGGGACACTGTCCCATCATTGTAAGAATGAAGGCAAGATAGGACAACATAACATAAAGAAGTTATGTACTCATCATAACATTCCATGTTTGTTGTTTATCTCGCCATTCATTCTTACGAACCCTCCCTCCTTCCCCCATCCAACCAAACTCTTTGTGGACCTGGTGTGTGTGTGTGTGTGTGTGTGTGTATATATATATATATATATATATATATATATATATATATATATATATATATATATATAGTTCATTACAATTTCTTTAGTAGTAGCAGCAAAAAAGATCTGGGGAGTTACACCACTGCATCATGGGATACCTACTTGCCATGAGCCAAGTTTGAGTCTTTCAGCTGTGTATTCAGCCGAGTCGGAGCCGAGGATTGGCTCCGAACCCATCATTGTAAGAATGAATGTCGAGATGGACAACAAACATGGAATGTTATGGTGAGTACATAACTTCTTTTTTATCTGTTTCTCCCACATGTTCTATGGACTTTGTAAACCAATGTGTACGTAGCCCATTATCTTGGGCCGCCAATATTAACCTTTCATCTCTTGGTTTGAATTCACCTCTTTTTAACCATTCCTGTGTTCATTCACAATCAGCATGAGGTTCTACCACAAGTTTTCTATACTTGCAACTATATTTATGCATTTTCCACATTTCTTGCCTTCTCATCTGGTCCTTCACCTTATATTCTTTCTTTTGTTTTTGTTTTTTTTCGTACATTCAGTTACTGCCTGATTTTTATCTACTTCTGGTTTGATTTCCATTCCTGCTTGATGCCAATGTGCTTCTGCTAAATTAAGCAGAGAACTTATCTTAGATTTATTCTCCCCATGTTTCAAAACTTTCACTACATTTGGGTCTTGTGAGATCAGCAGATATGTGTGGAGTCCCATGATTGCAGATCTGTACATGTAGTCAATTTCAAGGAGGCCCATCCCTCCTTCGGAATGGGGAATATATAATCTTGATAAGCACTGATTTTTATAAATCATTTGGTGAGGATGAAGCATCCTTATTGTTTTCCTATCTAATCTATCCAACACATTTTGGGGCCAGTCAATCACTCCAAAACTGTAAGTTAGGACAGGAAGAGCAAATTGGTTTATAGCTTAGATTTTGTTCCTAGATGCCCAAAGTTGCTTTCAGAATTAATTTAAGTCTTCAAAAGTATTCCTTACTAAGTTTTATTCGCATTTGTTCATGTTTTATTGTTGATCCTTCATCAATTCCCAAATATTTATACACTCCCTCTTGCTCAAGTTCTTTTATATCACATTCTTGTCCCAAACTGATGTTTTCTTGGTCCTGGTAGTTTTCCTGCTTTAAAGGTTCCTTTTGCACATTTATCAAGACCAAATGACATTGTTATATCCTTCTGTATAGGTGAGCAAGTGGATCATCAGTTAATTCTGTGTATTCTGAAATTTGTTAGAATTGCTGTAGGGTGAATCCCCTCACAACGCAAAGTTCCCTTTTCATAGAAGAGTGTATATGTAATCCCAATTATATCAATGCACTACTACACTGGCCACATATGTAAAAATCCATGAGTAGTAGTTTGCTCGGTATTTCACAGTATACAATCGAACTATTTGAAATGGTCATATTTATTATGTGGTCTGCATGTTCATTTTTATCATTGACAGAAATCAAATTGCATCACTGGCCACAAGCACAAATGTAACATCTTGATAAATAGCTCCTGCTATTAATATTTTGTCAGACTGCATGTAAGTATGATTTTTGGCTTAGACCCCTAGAACCCCCCCCCCCATTCCTTACCTTATATGCAGACAAAAAGGGTGATGAAATTCCTTTTTTAGTTGTTCTTATTTCGGTTTTTCCCAGTTAGGAATCACCACAGTGGAATGCCGCTCCTCTAATGATTGGCAGTTGATTTTTATGGTGCCGAGGTGCTAGCCCGACGCCCAACCTTCAACGAAGGCACGCCCATTCACACATGCCTTTTGAATGTCACTCGACCGCAGGGAGGATATGCAGACACCACACAGAAGGCGCACCAGCCGAGAATCGAATGGGAGAACCTCTTGCTGTGAGGTGGCAGTGCTACTACTACTGCACCGCCATGGCTTCCTACTAAAAGTATATTAGGCTTAACTGAATCAGCATCCACAGAGGGATGGAGTTTTCATTGAGTTTGCATTTCTTCTCCTCCATGCTGTTTGTTGCTATCCTTTATCTAGATAAGTAGAGTTTATTTTGTTTCTCTCCATTTCTTTTACTGTTGTATGCAGTAGCAAAGCAACCTGTACCTACCCACTGGCAAGGCCTGTTGTCCCCCCACAGGTGGTGGCAGTAGCGCTACCACCACCACCAACAGAGGCACCCATCACATCAGGGTCCCAGTTGCTTCCACACTTCCTGCCTTACCCTCAGTGGCCCTGCACTGAAGGTTGTGCACAGTGGTACCTGCAGGTGGCGGTTCAAGTGGAGGTGTCACTTTTGTCACATGTCAGGAGCTGGCAGAACTTGTGGAAAGGATAACATACATGTGGTTAGATGCCTGCATCAGCCACATGGAGACCATGCTTCAGAAACTTGTTGAATAACATTCCTGCCCAATGCTGACTTGACATTCTGGGGCAGGACATATTAATGATGGTAACCAGGGTGACATTTAACCTCCTATTGGGTCTTAACTGTTAAAGACTGCATCAGTGAACAACCAGTCCTCGGCCTTTAGCCTGGTGTTCCCTCTCCCTTCTGTGTCCATCGTCCCCTCAGCATCTTCTTCCATCTGTTTGTCTCATGCCTCCTTCACCATTGTGTTCCCCTACAGCTTGTCAGTCAAGTCTGTCTTTCCCTGCTACCTAACCTCCCTGCTTAACCACTTGTTCCTTTCCCAACTTTACCTTCTTTGAAAAAAAAAAAAAAAAAAAAAAAAAAAGTGGGAACCTGTCCCTCAAAAAGGACTCCTACCCATACCACTCAATTTCCCACATTATCGTAATACAGTAATATTAAAATAAACTTGATATGATAATAATATCAGCAATATGCAGAATGTTATGGATTTTTGCACTTCTATCCTGCTCATTCTTTATTGGCTCACTTTGTCTTCTACTCTTTGATTGTTCTCCCTTTATATCTGTGTACTATACTTCCATTCACAACATTTAATTTGGTCAGAAATAGATAAACACACCAGGCATGTGTCCAGAAAGGGTCTATAAAACCAAATCATATTTGTTGTTATAAGTTGTACAACAGGTCACAGAGAGCAACATCAATGCTCATATAACCACAGAGAAATGGCACTTCATTTCCTATGGAAATAATGAAGTCCAAGCCATGTCATGAACTAAGGATATTGCCATCAGTTGGGTAAATGAGCTGAGCACCAGTGCGCAGCACCATACAAATATGAACTAAGGTAAAACTAATTCCTTTATTCTGTTTCCATGACTCACTGTAGTCATGAAGTGATGTGTACAGTGATAATGCACTGGGTGGGTGGCTTTAAGCCCCTGAGGGCTGCATGTTTTTATAATGTTCGATTATCATTCTGCAAATGTGCAACATTCCCCTGATATCTGTTTTACTGCAACCTCCAGTCTTAGTGCTTCTGTGGCTTACCTTGCTAATACACTTCTATTAAGTGTATCAACAAAGGCATGGGTTGTAATCCTTTGAGATGTATTTTTGTTTTGTAGCTCTCAGTCTGCAGATGTGAAACATTCCCATGAAATGAGCTTCCATGACACCTTCATTGTGACTCCTTCTCTGGCTCGCCTTAGTAGGGAACTGAGGGTGTAATGTAAGTGGACAGAGTTGATGGGTCAAATCCCCTCAAGGATGAGCATTTTCCTTTTATTTTTCCTGACATTCACATTATAGTACAGGTAGACTGACCAAACTCTGATGTCGTCTTGAGTGGTGTAGGTAGGCACATCATCTTACTTCACTGTGTCCACCTCTCCTGCCTAAATTTTCACATAATTCTTCATTCAAGTATTGCTATAGCCTACTCTCCATTGTGTTTTGCAGTCTTGTTTTGGTGTTCAACTCCCTTTGCACTATTCTGCCCATCTATGTGGTTTCTGTCACTGAAGTCCAACTTTTATATTCCACTCTTAGCCATCACTGATATTTTCCCATTTTACATTTACAGTTCTCACATTTTAGAACATTTCTCCTCATCTGTATTTCTTAAGTTGTTGCAGTACATCTGCAACATAGTTTTGCCATCTGTCCATCTGGACTAGTGACAACTAGGTTTATCCATGATCAGTGTTTACCACAGCTGCTCATATTCATTCTGACCGTGAGGAGGTGTAACATGGTCTAGCTGCAGATCTGTACTGCATTCTTGATGGGAAGCTCCTCATCATGCAAACTGGCTTGGCCACATGCATACCATGCATAGATAATAAGCATCTAGGCTTATCGTGCATTCAGTGTAAACACTGTTGGCCTGGCCTCAATCAAGGATGTGGCTTTTCTGAATCCTCAGGACTGCCTTTTTGTGTGTGTTAATTTATGTAGGCTTTTATTTTGACTGTATAGAAAAATCAGTTTTATTTGACACTAAGTGCACAGTGATGGTAATACATGTCTGTGGCAGGGCTAGCCACCCAGTGGTGTAAACCTTCACTCAAGATGATTGTCATTGCTGTGACACCCCAGTCCCGTGTACAAAATGGGAAAAAGGGTTGAGGATGGATGGTAATATAAGTATTTAACTGCTGTGAAGCATCACTATTTGCTATAAGTTAACAGTATTTTTCCATTGAAGTGTAGAACACACATGTTTTGGCACCCACTGTATTCATGCTGTATTGATGCAAGTTGAAGTGTAGGTTCTTAGATATATACTAGGGTAGCGACCACCAGGGCCTTTATAAGCCTAGCCACACAATCTAACCCAATTGCATCTTAATTAGGGGGGCATGTTTGCTAGGAGGGTTATGTTAGACCATTGCTAAAATGTTATTTGGGGAGGCATGTTAACTAGATAATGGTTACTGTTGGCCTCTATCTCTAAGAGACATGGGGGCCAGCTCAGAGATGAATTTATGATTACCCATCCAATGGTCAAGGTTATGTTTGAGTAGGGTTTAGGGATGGACTCTGCTTCACATGGATGGGGAGTCTAGTCCAGAGCTTCGGGATCTTTGAGTCACATATCTGTCTCACCAGCATGTTCTATTTACATCGCAAGCAAGGTTCAAATCCCTGGATCTAGTGATTTTGGTGCTGCTCATTTTGAGGATGTGCAAAAGTTTCATCAGGGCTGAATCTAAGAATACTTTGTATGCCAAGCACAGATCGCCACTCAACAACATATAGGAGACCAAGTGTAGAGATCAAGCTCAAAGGTGGCCTATATAGGACAGTGTGTTAATACCGTGGATTCTCTTCATGAAAAACCGCTGTGTCCATTCCAACTGCTGCATATGTCTAGTCAGAAACATGCTCAGTAATGGTTCTGATGAGTAGAGTGGTATAACTTCCTTGGACCTAAATGTCATGCCCATATTTATAAGTTTTGTGGCATAGAATGATTTTCTTACTACCTTGGCTATTGTTGGTCAATGACCAGATTACTGTCTGCATATGTTCCTAGATCTCTAACTACTGGGTCAACTCTTAGGGGTATCTTATAAATGGAATAATTTGCTTGGGTAGATGCTTTCCCAAAAAGCACTAAGATGTACTTCTTTGCATTGAGTTTTAGTCTGTGGCTTTGGCACCAGTCATTTGTTTGTGACATCTTGCAGGATGTTAGTGTCATGGTGGAATTTATGATAGCTCCCAATTTGCAGTAGTCTGCAAACTTGGTAAGCCAGAGGCCCTTGACATTAGCCTTGACCTCCGAGAAGTAGATTCCAAGAAGGAGAGGCCCAGCATGGAGCTCTGTGGTACTCAACTGGTGACCTGCATCTTGGTGGAGATGGACTTACCAATCCTGACTTCTCGGTTCCTATCTGTGAGCCAACTGGCAATACAATGAGTTGCGTAGGGATTTAACCCTCGTTTACTGAGTTTGTCTGTAATACCTGAGTGGGGTATTGTGATGAATGCCTTAGTCAGGTCTAGGTAGGAGCTATGCACCATTTTTCCCTCATCCATTGCCTTGGTTAGCTTCTCAAAGAAGTCTATGAGGTTAAGTAGGCATGCTCTTCCTTGGACAAAATAAACTGGGACAGGTCTAGTGTCAGCATTTTACTGATCTCTTTGTTGATTATTTCCATGACCATTCATTCCTTGGTTTTGTATATTAGACTAGTTAGACTAATGGGTCTGTAGTTTCTAGGGTCAATTGATGGTCCACCTTTGTGAAGGGGGATAACAGCTGCCATCTTCCATTTGCTTGGTGCATAGCTTGCTTTGAGGCTATAATTGAAAAGCGACTCAGGTGGTCCTGATAGGGTATGTTTTAGGCTATTTAGGAGGCAACCTGTGATATTGAAAGGCCCTGTTAAGGATGTGTTTTTAGCCTTAGTGAGTACTGCTATGACCTGCACCCTGCTGATAGTTGAGGCGGATTATGCTGGTAGGGATTTCACAGAGGGTGGGGTGGAATGTAAAGTTTGAGCTGAATTTGGCAGCCAGCAGATTCTCTATGTCACTCTGCTCATTGAAGGTGGTACCATTTACTAGCAGTTCAGATTATTGTTGTGTGTTATCTGTGAGGTTTTGGGCATAGCTGTAGATGGCCTTGTTGGTTGTCTTTAGCCTGAGAAGCTATCTTAACCTTGTAATTGGTCTTATTGGATTTAATTAGTCCTCTTGGTTTCTTGTTTAGTTTTATTAATGAGCTCTTGTTATTATGAGAGCTGTTTCTGACTTTGGCTATGACTGTTTTCCTTTTGTTATACATCTTTCTAAGATTGGGATTCCACCAGTCATCATCATCAGTCCCCTTTTTCCAATGTTCTCCCTGGAGTCAGGGTGTTGTGTCAACTGTCACCATTTCTCTCTAGTCAATGCCACTCTCCTACCTTTGACATTCATGACTGACTGTCCCAGATTTTCTGTCACACAGTTCATCCACCTCTTTGCTGGACATCCTAGTTTCCTCTCACATTCTTCTTGTATATCCCATATTTTCACCAGATTATCTTCTGCTTTGTTGCACATTCACAGACCACCATAATCTGTTCTCTCTCTGATGTTTTCTACAATTGGAGCTACTTTGGCTTCTGCTCTTATGTCTTCATTTCTTTGTCTGTCCCAAAGTGTGCATCCTACCACCCATCTCAGGAACATGATCCCCATCACCTCTAGTTTCTTCAACTGGTCTGCCTTTACTGCTCAGGTTTCTGTAACATGCAGTAGTGCAGGTTACACCACTGTTTTGTACACCTTGCTTTTCAATTTCTTTGGTATTTTTCTGTCATACACTACACCTGACACACTGTGCAAGTTGGCTGCAGCCCATCTGATTCTAAATTTGACCTCCTCATTCAGACTTCTCCTCAACTACCCCTAGCAGATACTTGAAGCTGTTAACTTGCTCCACTATTTTCCTTCTATCTCCATTCCCAGCTTCTTCTGATTTTCAACGTTCTTATCTGTATTCAGTTTCATTCCATGTGCCTTCGGGTTTACATTCCATTCCCCTATCCTTTGCTGAAGTTCTTGCTCAGAGTCTGCCTGTAATGCCACATCATCTGCTTCAGCAACTTTGTTGATCTGGTCCCTCCAACCTGTTTGCTGATGTAGTCCATCACCAGTATGAACAGCAGTGAGTTCAGAGCTGAACCCTGATGTACATGCACTCCCACTGGGAACCTCTGTGTGAGACTGAACACTGTATCTACTTGAGTCATTGGGTCCTTGTACATAGTTTGCACAAATTCTACCAATGTTTCTGGGAACCATTGCAGGACTGGCCAAATCAGCTTTCTTGGGACCTTGTCATATGCTTTCTCCAAGTCTAGGACTGCCTAGTTGGACTCTTTACTTATTTCTAGCTTCTTCTCAAGTATATATCTCTCACTGCAAAGACTGGATTAGTTGAGGTGCATCCTGATCTGAATCTGAACTGCTCATCTCCCATCTTACTTTCTACTATTCTGCATATTCATTTATCAATCACCCTTTCCAGAACTTTCATGCAGTGTGAGAAGAGTTTGATACCTCTATACTGCCCACAGTTGTGAATGTCCCCTTTATTCTTGAACACTAGCACTAGTATACTTATTCTCCAGTCATCTGGAATATGCCTTTCAGTCCATACTGCTATGAGTACCTTTAGGAGCCATTTCTCCCCATCTCACCTAACATCTTTATCATATCTGCTATGACCTAATACGAACCTGGTCCTTTTCCTGACTGCATTTTCCTTAGAGCTGTTCTTACTTCTCTTGCGGTGGGCTTCTGTCTCATCGTAGGCTGTGTCAGGGGTAGTACAGCTTCTATGGAGTTTTCTTCATTCTAAAGCTGCTGGAAGTACTTCTTCCATCTGCTTTTGATGTCTTGTGGACTGGTGAGCGGGTTGTTGCTGGCATCCCTTACCAAGGGTGTCCATCTTTATCTCTCTGTCTTTGCCCTGCAACCTCATATAGTTTCTTTGTGCCATCTACTGAGTCACTTTCCAGAAGATGATGAGAGTGCCTCTAATGCCTTGTTTTTTTTTGCTATTTCAACTCTTTTCTTAACGAACCAGTATTCCTTGTATGCCTGAAACATCTTTTATGTTTCCCACTTTTCCCTGCACTCCTTTCTTTTGATGACTTCATGGACTTCTGCATTCCCCCACCTGCTTTCCTTCTGTACTTTACTTGCATACCGTGCTCAACCGCATATCTATTCTGTATTCCTTCCACATGCTGTTTTGAGTTACTGCCATTCTTCATCTCCACCTACTACTTCTTCTTGAGGTGCTAGAGTTCTGTGTAATTCCCTGCACTGTTGTGCTTTCTCTCCAATCAACTTCCAAGTCTTTAGCCTGGTCTCTGTTGACCTTAGAGCTTTCACTGACCACTGCTTATAGCTGATTGTGGCAACCAGTGGGTTATGCTGTGGGCTGACTGTTTCACTGGGAATGACTTTGGATCACTGACAGATTCTGCCCCAGTGCCCTTTCCTTACTATGAAGAAGTCTACCTGAATTGTGTGTTGGACACTCTTGTATGTAATCTTGTGACTCTCTCTCTCTCTCTCTCTCTCTGAACCATGTGTTGGCCACCATCAAGCCACTTGCCAGAGAGAACTCTAGAATGGCCCTTTCTTCTTTATTCCTGTTGTCCCACCAACATGGACCCAGGCAAACCTCATATTCTGTTCTGGTTGCCTCAGTATGTGCATTCAAGTCACGCATTATTAACACCACCTCATGTTGTTCTGCTTTATGTAGAAGGTCTTGCAACTGATATCTGAATTCACTCTTTTCCTCTGTCTCCCAACACCATTGTGGGGCATAGGCAGAGATTATGGATACTACTAGAGTCCAATTGCCATGAGTCTATCACTAAATCTGACCATTTCTAGCCTCTCCTTATCCTGAGTAGTAGACCCTGGATCCCAAGCCAAGTGGCTTTGCTGCACTGCCCTTTCATCATGTTTCCTGGATACAGAGGATGTCCAGCCTCCTCCTAACCAGCATGTCATCCATTTCTAAGTTGTGTCATGTCAGTGAACCTACATTGAGTGTAGCAATTCTTAATTCATGTTTGGCAGGTTGACTGGTTTTACGTCCAACTTTCACTCAGAGCTATCCCAGGCTACCCAGATTGGGCAAGTGGATACCAGCCAACCAGTAGCTTATTGATCCAGGGCTGCTGGGCTTTATGGCGGTCCAACACTGGCCAATAAGGCACATACATCCCTATCACTATTAACATCGGTCCCTGGCATAGGTCAGAGTACGCCCTGTCCTCAACCCACATATCACTACCAAATAACCATGCCCATTTGGCAACATTAGTCAGCACGACCAAATCACCTAGAGTCATATTTTTATTCCATCGAGTGGCTAGTCTTGCCATGGTGCATAGTCTGTGGTCCATGTTCTCTTGTCTTGAGGATACTGCTCATCACAGTAGATGCCGTAAGCAGTCGGTCTATAAAACTCTTCCCCCATTGGGCACAATTTAAAGTCTGTGATGCTACCCACAGCTCCATTCTTCAGTGAGTTTGTGATGGAAAGACGGCATGTTTTTCAGAGGTGGGAAGGACCCCACAGAGACACAGGAAGAACATGCATACTCCAAACATGTATCGGTCAAAGGTCAGGATCAACCTTGTACCTTGTAAGTGGGAGGCGAAGACCTTGACCATTATGTCAACTGGTCTCTCATTCCACCATAGTGGTTTATTTTTGGGGCTTGTTTTGGGTTTCTTCTGGTAGGTACTGCTCCCTCTTTACAGCCATTTACATGTTTATACAATGTTTCTGTGAATAATTCTGCATAGGCTGTTGTAAGCTCTGAGATGGGTGGGGCATTGAATTTTGACAAACTGTCACTTAATAGGATGTATTTGATTTAGAATAGATTCTACCTGTAACAAGTTTTGTTAGGTTTTCCAAGTTGATTTTTATTTCAAATAAGACAGCTTTGTGATCTGACCTCACCAGTGAGGATGTGAAAAGGGGGGGGGGACTGCAGCACTTGACTATATTGGGGAGAACAAATCCAGTATGTTTGAACCTCTGGTTGCAGTTTCGACTAACTTATCAGAGCATTTCTATTAATAAAGTCCAGGAAACGTTCTGCCTGCAAGTTGGTGGCAGTGTATGTTTCCACTCTATAGAGGGATAATTAAAGTGTCCCATGAATAAAGTGCTTGGTTGGATGGACAGTGCTTCCAGTAAGTCTAGGTAAGTATTGTGGGATTCCTGAAACATAGATGGTGACCTATAGCTTGCTAAGATATGGTAAGGGACTCCGCATAAGGTGATTTGCATGTGGATGACCATGACAAGTGGATGACGTGGAAACAGACCCCGGGAACTATCCCCCTATAAGCCTGACTAGCTTGGTCTGCAAGGCTATGGAGTGCATCATCATGGAACTCATTAACAAAGACATTGGAAACCTCCAAACACTAGACCCTACCCAGCTTGGCTTTGTTAAGGGCAGATCATGCCTCCTAAACCAGGTGGACTTCTTTGAGACAGTTACCAAGGCTATAGACGAGGAAAGGTGGTACACACAGCCAACCTAGACCTCAGTAAGGCCTTCACCACCATTCCCGTATTATAGACAAGCTCACCAGCCTGAACATAAACCCCTGTGTCACAAGATGGGTTTGCCAACTGGCTCACGGACAGAATCCACATGGTGAGAGTTGCGGGAGCTAGGTCCGACTCTAAACTGGTTACAAGTGGCGATCCCCAGGGCTCAGTCCAAGGACCCCTCCTGTTCGGCATATACTTCTCGGAGGTACAGGCAAGCACAGGAGGACTATGGCTGACCAAGTTCGCAGACAACTGCAAACTAGGGGCTATAATTGACTCTCCAGCTGACACAGACATCCTCCAAAAGGGTCTCACTGAGACGGATACCTGGTGTCAAAATCATGGCCACAAGCTAAATGCCAAAAAGTGCATAGTCATCCCCTTTGGAAAAAACAAAGTACCCACAAACTACCACATAGGTGGTAGTCCCCTAAATATGGAAGACGTAATAAGGAATCTGGGGACCTAAGTAGATAGTAATCTCACCTTTGATAATCACATTGCCAAAGTGGTTAGAAAATCCTTCTACGTGGCCCATCTAATCACAAAAGGGTTCGCATCCAGATCAAAAGAGGTCACTGTGCCCCTCTACTCATCACTCACCAGACCCATCATAGAGTACAACGCCCCATGTGGGATGTACCTTACAAGACACCTGCAACAGCTGGAAAGACCACAGAAGTACCTCACCAAGAGGATCACTGGCCTCAAACAGATGCCCTATGCAGCTCGACTGAATAAACTCCAGTTGTACTCGGTTGCATACCACCTACTCAGAGGTGATCTCTGCCTGACATACAAGGCCATGTCCAACCCAGAATTGATGGACATGCACCACCTAAAGAAAACCTTATCCCTTCGAGCCACATGCTCTAGGGATCTAAACCTTACCACAACAATAAATAGGACATGCTGGAGGGATAGATTCCTGTCCCAGAGACTTCCCATGCTTTGGAACAAGATCCCAATCTACATTAGGCAGAGTTCCTCGCTAACACTCTTTAAAAGAAACCTTGATGAGTGGATGGGAAACAGAAAGTTTATCTCAGGGATAACTTCAGTGGCTGTGCTGGACAGAGGCACAGGGAACTAATCTAAGGGGGCAGCGAAAGCCAACACATTTTGGCTAGGTTTATAAATGCCTTCGGGCAGATAGCTTAGTACCAACCGATGAACCTGTGAACTCCAAGCTATCATTCTGTTTAACCAACCTTGAGGTATACTTGATGCTAATAGAGATTTAGGCACCTCCACCTTTATTGCTGTTTGTGTGGCTGATGGTCTAAATGTGTGTAGCCTTGCACTGTTGGAGTACCTTTCTGTGGCTTTAAACCATGACTTGGTAATGGCACACATGTTTATATCCTCCAGAGTGAGGAGAGCTTCTGTGGTGTGGAGTTTCTTGTTAAGTCTCGTAGCACTGAGGAGTAACACCTTTAGGTTTTATTTGCTTTGTCAGTAGGTTTATCACTTTGGCTTTGCTCTAAAAAAAAGGCTCTAAGGGGATGGATACAATTTTAGCCAAAATCCAGAAGCTGGGGGGGGGGGGGTGCAGCCCATTTTTGGCAAAGCAATGTGGTCTGTTGACTATGTCCTCCCAGGCTGACAGATATTGAATTCCCCTAGATTTGCACCAGAAACTAAGTCAGTTGTTAAAGTAAATAATTTTTTTTGTTCATACTATAGCATAATCCTTGGTGAAGGTAGAATGCTGATCAATGCAAGGCACATACCAATCTGAGACACATATTCAGAGTGGTCCATACTGTCTCTGTTCATATAGTCTAGAGAGGTATGCCTCAGGTCATTTACACCCACATAGACTGTATTACAATCACACTTGTACCTGTGCTGCAGTGCCTTGAGTGCATGTGCAACTTGTTGGATCCTGGCTCCAGATAAGAAAATGACTATAATCTTCTCCTCGTCCAGTCTGGTAAGTGGGGTATCTTTGTGTTGTACAGTGCAGTCCCCTATGACGAGTCCTGGGTAAATTGTTTGCACGTCTTATGGCTTTGTTTTTGGGTTCCCATTGGATGTAGGCTTAAGTGTAGTGTTTGGTATTGCCTTTGGTGTATGCTTTAAAGACTGCTGACGATAAGCATTGTTATTTGCAGTCTTAGGAGGTCTTTGAGGTTTGGGGAGATGGCTTTTTAGTGCCTCAGCATAAGAAGGTCTATATATGTGTGGCTACTTTGTGGTGGATGTAGTATGTGCGTTCTTGACATCTTTGATTGTATGTTAGATTTTTGCCTCCAAGAAAATTGTATATGTACATCTTTTTCATGCTGTGTTGGTTTCTTTAAGCATTAAAAGGGTGTGATTGAACATGAAACAATTACTACAATCTAATGTTGTCAATTTTCATTCTGTCCTCAACATGTGGGTTCACATCTGATCCTCGGTACCCAAAAAGCTCTTGAGCTCCTCCCTTACCCACAATGCACCCTTCCCAAATTACCTCAGATCTTGTTTGTCTCTTTAGCGAAGATGTGGTTCAACAGTAGCTCTCTGGCAGTGAAGTGTTATTTTCTTGATATTCTTTTCAAAAAGTTCTAAGAATTCTTTAAACAGCTTTCCCTTTTTTTGTTTATCTAACCCTTACCCAACGACTGTCTAACTTTTATCTTGAATTTCCCATTTTTTTGATTTTTCACCCTTCTGTTTCTTTGTACGAAAGTACCTAGTGATACTATTGTTATTATCCTTTTTACACCTTGTATGTAGCCCTTTTTACCATTGTTGGTAGTTTCTTTTCTTACTGCCCCTTCAAAAAAAATGTAGTTGTATTTCTTCCCTCTTTTTACGACTTCTCATATGCTCTGTATTTGTTTCAGTCCTCTGCATCTTCAGGAGGACTGTGTGATTTGTCACTCCTTCAACCACAGGGCTTTGGTTGAATGAAAAACTAAATTAATACTTAAAGGTTATTGCCTTATTCCTTTGATGAGGGAATTTCTGGAGCTTCTCCTGTAGAAAAATCAAAAAAGGGCAAATCTAGACAAACATTATCTCCAGCTCCACGATACCTTCAGAAGACTCAATATTCTCCTTCAATTGATCCAGTACCATTCAGTATCCCTTTGCCATTTTTGGAGAGACCAAAGTCACCCTCAGAAATGTCCACTCACTCTTCTAGGAGTCTCACTGAAGAAGACGTGGAGAGACTAGTGAAGAGGATACTCTAGGCGCAGTGTATGTCAGGAGTTCCCTCAGCTCCTACTCCTTTGGGTCAGGAGTTCTGTGCATCTGCAACCCTACCACTACCTCCTCCTCTGGCTTCCCTCGATGCATCATAGTCTTGGGATCTGAACCATCCTATGCCATCTGCTTTGGATCTGAGAACTTCCCTCTCCTTGGATCCGATGTTTGCCCTGAGTTCTTCTGCTCAGTCAGAGCTGGAGACCTCTTGGAGCTGTAGTGGCCTTGTCAGCTCTGAGGTGTTGGCCTGAACTCCAAGACTTTCAGATCTGTATGTATACCTCGGGGCTTCGGCTCGGATCAGCTTGGCTCCGACTTCAGCTTTGGGAGGATTGCCTTCTGGACAGGGAGGGACTATGGTCCAGAGGCATGCCCTCTTGGATCCGCAGTCCTATTGCTCTCAGGGACAATCAGCCTTTGAGGCTTTGGAGAGAGCCATGTCTGCTTTAGCAGCTCAGACAGTACCTACCCCTTTGGATCTGCAACCTTCACTTCTGACATCCCTGACTACAGTTTCTCACACTGGTCTTCCACAGGGACAGCGAGTTCCAAAACTCCAGGCTTCCTATCAGGGTATCCCACCTCTTCTGATACCTCCCCAGAACATCCTGCTGAGGAGGTCCCTAGGAAGTGGACATGCAAGAGGAAGCACCTGGATTCCAGTGAGGAATTCATCACTGAAGACACAGACTTCAGTGAAGGCAGAGGGTCCCCAAGGTCACCTCCTGATGATGTCTCCTTTGCAGACATCCTAGAAATCCTGAATCAGAGAGGTGACTGGAAGCCCAACAATTCTTTGTCTAAGGAGTCTGTGTACCTGGTGACTTTTGGATCTCGTCCATCTATCTTCTGGATGACTCCTCCCACCAACGAGCTTCTGAAATGTATCTGTTGGTGGACATGGATGGCCCCTGATACCATCAAACCGAGTCCTTGGAGACCAGATAAAATTATTACAGCCCCAAATGATAAACCATTTTGAACTAAAGGTGTACCAGTAAATGCCATGGTTGTGGCGGTAGACACCAAAAAAAAGAACTAGCTGAGGAAAGTTCTTCTATCCATCCACCTAACAAGGAGTCTCAGATGATGGATAGGTTTGGAAAGCATGTTTATGCTTCATTAACCTTCGTACTAAGATCTTTGAACAATCTAGCATATTTTACGAGTTTGCAAAGGGATCTGATGAAGGAACTTTCAGATACCCTGTCAAGATCCCTATCTGAAGAAGTACAAGCATCAGTTTCTTCTCAGTTGGCCACACTACAATCCATCTCAAACTTGTCATTGAGGTTCATCTCTCATGTAGCCAAAGGAACAACCCTAGCAGTGGGTTCAGGCATTTCTATCAGGAGTCATGCCTGGATGCACTTGTGTGATTTCATGGAGCCTTTCAAGCCATGGTTTGTCAATACTCCCTTTGACAGCTCTTCTTTGTTTGGCCTAACAGTAAGATATACCTTATCCAGGTGTACGAAAGATGGAAAGACAATGTCTGCTGTGGGCATACATTTTTCCACTCCTCAGAGATCTTTTTCCAGGAATCAGAGAAGTAGTGGAAAGATGTGGTTAAAAAAATTTCAAGGGCCCATTCAAGACACACATGAAGGTAGTTCTCCTAGAGGCAGAGGGGAAATCTCAAATGGTAGATGATGCCCTCATGGCACAGGAGACCCACAAAACCTAGGGTCCAAAGATACTTTCTTTGGAAGACCTTTTCAGCACTCCTGAAAGGAGGCTCGATTGTCCTGCTGTGGAAACAGTCAGGGGTCAACTCTTCCTGCACCAGAGAGCCTGGCTAACAGTAACAGATATATGGGTGCAGAGGATCATTTCCAGAGGCTACATTATACCTTTCTCCCTTCCACCTCCTCAGTTCAACAAAGTCCTCAATGATCCACATAGTCAGAGGGAACAAGCAGCTGTTCTGGTACAGATGCTGCTAGAAAAAAAAAGAATCATTCAAGAGGTCCCACCAGACTAGAGAGGATCTGGAACTTACTCAAGGTTTTTTTAATGCCAAAAAAGACATGGGCTGGAGACCAATTTTGGATTGCAGCAAACTAAACTAATTAGCTCAAAGCAGCAAGTTCCAGATGGTCATGGTTCAGTCCATTCTTCCATTTTTGGAAAAGGATGACTGGATGTTCTCTGAAGACCTTCAAGATGCATACTACCACATAAAGATGGACAGATGATCCAGAAGGTACCTACACTTCCAGCTGAGAGCCAGTTATTACCAATTCAAAGTTCTGCCCTTTAGTCTCACTACAGCCACCAGAGTGTTCACCAAATGCATGGCAGTAGTAGCAGCTCACCTGAGACTGCAAGGACTGTGGGTGCTTCCATATTTAGACGACTGGTTCATATCTGATTCAACTAAGCATCAACTGCTACAAGTAGGAGATAATGTTCTCCAGATGTGTTCCAATATAGTGACCAAAGTCATATTGGCTTGATGGATCACAGATTGTATTTCATTCAAGAAACAGCGTATTACTTTACCAAAACCATGGTGAGCCCATTCGACTAGGGGCATGGCGACTTCATCAGTATTTTAGGCTTGAGCGTCCATGGATGATATATGTGTAGACACAACTTGGACTACCCCCAAACTTTGTTACTCATTACAAATTGGATTTGGTCTCTAGGGGAAGGGCATCATTTGGTTCAGTGGTGCTAAGGAACATCCTTCCTTGAGTCAACCCAGGATCTAAGGTAGCTAGGGACTCTGTCCCACAGGTTGAGGATAGAATGAAAATTGATAACATCAGATAAAGAAGTTATGTACTCACCGTAAGGTTTCATCTGTGTTGTCCATTTTCATTCGTCCTCAACAACCCACCATCCAACTCCCTACCTTTGGGCCTCTAAAAGAGTGAGTAGGCCTATATTGTCACTTCCCTGTGCTGAAGTCCAGAGATAGTCTCACTGTCTATATATGTACTTTTCTATATTTAAATTTTTCTCATATATATATATATATATATATATATATATATATATATATATATATATTTTTTTTTTTTTTTTTTTTAAATCAGCAAACAAAATCTGAGGCAATTTGGGAAGGGTGCATTATGGGTAAGGGAGGAGCTTGACAGCTTTTTGGTTGCCATAAGCTATTGCAATGGCCGAGTCGATTCTGAGCCCACAGGTTGAGGAAGAATGAAAATAGACAACACAGATGGAATGTTATGTAAGTACATAACTTCTTTTTTTTCTCAGGATACACATATCTAACAAGATGGCTATGGAGACATTTGGAAATTCTATATCCATGCTGTCCAGGCCTGTATTAGGGTGGGCTAGTAGGGTTTGAGGGCAGGGTTTTACTGAGGTCTCCTAGAATGGTCTTTAGGGTTAAGGACAGGAGTTGAGTAGTGCTAAGTTATGGTATTAGTGCTATCTGACATGCAAGCTAGCTGCTCTGAGCTTGACTATGTGCAGTGCATCACTAAACTGCAAGTTGCAGTTCCAGTGCTAATTTTATAGGTTACCATCTGTGTTTTCCAACTCAACCGAGGCCTTCACCTACTGCCACTAGATTGAATATTGTACTCCTCTTAATACAAAGCACAAAAAAATGCTTGAAAGTGTATGCTGTCATAAAACAACTTTAACAAACTAACTAGAAAGTCAATTTCAAGTCAATAAGATCAATAGCAAGATGGTTTGAGCAATTGCAGTAATTTTAGCCTTAAATACAGGTAAATGCACAAATGAAATAAGAAATCAGTAGTCGATCACTAAAATATTTTCTGGAAGTGCAATTTTTAAAGTAAAGTACTTAGGTTGTGCCTGGATGACAAGTGATGCAAGGCAATCACTTCAGAGGCTCAGGTGAGAGCAGCAAGAGTTGCTGAGCAATGGGCGAATCAGTCAAGAGCCTTTCAAATACGCCACATTGATACAGTTACTTTTAAACAAAGGGAACTGTGTGGAATCCTTTTAGCAGGGCCAAAATTGCAGGAATACAACAATTAGTACCAACAAAAATACAAAGTAGCAACTTACACAGTAACACTACCAGCAAAGCTTCTCAAAAGTTTATTTCTCAGCAATCAGCACAATATCAAGGGTACTTGAAAAATATTTAAAGTGTAAAATTGCCAAATAAACCCATGAAATGAAGTGCTAAACGGTGAAATAAATCTTTTATCTGCTAGGGATGGCATGGGATTTATTCAGGACCCTCAGAGTATGGCAAGATGCTAAGCAGATGGTAGCTGTGTGAAAATGACAATTTGTAGTAAAGGATGTTAACTAAAGAGCAATACTTGTTTACTGAGTGGGCTTATTAGTAGGATGGATCTTTGTAAAACAATGGGTGGAAAAAGTACTTAATCAGCTTACACGATTGACAATAGCCATTAAAGGGTGAGGGAGGGACTTTGGTAGTCAGATTACCCAAAGGGGTGAAAGCCAGAGACACAGCAAAAGGTTGGGGGATTGGAAAAAAAATTCAAGCTGATGTAAGAAGCCAAACAAATCAAGTGCTATAGCTTATCATCCATAGTATGTCAGTTCAACATGTGAGCCAAAATGGCCAGAAATGTTTTAGATCAGTGATGTATAGACTTAATTAAACAAAGACTAGAATAGTAATCAATTTATAAAACAGCTTTGTACAAACCAGAAAAAGAAAAAAAGAAACAGATCCAAGAGGTTTTACAAATCAGCGAAGTTCCCACCAATGCATATTGTAAATGCCATGGCCTCTACTTTTAACAATATGTTCTCTACCTTTATAATTCTTCCCTTTTTGCAGATGTGTAACTCGTTTTCTACACTATTTCTGTTGGGCTAGTTTTTACCATTTCTCTGCGTCATTTTTATTTACTTTTAAAGCAAATTATATAATACCAATTATTTTAATATGTCCTTTTTAGTATGTATTCTGTTTGTGTGTAAGTTGAAGGCCGTCTTGAATGTGAGGGTTGGAAACAGACTGGGGAAAGGGGAACGAATTATGTTATTCATTCTCATTGCTACAGTTAGCCTTTGGCAAGATCCTTATGGGTCAGTCATTCCTGCTTGGGAATCTATTTCCTCTGTTGTTCAACAAGAGTTAGGAAGTAGAGAGCAGGCCAGCTTGCTGGTTTTGTGGGACAACCTATCCATTCATCCCAGAGGAGCTCTTCTCTCCTTTGTGGTGGCTCTTCCTAGTTCCAGTTTGTGATATATATATATATATATATATATATATATATATATATATATATATATATATATATAAAATTTTACAGCTTTGTATTTTTTTTTCTTTCTTTCATTTCAGAGCCTGCAGTCACTATATCTGACCTTGGTATTGCAGGAGTTTTGCCACGAGGCCCTACACCTACAAGTTTACTGATAATTTTGTCATTGTTTAATGTAAGCATAGTTATCATGAAGAACCTTGCTGCATATTAAGCAAGAGGTAGGTGGAAGGGAGCAGGCCATGTTTTGTAGGATAGCCTCTCATTCGTCCTGGAAGACCTCTTCCCTCCTTTGTGGTGGCTGTTCCTAGTTCCACTTTGTGATGCCCTCTGTGGGGAAGCATACTGTGCACCTGCACTTGATAGTGTGAGCTCACTAGGCTTGAGATCCAGGGGGTGCAGCCCTGACACCCATGTGGTGAGGCACAGCAACTTTCCTCCTTCCATGATGGGAGAGCTGGCAGTGGATGGTCACTCCCTTCAACTACCCCTGCCAGCTTCTACAGGCATCAAAGCTACTTTACAAACTCTACTCACCTGCAATGGGCTTTATCCCTCAATGTCATGGAGCTGATTTAATTAAAACTGTGTTTTGATTACATATTAATTTTCTGCTGTGTATCAAGTGGTGCAGAGGATGTTTTTTTTAATTAAAGTACCTCTAGATTTTAATGAGAGTTGACTATGTGAAAGTTGAAATAAATGAGATAGAAATGTAGAGATGTGTTACTCATCTGGGGAAGAAAAGGAAAACTGGCAGGAAATCTCTAATTTTCAGGTCAAATAAGAAACACTGGAAATACTTGCAAAGAGTATGAAACAGGTCATGGGTATGCATACGCTGATTGAAATATTTGATCAGAATATAGCAAGGGAAGAGAAGAAGGGCCTAGTTAGTGAGGTATACACATTCTTTGCCATTGTTACTGCAGACTGTACTGGTATAATGTAGATGACCTGATATGATTAGTCTTGAGGTTGAGTTTATTCTCCCAGCCAGTAATACTTAGCATCTTTTTCTGGATGTTCCCATGTTTTGTGGCAGACATGCCCATGGTTACTCACACTGCTGCTTAAGTACTCATATTCCCAGTCCATGCTTAAATATATCCACTTTCTCTGTTATTTAGCAAGAGTCAGGTGGTAGAAAGCAGGCCAGGTTGCTGGTTTTGTGGGGCAGCCTACCCATTCATCCTGGAGGAGCTCTTCCCTCCCTTGTGGTGATTCTTGCTAGTTCCACTTCTTTGTGAGATATCTATCTATATATATATATATATATATATATATATATATCTATAGCTATATATCTATATATATATATATATATATATATATATATATATATACACACACACATACACATACATATACATATATATATATATATATATATATATACACACAGACACACACACACATATATATATATAAATAGCTATATATATAAAATGTTACAGCTTAGTAAAGTTTTTTCTTTCTTTCATTTCAGAGCCTGCAGTCACTACATATGACCTTGATATTGCAGGAGCACTGCCACAAGGCCCTACACCTACAAGTTTACTGATAATTTTGTCATTGTTAAAGTAAGCATGTTTATCATGAAGATCCTTGCTGCATATTAACTTTAATCAGTTACATACATGGCTGCTCTGTGACTGAAAATCTCTGTGAAATAGTCCATGTACACTCTAGGGACCTCTTACTAAGTTGGCCACTGTCCCCTTTTGCTTGAGCAGTAGACTATACTGCATATGGCAAGAGAAAAACAAAACTCTAAAAACTGCTGAAAGTAGCTAAATAAAGTCAGCTAACATGAAAGTAAAATCTTGAGCATACCACCACGGGAGTTCACGGTATATAATCCAGACAGTTTAAAAACAGCTTTAATAACACTTTCCAAGTAAAAAAAATAATGAAATAAAAAGAGCCTCTTATGAACCACGACAAGCCATTTCAGACGTAGCCTTCATCAGATCATAATTAGTGTGGCTCACTCTTCATGAATTAAAGTAAGATCCACTAATCAGTAGTCTTCCTCATGGCTAATGCCTTTTTTTTCAACCTATCGGTGTATGCCCAATAAAACAGCAAGATAAAGATCAAGCCCCCATTCCTAGCCAATAGAAAGTCATCTTCCCTTTAGAATAGGCTTGAGTGGAACTACTTCATTCAAGCCAGGGCTATGATCGGCTCCAGGATTAATAATCCAATTTACCTTTAGATGTGGAAAATGTAAAGCTTGCCCCTTTATTGACACTAGTAATCTCTTTCGACATCCTATTACAGGAATGGAGTATTATTTTAAAGACAGTGCTACCTCTATTACTAAACATTTAGTTTATCTTGCCACTTGCTTGAAATGTCCCACTTATTACATTAGCAAAACTTATCAACAGTTTAAGGAAAGGATTTTTCATCATGTGAGAGACATACAACATAAAGACAAAAGAAATGCTTTGGCAGGTCATGACATATTACATCCGTCACAATAATTTAAATTTAAGGTTGTTGAAAGAGTATATGAAGGAAATAGAGGTGGTGATATTCAGACTTGGACAGAGACAACAGAGATAAATTGGATTATTAATCTTAGAGCTGATCATAACCCTGGCTTGAATGGATCTCTTTGTTAATTGTTTTGTTCTGGCTATAAACTGATCGTTCTTGGTTATAAATTGACCTGAGAGTGGGACGCCTGCTATGAAATGCTTTGGTAGGTCATGTCATATTACATTCGTCACACTCCTTTAAATTTACGGCTGTTGAAAGAGTATTTGAAGGAAATAGAGGTGGGGATATTCAGACTTAGACAGAGACAACAGAGGTAAATTGGATTATTAATCTTAGTGCTGATCATAACCCTGGCTTGAATGGATCTCTTTGTTAATTGTTTTGTTCTGGCTATAAACTGATAGTTCTTGGTTATAAATTGACCTGAGAGAGGGAAGCCTCCTATGCTCCCCTACCCTACCCCCAATTCCCACCTACCCCTGCTTACTCTAATATTATACTTCCTACATACACATTTCACTTGTGACTCATATTTTAAAACCCTCTCCAAATGACCCTACTACTTTTATACATACACTTCTGTTTTTTCTTTCCTACCTCCCTATCTCTATTTAATTGTTAACCCATTTCCCAACTCTCTTTCTCCCTCCCATATTGCTTTGCACTATATCCATTTATAATCACAATCCTCCTAATAGTATTTACATATTCCACTTTATATATTTTTCTTTTCCCAAATAATCTTCTTATTCTGAATACATCATTATACTATCGCCTTTAATACCCCTGTGTTCCTTACATTCCAGAGAAAACACCAGGACAACCTACCTCTCTTCGTTTATAGAAAATACTTCCCTCCTTAGCTGTCCTCTTCCGTCTTTCAGAATCTACCATCACTGATTCTTCTACCATCCTGCAACTTCTCATTTCTTTCTTCATTGCTACTTCCCCCTACTCAACATCTATAAAATACAGATTCCAGCTTATCCTCTGTTCTCCTCCTACCGTGCCATCTTTCATCCTACCATGAATCAGTAATATACTGCAACATCTCTCCAACTCTGTCCCACCACCTCTCCATACTGTCTCTTTGCACTCTCCATACTTTGCACTAAACATTATTGCCCCTCACCTTAATGCTAAATGCAGGCTGATTAATTGCACTTCAACTCAAACCAAAACAAAATTAAGTGCAATAATCCTCTCCAAAAACAAGTATGCATAATTCTCCCAGTATACTAAAACCCTTCTAGGAGGAGATACATACCCTAATCCTGGCCCCACCTATCGCAATGAACACAAAGATAATTCTGTCCCACATGCTTCTGTAACTCAACAACAGCCAGTCCCCAACCCTTGTGATGTAACTTTTGCTGTAATAAATGTTAGATGTATAAGAAATAAAACTTCTGAACAACATGTCTGGATTGCTCAACATAAGCTTGATGTTCTTGCTATAACTGAAACTTGGCTTAAACAACTCTGAAGTTATACCACCTGGCTATAATATTATCCATAATGACCATATAAAGAGAAAGATTGGTGGTATTGCTAAAATAATTCCCAATAGCTATCGCATTTCCCCTTACAGCAAACCAACACCAAAATGCAGTTCAGCAGAGCTTCTTACTGCTTTCCTCAAAGTAAACAATTATAAACAAATATGTATTATTGTCCTTTATATCCCTCCTGACAGCAATACAGCTGTACTAGAAGATACCCTACATTGGAAATCCATAACATTTCCACAATAAAAATATTATTAGGTGATGTGAATGTTAATTGGTTGGACATAAACACTAACTCCCTTACATCTAGCATGACTTGTATAGTTTCACACAACTAATTAATAGTGCCACACATTATAGCAAAACAAATTCTCTATTAGACTGGATCCTAGTATCAGACTGTAGCAAATAGTCCACCACAGGTACAATGGCAAACTGCCTCAATGATCATTTCCCAATCTGAATGACTAGACATCTCACACATCCAGTTAAAAAGTATATTTGTAAAACAACATGTAACCTTTCCAAGTTTAACCCAGAAATGTTCATTACTACAATATCAACTATTAACTGGAACTTCCTAAAAATCTTCTCCTTAGACGATGTTGTATTTGAATTCACTACAACTTTTCTAAGTATTCTAAATAGCCTTGCACCTCCTAGAAGGAAGACACTGAAAACAAATCATGCAATTTGGCTATCCAAAAAGAGTAGAATGCTAATGCAGGCTAGAGAAAAAGCATGGAAAGAATGGCAAAATTTTAAAACACCTCAACATCTTAAACTTTAGAATGCATAACCATACTAAAAAACAAATAAATGAAGACAGAAATTATACTATAATAACTTTCAGAATAATATTAAACACAACCCTAAAAACTTTGGATATCCATTAAAGAAATCTTACATCCCAGCCAAAAATTCAACCCAAATCCCTCTCCTGATAACTCACCACTCAAAAATGCAATACAGTTCAAGTCTTATTTTGTAGATAGTATAGTATTTCTTACCAAGGATTCCTCAACATCTAATCCCAACCATGCCCAACAGTCATGTAACACCACATCCACTTTCACCTTCAACCTGTGCCTATATCCTATATAAAAATCCACTTAAACTTAAACCGTGTTCTTCAGCTGATGACGTTCCAAGCAAGTACCTAAAAATAGCACCAATAGCATTGCCTATTCTGTCTCATTCCTTATAAATAGGTCAGAACAGGAATCCCACATTCCCATTCTCTCTGGAAAAAGTCACATATTATCCTTCTGCACAAAGGAGGAAGTTCAACAGACATTAATAACATTATACCTATTACCATACCATACCATACCAAAAACGATTGCTAGACTCTCTCCTGCAGGAAGAACTCCTATTCCCTACACAACATGGCATCTATCCTTCCCATAGTACTAGCACTGCCCTTCTACCCTATATCGATACTGTCAATAAAGCTAGAGATAATGACAAACTCATCTCTTCCTTATTTCTAGACTTGTCTCAAGCTTTTGACACAGTTTGTCACAGCAAACTTCTACTTCAAATGTCCTTACTAGGTCTCTCTCAGTCCACCCTTCTATTGTTCAAAAGCTACCTGTCCAATAGGTATCAGTCAGTAAAATGGCACTCGATGCTCTCTCCTTATCTCCCAGTCACCACCAGTGTACCACAAGGCTCTGTCCTTGAACCGCTACCCTTTAACATTTTCAGCAACACACAACAGGCCACCCTAATACAATATGTGGATGATTCCACTCTCATTTGCACATCTGACAACATGGTACACCTCCAAAACATTACTCAGGAAGCTTTAACAGTCACTGAAGCATGGCTTTGTAACTCACAACTCATGCTCAGCCCAAAACAGACCACACTATCACTTTTTTCCCCAAATCCCTCATGAAAAAACAAAATTTAAAGTCCTCTCTTTTGGTAATACAACCATAGAAGTCACTTCTGATAGTAAACTATGAGGGATGATAGTGGATGATAATCTTACATTCAACCTGCATATAAAAAAATTGCATAAGAAAAACTCATCAAAAACTAGGGATGCTTTACAGAGCCAAAACCTTTCTCACCAATGCAACTAAAACTACACTTGCCACTACTTATCTTCACCCCGCACTTCTTTATGGCTCTCCCATCCTTACTAACCTCTAGGCTTCACAAAAATTAAACTTGAACAATGCTATAACACAGTTGCTAAATTTGCAGCACATACCCTTTTCAGAACCCACCACAGTGAAAAAACTGAAAAGCCTAAATTGTTTAGAACTGCCACATCAACTAACATATACACAACTCCTTACCACCTATAAAATTATCCAGCATACATTTGCCTGTCCAGCACTAAAAAACATTCTACACAACTATGTTTCCAGTAGATCATTGTGATCCAGTGACCAAAATCTCCTGTCTGTCTACAAACCTAGCAAATCTGCTGGGTATTGTCTGTACTTGTACAAAGTTGCTGAGGCCTGGACCTCCTTACATGTATCCATCAGGTCTGTACCCTCCCTCCCATCTTTCAAAAGCACTCTAAGACTTCCTAGTTAAAATCTGGGTTTGTTCTTGCTCAAAACCAGGATAAACTATATCCCTAAATGTGAACAAGTACCTTTTCATTCCTTATACCTCCTTACTCTTCCTTCTTCACTTATTTCCTTACTAATTTTCTTCCTTGACTTTCTCTCTAAATATACAATAAGCCTTTTTCTCTCACTTCATATTGCAATTCCTGTTTGTATTAGACTAACGTACCTTTAATTTCTCTACAGATTGTCTAAAATTTCTGTAAATATTAAATGATTGCCATACACCTAGTATCAATTCTTAACCAATGTTTTTATATTATGTCTAATTTGTTATAATTATTTAAACTGCAGATTTTTTTGTTTTATTTTTGAAGATTGTAAAATTATTGTTCTTAAAATGTTTTATAATAATTTGGAGCTTTTCAACCCCCAGGCCTCCACTGAAAATGGGCTTCTAACTACTTGGACTTTCCCTGTAATCAAATGTTAATAAATATACATATATAGGTGTTCTGATAGTAAACAAACCATGCAAATATCAATGTTGCTAATGTTAATTTCTCTGTCAACTGTGATATTTGTGCTGCCTTCAGAGTCAGGGTATTAGCATACAGGAGAAACAAATCAATAGTTAGGGGTCTCCTCCTGCCAGATTTGGACAGAGCTGAATCTGCGAAGGCTTTGGATAAGGCTGTCAAATCCAAGGAAGTGAATCCAAAAAAGAGGCATATTGATTCCTTGGTTTCATCTTCAGCCCCAAAGGTTCCAACGCTAGAAGAACAAAGAGCTTAGACCTCTAATTGCACTCCTCCCCTGACCCAGAACTCAAAGATCCCATCTGTATTCAGGACTGTCCTCCCAAGATTGCTAGTAAATTGAAGCACCCTGCCTGTAGGTCATCATCAGCTCTTTCAATCTGGTCCTTCAGGTCATTTAGGAGTATGTCTGAGGTTGATTTGGACCATTTGATGCAGAAGTTTATAAGAACATAGATCAAGATGGGGGTCATTTAAAAAATACATAAGGATCATTCCATCACCCTCAACTTTGAGGGTGATCAAATCTGGCCCTATCCCGTCCATTATTTCTCCTTCACTGATTTTTCTATTTACACCATTTACTTAACAATGGTTGCTTCTGCCAGAATCTATGACCCAGGGGCTGATACCTCAGGCTTCTTTGGCTTCAAGGTGAATTTTATCTGACTTACTCACCTTATCAGTGAAACCATCTGAGTCTCAAATCCAAGGATTTGGGTTGGCGATTTTGGCTAAGCTAGCTGAACCATTACCTCAACTCAGTTGGCAGTCTCTGAGTCATTGCCTTTGAAGCTTCATTTCTAGTTCCCTCATCAGAACCAATCTCTTTCCTAGGTCTGGGAGCCACCTCTTTAGTTGTGACTGTTGCACTGAAGGGAGGAATGGATCTGTCTATTGTGGAGATGTCTTTGAATCTGATGTAATTTGAGCAGGCCTTCCAGGTGATGTGAAGGATGATTTCATCCCCCAAAACAGTGGATACACAGGTTCTACTTGTCTTGGTTCCATCCCTTGACTCCACTCATCTGTTTTCTTATCTGCATCAAACATCAACAGATTAGAGTCTTTCCTTTGGCCCCAGCCTCACTGCTCAGGTGTAGACAAATTCCTTTGAGGACTCAGGTGATTCATCCCTTGAAATGCCAAGAAAAAGGATATGTAAGGGGAAACACCTGGTCTCTCAGCCAAACTCCTACCCACAATACCAACTCAGAGGATAGAGATTAATCTCCACAATGTCCTAGAGAAAATGTCTTGTTTGGCAAAATCCTAGAGTTAATGCACCAGAGGGGATCTTGGCTCATAGAATCACCCACTCAGGATGAGGAGGTATTGTCTGAGGTCTACGGAATGATGTAATCTATGTCCTTGGCGGTCCCTCCAGCTGACAAATAGATTTGATGTTCAGGAGGTCCTGGCAGGAACTTGCAAGTTGGTTCCTTGCAAGCTGTCTAAGATTTTTCATCCCACCCAGAGACAGTGGCCTCCATCATTGTGGTAGTGACCACAAAGAGAGAACTATCAGAGGACTCTTCATCTATCCGCTCTCCAAATAAGGAATCTAGAGGGATGGACAGACTTGGGGAAGTGGGTAAATGTTTTGGGTACATTTGCCTTGTATGCCTTGAACAATGCCACCCATATGAATAGACTTCAAAGAGAGAGACAAAGAGAACGGTATGTCCCAGCCGGCATTATCTACCCTGAAGAGCCCATTTACAATGGAGTCAAAGAAGAGCTAGAAGCTACCTTGACCACCATATCTGACATATTCATATGCCTATTGCACAATGCAGTGGATGGATTGCCCAGGAACAGGCATACAGTGAGCCACATTGCTTGGCTGCACCTTAGCAACTTTGCAGACAACTTCAAAGCGTCCTTCATGTATGCTCCCTTTGATGGGTCATCCTTATTTGGCCTTCAGTGAAGAAAAGGTTGCAAAGGAGTGAGCAAGCTGACAAGACTATCTGTGTTGTAGGATTCAAATTTGAGGCCCCTCAACAATCTTACAGTAGGAACCAAAAGGGAGCTAAATCTCCCTGGTTTTGGAAGTTGAGATATCAGTTTGATTCATCCTCAGACAGGGATGGATTTGGCAGAGGTGGCCATTTTAATGGAAGCAGACCCACGGGCCAAGGAGGTCTGCAGAACAGGGGTATCATGGACCCTTTTCTATCATTAGACCCCATAATCCTTGAAGGTCTGCCTGACTGCTCCAGTCTGCAGGCAGATGGAGAACATCTCTCTCACTCTCTTCCCAGTCTCGTGGTTCATAATCACCTGAAATAAATGGGTAAGAGGGATAATATCCAGATGCTACTACGTTCAATTTTCAAAAATTCCTCCCTCCTCTCTTTACCATTGTTGGACATCCCATCCAATCAGGCAAAGGATTCATTAAAGGAAAATTCATCTATGCTATCAAAAAGAAACATCCAAGAAATCCCCCAAGATCAGATTGGGTCAGGATAGTATTCCAATTTTTTTTTTTAGTCCAGAGGAAAACCAATGACCTCAGGCCCATTCTGGACCTCAGTCTTCTGAACACAGAATGGTCATAGTGCAGTCAATTTTACCCTGCCTAATGAAGAACAAATGGATGTCCTCCGTGGATGATTATCTCCACATAAAGATAGTGGAGATGTCCAAGAAATATTTGCAATTCTGAATAGAAGCCAGTCATTATCAGTTCAGAGCACTTCCATTTGATCTCACCACAGCCCCCAGGGTGTTCACAAAATGTATGGTTATTGTAGTGGCTCATCTATGACTTTGGGGGCAAGAGACTTTCTGCTTCTTGGATGACTGGCTCCTCATTGGAGTCTGTTCTACAGGCCAGATATTATCTTCATTGTCTCTGTAAGTTCTTTGGCATTTCTGTGAAGGTTCCTAAGTCCAATCTGATTCCTACCTAGAGGCTGGTGTTCCCAGGCTGTCAGTTGGATATCACTCTTTCAATTATCTCTCTTCCACAGGACATAATTCAAACTACAGTTTGTGTTAGGTCTACTTTTAAGATGCTCCCACCCTACAGTGGCTTTAATTCAGAGTTCTAGGGTCGATGGCATCTCCAGTTTTGTTGGTGGAATTCTCCCATTTTCACATGAGAATTTTGCAGTGGTTGCTTCAGAGCCACTGTTCTCAGGGTCTTCACCCTCTATCCAAGGTAATAATAATAATTACCAATTCATGCAGGAAACATCTACAGTGATGATTACACTCCCCTTTAGTTTGAGTAAGCAGACCATTTCAGAACCAATTACCAGTAGCAACGGCGACCACAGATGCATCCTACATTGGGTGGATGGTCCAGTCCTTGTGGATGGATGGGGTCAATCTTCACATAAATGTGTTGCGATTGAGGGAAGTCCTATTGTTACAGTAACTTTAGGTCTTCATTCTTCAGAGTGTAATATCCATGCAAATGGACAACATAATGGTAGTTTGGTATATCAACAAGCAAGGGGTACCAGATCCTATCCCTTATGTTGGGAAGCAATGAGGGTCTGACAATAGGTGGTGGCCTCCCACCAGGATCCCATAACTAGTCACCTGCACATGAGTTTGGGGATGAATCTGGCAATATTAAGGGTTAAGATGATGATTTATTACAGAATAAGTGGGGAGACGTGTATGGAAGCATGCACATATGCTTTGCCATGCAAGTTACTGCAGGGTAGGCTTAGGCTAGAGAGGTCATAATGCCTGGCAGATTAGCCCACTCCCAAATACCCAACTCTCACCTCCAAACAGAAATAATGGGATGATTAGGCTTTATCCCTGTGTGGGAACAGATGAGCCATAGGGTTCTCACCCTCTTCAAGGAATAAATAGGCTTGGCATTTGTCCTACAGGAGGATGTAAGAATGGGAGCCATTGAGAGGGTTGTATGACAGACATGAAATAAAAGCTTTGATACCCTTCTTGATCTCAATTTCAGCATATACCTTTGTGGCCCTTGTGTCCTTTGTTGCCGCTATGCTTGCATCCTTTCTCTGTGCCTCCTCCAACTCCCCATCCCTTGTATCATAATTACTAACCTTATGTTCCTATTCACCCAAAATTATCTTCTCCTTTTGTCTTTCTGCATCCTCTTCAAACACTTGCCTAAACCTTGAATACTTTATTCCTGATCAAATTCACCAGCTTTTCTTAGACCTTCAATTTTCCCCAGACCTCTAACTCATCTTGGACCCTCTCCCCAACTCAGTATAATCCAGTTCCATAAAATCCCACATCAGTGTCCTTGTAGCCTTAATTTCCCCCCACCGTTAACTACACAATAGCATGATCACTATTATTTTTCCTCTTTCTATAACTTACGTTATCCAACTGCTCTTCTTTCTGTACCCTCCCTCTAGTTCACTACATTCCTCCTCTACTATTATCTTCTTTTGCACCATTCCCTCTTCTGACCTATGGTCCCTTGTGCAGTCACCCCTCTCTACTTATTACTCTCACTCTACTTTTCCTCAATTCTGAAGCCCCTGTGCTTACACATTTCTTCTTCTAGCCACTAATCTAATTATACCTTGTTTCTTTTCATTATATTACCTACAACCTTAACTTCCTGCTGGATTTATTATTGTTGTTTCTCCTGTTACAACCTATTACTACACTTTTTGTATATATAGCTATGTACTATTCCATTGAGTACATTATGTTCTTCTTATCCATTGTATCCATAAGATTGTTTTGCTCTTTAATATTGTTAATTTGTCTCTATTTGTATGTATTTGTATGTCTGTTTGGGGCTTTTCCCCTTGGGTCTATACTGAAAAAGGGTAAATTCTTACCCAGCTGGACCAACCTGGTTAACAAATGTGAAATAAATAAATAAATAAATAGTTATGGGATCCTATATCTAGGCTCCCCTGACCTGTTCACGGCAGTTAAGATCACATCCAGAATTATGTCCTTTTTGGTACAGCCCCATATTATTTGGATGAACCATGCACCAAAGTCTTAGTCAACTCCTACTTTTTTCTTCCCCAGACCTCATAACTTCCCAGCCTGCTCCAGGCAATTCCAGTCTTCATACTATCAACTCTTTTTCTTAAAAGTCGATGTACTGAGATATATGAGACAATGTGTCTGACTTGGGTATCTATCAGTACTTCAGATGAGATGCCTCCTGTGTTGCAGCTGGTTTGCAGTACAGAGAAGAACTCTGCATCTCACCCTTTGTGTAAGTATCCTATTTCTGAATTTCTGTTATGGAACAGTACTCCCTCAATGGAACTTACAAGTTATCATACTGAGTACCAGACATATGCAGTGAGAATCAGCTTTCTGAATCCTACCCTAAGATACTAGCTACATATGGGTAATAGTCCAATGCTCCTTCCTTCATATTAAACTGCACAAAGCTTCAAATGTTATGCTTCTGTTATATGTGAAGATAACACAAATATATAGCCTGATCTTGATGGTTATCTCACATAATTTTTTTAATATAAAAAGCTCATCAGTAATCTTATTAAGTACTTCAAGTATTTCTTATACTTTATAAACAATTAACAAACAACATTTTTGAGGATCTATACCCAAACTAAGTTAGAGCTGTACTTAGTCACAAACTTAATATGGATCCTCATGATATCAAGAATTATAGACCGGTGATATTAATTATCACTGACATAAACATCTTGGGTTATGTCTTAGCTGAAGGACTAGGAAGTGTGATTCAGAATTTAGTCTTTCCTTTTGAGTCAGTTGTCCTGTCTCACAGACAAACAGAACATCCCATTCTAATACCACTAGAAGGTACCTGTGGTGCGACATGCAAAGCACATCAGTATGAAATGAATACCCGAGCAGCAGTTTTGTTCACTGTCTGTTTTATAAACACATTGATTATTGCTGGAAAAGAAATTGCTTTCAGAGGTGTGTCAATAAGTAGGGTGCACAAAGGGGTGGCAATGAACATCTTACAGCTGTAAGCACTGCAGCAAGTGCTGGGGAGGGAAACTCCATTATTTCAAGGGTGTACAGTGTCACATACTTAGTGTCTCTGAATTACACAGTACAGGAGACACTTAGAGGACTTCAGTATATAAAGGATGCATGTTATCACAGGCTGTGCACCCATGTGTTAGCACAGTAAGCACCTGGGGGGCACCTATATGCAAATATTCCACATCAACAAAATATTCTGCACACTATTACAGAAATAATACACACAAGATAGCCTGGGGTTAGCTTGATGGTGCAGAGCAGCACTGTAACCCCTACATTACTACAGTGCCTACGTAGCACAGTCATTTAATTGTAGACTGCACAGTATTCCATGCCGGGGATGGCTGTTCCATGAGTACCAGTACTGATAGCACTAGCATGCTGTACAGAGCAATGTAATATAGAAAATAAATGAAATGTGTCATGCTTTTTACTCATTTTTGTGCACTACTGTACTTTTCCATTTCACCTGGGCTTCTTAGTCTGATATCATAAAAGTGCAGAATTTTGCTATATTACAGGGCTGCAGTGGCTTGTATTATTATAACCACAGCCAATTGGCACCAGTGGATATGGTTAGGGCACTGTTTTGTTATTGTGATAGTGATAGCTATATACTGACCACAATGATGGAACATTAATCTAATTTTGTCTGCGTGTTGGTGGGGTTGGCTGGGAGGCACAGGTTGATGCAAAGCAAATCATGCAGACAGCCTTATATGCAGTACAACCAGTGTATAAATAAAGTAGCAATCTTATACATGCATTGCTGCTCACATATACATGTAATTGGCACCAACTTCCTATATGCAATAATATACATCAGTTACGCAGGTCTGCTGTACCACTTCTTCTGAAGTGGGAATTAGATTGCTTCTTGCAATATTTCATTCAGTGGCTCCATGTAGTATACAGAGCCTCTGAACCTCCTCCATAATGGTTTGCCCTTTGCTGTAGCATATGTTTTAGTCCATGCATACAGATCAGTCTGAATGATATGCATAAGGGACAGATCAAAGTATACGGGCACATAGAAGACACAGGACACAAAAATACATAGCAAACTATGTTACTTACTGACATAGTGGTAGTTCCACAGAGTAGATAATCCATAAAAATATGGTCTCCCATAGGTTCATAGGTAGGTACTAGGCTATCGGCCCAAGGGCCTACCCAAGCCTAGCCAACAAGGTTCCCTGGCTTACGCCACCCAAAAAAGTTATTTTCCTGTGCCACTGTCGAGCAGAGACACAGAAGTGATCCCCGGAGTGTATTTCCTATTTCCCATCCACTCATCAAGACTTTTCTTGAAGAGTGCTAATGAAGAACTTTGCTTGACATAGATGGGTAGCCTGTTCCAGAGTATGGGAAGTCTCTGGGATAGGAATCTATCCCTCCAGCATGTCCTGTTTATTGTGGTGATAAGGTTTAGGTCCCTAGAGCGTGTAGCTCAGAGGGATTGGGATTTCTTTAAGTGTAGCATGTCCAACAGCTCTCTGTTTGACATAGCTTTATATGTTAGGCAGAGATCACCTCTGAGTAGGCGATATGCTACGGAGTGAAGCTGGAGTTTTTTGAGGCGGTCAGTGTAGGGCATTTGTTTGAGTCCAGTAATCCTCTTTGTGAGGTACTTCTGTGGCCTTTCCAGCTGCTGCAGATGTCTTGTGAGGTACATTCCAAAAGGGGCATTGTACTCTATAGTGGGTCTAATGAGTGTCGATTAGAAGGGAACGATGACCTCTTTTTTCCTGGATGAGAACCCTTTTATGATGAGGTGTGCCACGTAGAAGGACCAGATAGTCAATTATCATTTGCACAGGTCTAAAAGAAGAATGTGTAAGGTGTAAGAGACAGACATTTCTAAACTGACAGCAGACATAAATATGTGTCATAAATTCTGGAAGTGTTATTGTTAAGGCTATGGATAAACCAAGGAGACTGGGAATCAGGAAGGAGAGAGAGAGAGAGAAGGATAAGAGCTGCCAAAACCTACAGCTCCAGAACTTCCTATCCTTTAATACTAATGAGCATCTCCTTCAAAGCTTTAATCTATTCATATAGAGCAGGGTATCAGCCCCTTAAAAAGTTGAACAAACTAATGTTCAGGACAAGGGAAATTTCTTTTTTTGAACATTCAAGTTGCGCAGGCAACTCCACAGAATACACAAGTGTGTATGCATACAAACACACATGCACATTCTATAGTCTAAGCTGATATTAAAATCACAAAGTCATTTTCATAAAGTCAAATGCTGTTGCAATAAAAGTCTTACACAAAACAGATGCTGCTTTAAACATTCCAGACAAAGCAAGCAACTGCAGACATAACAATCTCCCCTTTCTGTAAAGAAAATAAAAAATAGGTTAACATTTTGCACATAGATTCAGTAGTCAGTATGGAATGTTACTCTGTAAAGTACCTTTAGAAGCCCAAGGATGCAAGTCCCCTTGCTGGAAAAAAAGTCTGACAGCTGGTTTTTTTTTTTTTTTTTGTAGCTGTCCACTGGATACTGTGAAATCTCAGGTTTTGAATAAGTTATTTTATTTTACTGATTTTCAGGTAAATCTGCGGTGGTGGTGCTGCGGTAGCATTGTCGCCTCACAGTAAGACGCTGTCCGGTTCAATTCTCAGCTAGAGGGTCTTCTGCGTGGAGACATGCATGAATGGGTGTACCTTCATTGAAGGTTGTGCGTCAGGGCTGGTAACTCGGCACGTAAAAATCAACTACCAATCATTAGCGGACCGGAGTTCTGCTGTGGCGACCCCTAACTGGGAAAAGCCAAAAGACACAATTTTACTTATTTTCAGGTGAAGCCTTTTTTTCTCTGGCACACTATCTGTAGACTTAATTGCCTCAACCAAATAAATAGTCATATGTGATACAGATTCATGTTGTGGGTCACCACTTGTGAGTTTAGAATTGAGTATTAGAAATACTCCATTGTCAAGGCTATCTAACTTGACAAAAGTGTCTCATCTGAGTGTATGGTATATCAACTTCTAATTATTTTGACTAATTCTTTTGACTGTCAGCAAAGAGGTGAGAATTCCCCTTTTTATCCCATTAAAACAATCAAATGTCCCCCTTGAGTTCTCTCTCAGGAAGGTTTCCATGTAAAGAATTAGTGAAGACATTTAGTTTCTGAGATTAATTTTTCACCAGGATTTGAAATTCTAGAGTTACTTTTGCAGAATGGATTTTCTGAACAGTGCTTGTTTTATGAAAAGTCTATATAGTAAGGTGCTATATGCTGGATGGCAAACAGCAAGAATCAATAATATCTGGGCTACTATGTCTGGCAATCCAGAAAATGTGTTCTATTTTTGACCCATGTAAGCCCATCTCACGTCAGGTGGAGGGCATACTGCTATACTATCTTTGATGGTTCCATGGCACTATAAAAAGAATATTTTTTTATGCAGCTGTCTTGGTATACCAAGACTATTCCATCAATATTAGCTAGGTTCAGTCCTTCAAAAATGGTTATGCTCTTCACTGAAAATGTGAAGGGTATCCTTCAGGTAGGGAATAACTATACCCCTCAACTGTCTAGAATTTCACATAATGTCCAGATTTTTGCCTCAGTTTTTTGGTCTGTTCCTCGTAAAAGGTGTAGTTTCTGGATAATCAGTGAGGTTTGCAGTCAATAAATAATGATAGAAGTTTGAGTTTCAGACTTCCTGTCCTTCAAAAAATATATGCTAATGCAAATCATGTTATTCTACCAATTCTCTAAGTTTATAAGAGCAATATTTAAACTTTTCCCTAATTTTGGTCCTTTGTCCCCTATTATTTTAGGCTTTGTCCAGAATTCTTTAGCAAAGAAACTGAGATGTATGGTAACAACTGAATTGTAAAAGTCAGGCACCCCATACAAAGTCATCCACATGGTAAACAAGCACTCCAGTATTGTTTGTTCTCCTCTAGTCAGTGGAAAATTCTAGTGTCAACCAGTGAGATTCTCCATCCTGGCTTAACAATCATAGTTTTCAATTTGTTAAATCAACAGAGCGATCTGCCAGAATTATAAACACTTTCTGAGGAGTTTTCAGAATCATTCCACACATTTTTCCTCAGGAGGGTAAAAGGCATAAATGTCATTTGAGAGCTCCTTACTTTTCACAAAAATGAATCTGTTGGAAGTTATTTTCTGTAAGTTTCTTCAAGCCACCTTGCCCCAAGATGTGCTTTGGGTGTTATTCCTTGTAAAGTTTCTTTAAAGGTGCACATCCGCATTGTGGAAATGCATTTTTGACCAGCATCATTAATTTCTTCAACATCATTATCTTTCCAGCTCTCTATCTCATCCTGTTTTGCTGAATCAAAGATATGTGCCTAGTCAGAAGTATATCATAGTCCATCTAGGAGTTAGAGGAGTGTATCTTATCAATTTCTAGTTCATTATGAATATCTTATACGTGTGATGTGTTAACAAACTCTGTTTTCTGAACTATCAGCTGGGTGTAAGCATTTCAAATTATACCACTTCTTATGTCTTTCTATAGCTTTATCAGCCCAAGCCAAGATTTCAGCTGCATGTGGCACCCCTTTTTTTCTCTGTACTTAAATCCTGTGCTTTTTAAAATACCTTTATCAAAAAATCACTTAACATAGGCAGTTATACATTTCTAGAAAACCATATTAACACATTTTTTTTTCATTTACATACATTATATATTACATAAATGTTTTCTCCCTTTCTTTGTAGAACTGTTCTTTTTTCAGACATAGGCAAACACACATTAACAGAAAAGAAAACAAACCATATTAACATTTACTCCATAAGCATACTTTATATTTCACATAAATTTATTCATAATTATTAAGTCCAACATTACATAAATTGCTGAGTCCTGTCTTCTATTAAACCTCACTCCTCCTAAACATTATTCTGCATATATTGTTCCTGCAGTTTCTGTTTATCTCTATATAATTTGCTCTTTCCTTTTCCTAAAGCTACCTCTTCCAGTTCTTTTGTCTCTTTTATAATATTAAGTACTTCAAATACAGTTGGTTTAGATTCTGATTTCCATTTTCTAGCATGTATTATTTTTTCTTGACAATTCAGATCCTGTGTCCCAGCTCAAAAACAAACAAACAAACAAACAAAAAAAAAAATATATATATATATATATATATATATCAGTCTGATCTGTAAGGCAATGGAGCGAATCATTATGGAACTCATAAATGGAGAGATTGGGAACCTCCAAACACTTGACCCCACACAGTTCAGCTTCGTCAAGGGCAGATCATGCCTCCTGAACCTGATGGACTTCTTTGAGACAGTTACTCAGGGTATAGATAAGGGAAAGGAGGTACACACGGCTTACCTTGACCTTGCTAAAGCATTTGATACCATTCCCAATTTGGGTATTATTGATAAATTCACCAACCTGGGCATAAACCCTTACGTCACAAGATGGATCGCAAACTGTCTCTCAGACAGATCCCACAAAGTAAGAGTAGCGGGATCTATGTCCGAATCCAGACTAGTAATGAGCGGTGTGCCTCAGGGCTCTGTCCTGGGGCCCCTCCTGTTCGGCATATACTTCTCAGAAGTACAGGCAAGCACTGAAGGGCTGTGGCTGACCAAGTTTGCGGACGACTGCAAACTGGTTGCTATAATAGAGTCTCCGGCCGACATGGATGTCCTCCAGAAGGGCCTTAATGAGACTGATGCATGGTGTCAAAGCCATGGTCTCAAGCTAAATGCTAAAAAATGTGTAGTAATCCCCTTTGGAAAAAACAGAGTACCCGCAAACTACCACATAGGAGGTAACCCCCTGAAATCTGAAGAAGTAATAAGGGATCTAGGGACCCAAGTAGATAGTCAGCTTTCCTTTGATAATCATGTTGCCAAGGTGGTTAGAAAATCCTTCTGTGTGACCCATCTGATCACGAAAGGGTTCGCATCAAGATCTAAGGATGCAGTGGTGCCCCTCTACTCTTCCCTCATCAGACCCATTACTGAATACAATGCACCAATTGGAATGTACCTGGCTAGGCATCTCCAGCAGCTGGAGAGACCACAGAGGTACCTCACTAAGAGGATTACTGGCCTCAAACAGTTGCCCTATGCAGCACAATTGAGAAAACTAAGGCTTTTCTCTGTTACATACCGCCTTCTCGGAGGCAATCTCTGTCTAACATACAGAGCCATGTCCAACCCAGAACTGTTGAACATGCTCCATCTTAGCAAAACCAAATCCACTCAAGCTACATGCTCTAGGGATATAAACCTCAGCACAACAATGAGTAGAACATGATGGAGGGATAGATTCCCTTCACAAAGACTTCCCTTGCTATGGAACAAGGCCCCGATCTACATAAGACAGAGCCCCTCACTATCACTCTTCAAGAGGAACCTTGATGAGTGGATGGGTAACAGAAGTTCACACCAGGGATCATACCAACAGCTCTACTAGCTAGGGGCCAAGGTTACTAGCTGCTAGATCAAGGGCCTAGGGAACTAACCAAAGGGGCGGTGAATACCGCACAACATTGCTGGGCTAATATATGCCTTCGGGCAAATAGCCCAGTACCTATCTATAAACCTATGAACCTATATATATATATATATATATATATATATATATATATATATATATATATATATATGGGTTTATATTCGATTCTTGAAAGCCGACAATGTTGAATCTGACATTGTCGACACAAGAATAGCGAAACTGTTGAATATTGAGCATGTAAACAGAAATCTCCATAAGGGGAGATTTCCATTTACTTCAATGTAGTGCGGTCTTGGAGTTGGTATATTTAAGTAGCGGGGGGTGGGGGGGTTACAGGGGGACTTGCCCCCCTGCCTGCACCGTTTAAGTTTTTTTTGTTGTTTTTATTTTTTTCTGAACATTCGATGTTTTAACAGTTCGATCACTATAGGTCAACCTTTAGTGATTCAAACTGTTAAATATTCTATGTTCTAATATAGACCCTATATGTGTACACACATATATATATATATATATATATATATATATATATATATATATCCTTAATTACAGCCATTTGTTCACTCAGTATTTCTGTCAGAGTACTGTGTATTAAAGTTTTTAAATCTACGTACTCATTACACTCCCAAAACGTATGTTCCCTGTTATCTCTTTCTTCCCCATCACACTCCAACATTTGCTATCTACCAGAGGGGAAAAAATCATTTGAAGTCTGCTTGGGGTATAAAAATACCTGTTTAAACATTTCCAAGCAAAGATCCTAAATTTTCTCGACTTTGTTGCACATGCGCGTGCCATGCATATGTCCTCTGATTGTTCTCTTATAAATTGCTTTTGCAGTATCTCTTCCCATTCTTTTCTAATCTTCGCTGATTGATTGTTAGAGTTATCATGCAATATTTTATATGCCTTACTAATCTTCAGTTCTGTAACAGCAACTTCTGTTCTAGTTTTAGCTAAAATCCCCCAACAAAGTAAGTCTTTCACTTAAGATCCCCCATCCCTTTCTTTTTGCATATACTCTGATAACAAATGTCTTCTTGGTCTTATCTAATCTATTACCTCTCCTTGTCCAGTTATTTGCTTCAAGTACCTTGGTTCCATTTCCTGAGTTTTTTCCAGTAAATTCCATTCTTCTTATTGCCTAGTTTGTGTATCCCTATTTGTAGTCATCCCTATTGGCATAATCTCCTTTCTCAATTCTTGCATTGGCTTACTTCTTAGAATACTTTCTGCTACTTTATGAATATAATAGTCTGCATAATTTTTATTATTCTCTTTAAGGATCTGGATCCAAAATCCCACTTTCTCTTTATTTCTTGAACTATCCCCATATACACACTCTTCATCATCAACCTTTTCCATTTTGATTTATAAACTTCTGCTATGTGTATGAGGCTTAACTGTCTAGCTCTAAATATTCCTTCAAATCAGGTGATAATAAACCACTTTGTTCTATCGGAAGGATAATTTTAATCCACTTAACTCTTGCTGTCCCAAATAATTCCTTCAACTCTTTATTAATTATTGCCCACAACTTCCCCACTGATTGATAAAAATATGCCTAACCTGTATATAAAATTAAAGGGACTAAAACAAGTTTCTCTGCTTGTATCTTACTATCCATATCCATAAACAAGAACTTTCATTTTCTCAGTTTTTGTATCATCTTTTTTTAATCTCCTCCAACATATCTTCAGCTTCCATAACAGAAACCTTTTTATAATCCATATTCCTGTAATTCATTTTGTTGTGTACCTCTGACTATGAGTATTGCTAAACCAATTCATGTGTAGGTACATAATTTAAGGCTATAGCTTCTGTTTTATCTTCATTCATTTTATATCCCGAAAAGACATGAAACTGTCCCACAATGTTCCACAGCACCGAGATGTCCTTTTCTGGATGCATATTCTGCAAATAAAGCCAACTTTTCTTCATTACCATACCAATTATATCCTTACATTTCTGAGTCCCTTATTTTCTTTGCCAATGGATTTAAATATAAACCAAACAACAAAGAGGAAAGAGGACACCACTGTCTGATTCATCTCTTCAGACAACATATTAGAGAGGAACCCTCAGTTCTTGCCTCTGATCCTTCATATATCCTCCTAATTAACCTTATTATTGTATCAGGAAATGCAAATGATATAATTGCCCTACTCCTAAAATCCCAGCTTAGTCTGCTGAATGCTTTCTCTGCATCAAGACCCAACAACAACAGTGATATTTTCTTATGTTCTGCTTCCCTCTGGATCATCACTGTTTTATTAATGTTGTCAAATGTTTGCTTCCCTTCCACAAAATCACATTGATCCATATCTATCAATTTTGGCAAGACATTTGCCATTCTTTTAGTATAGCTATAAACACTTTATAAGCATGGTTTAAAATTGAAATGGGTCTGTATAAATCGGGTCTATATTGAATCAGCGAATGCTGAAAAAAGCGAACACTGATTCATCAACCCTATTTCAGCAAACGCTGAAAATCCCGAACACCTGGAACAGCGATTTTTTTTTCTCAGGGAAAAAAATTGCTGGGCCGGTTTTGGGAGTTTGCCATTTCCTCCACTGTGGTGCAATCTCGGAGTTGGTATATTTAAGTAGGGGGTGTGGGGGGCACAGCCCCCCACATCGGGGGGCAGGGGGCAAAGCCCCCCCACATTAAATGCTGTTTCAAGGTTTTTTGTTTTTTGTTCTTTTTTTTGTGGAACAGCGATTTTTTTTCCCTAGGAAAAAATCGCTGTTCTGAGTGTTCGGCATTTTCAGCGTTCGCTGAACTAGGGTCGATGAATAAGCATTCGCTTTTTTAAGCATTCGCTTATTTAATATAGACCTATATAAATCTGGGTTTGATGGGTATTTACTATCCTTAGGTAATACAGCCACCACAGCTTTCTTCCAAGATGTTGGTGCTTCTCCTCCTTTTAAAATAGTGCTAAACGAAATCTTCCTGATATTTATCACATTCTTCCTTAATATCTTCCAAAATTCCACATGATTACCATCTCTTCCTGGAGACTTTCCTGAAGAGCGGTTATACATCACCATTTTTATCTCATCCACTCCTATCTTAACTGTTAATGGTTGAGCCTCGTGTACCTCTAACCTTGGCATGATTAAGTCTTCCATAAATACTTCCATTTGTGCTCTTTCTTGATTTCCACGTCTCTGCTCTATACAGGTTTTCATAAAATTTCTGAAATATCTCTAAAACCTCTATACTATATCTGGTTATTTTTCTTGTTATATGCTCCCTAAATTTTACAACAACCCTTCTAGTTTCTGATGCCTAAATCATTATGCTAAATGTTTTCGTGCTCTGAAGTTATAATCAAAAATAGTTGCATATTATCCAGATACTCCCTTATTTTCTCTCTGGCAGCCTGTATTTTGCATCTCTTCTTGTTCTATGAGATTCCCCTTATTTTTCAATAGTTTAACCTTTGTCAGCCCCTCTAAGTAATTAAACACAGCGAAAATATACAAGCTGAATCCTTTCAATGAAAACTAAAGTCAGAAGATAATCTTCTTAATCAAAAGTAATAAAAAAAATAAATCAACAGCAATATAAAAATACATAATTTAAACATGAGTTTGATTAATGCAATGACATCATTGCATTTAAACACTATTCCCAGTAATAACAACTTATACTTAGAGACAAACCATAAAATATTACATTAGTCTCATTTGAAAAATAAATATTACTTATCCATACTGTGAATTATTGTATGCACCACAACGTTATAAAAAACTATATTATTTCCTTCTATAAGAATAAATCATCAATAGTCTTCTAAATATCAATAAGTAAATAAATAAATACATGTTAAAAATATTAATCAGCTTAAACAGTTTCACATAAACTATTTGCCAAACCTCTAAATCATAATTTAGCTGCATGCAATTTTAAAACTGAATTAGTTGAAGTATACTCATTTAAAGCCAGGAGTGCAGTGATATTTAACTTTGGTTGCCACAATAACTCCTTATACTGCAATCTAGTCTCCCAAGTGTCACCTCTCGGATTAGGAGTCACAATTTTAAAAATACCAAACAGAAACTTAACAAAGTTCCCACATCATTCACAGGGTTTGAGCAAAGTGTTGTTGGTATTTTTTCTTTCAACATCATGCTCATATTCATAAATTCAGTTTGTTAATGTTCTTTTTGTTTTAACTGTGTAAAAACTGGAGCACGTGGAACACTTTGCTGTGTATACTATTACTTACTTCCAAAATGCACCCTTTGCACCTTCAAGATAGAATTAGAAATATTTTACAAACTTACATGTTCTCCTACCAAAATATTAAAACACTGATTGCAATGTTCAATGGTACCTTTAACATTTATCCTCTTGTTATTGCCCACAGACTTTTTTTTCTCAATAAGGCTTTCAGATTATTCACAGTTTTGTAAACAAACCCAAGGTGTCCACCCATGCTTTTATAAGTAGAATCATTAACTCTAAAATACTTAATTTGCTCTTAATAACATCCTTCATATAGGTGGAACCTTTGATAAATTGCAGAACAAATGTTTTTTCAAAATTCTTATCCACATCCAAATTGTCATCAAGGGTGTCAAAATTATCTGTAATGAAACCTACCTCTAAACAGGGTTTAAACCTAGTTTCCTTTGCTTTTCTTACTTACTCACTAATTTCCTCCACCAATTTTCTGGGGTCCCTGCATCAGAAAACATACACTCCAGTTTTTCTTTTTCTTGTTATGAACGTCATTGTTGAAAACCATACATGCCAGTCTTATAAACTGGCCTTTAATAAGATATTTTTTAAAAGAAGTATGGTAAAACTCCTAAAATGTAGGTAAGCATTACTAAACGTTGGCGTCCAGTATATATTAGATGTAAAACCTCCATCTCTCTTAGTTATGGTTGTGTGCAGATAATCTGCCTTATTAACATCAAATTGATATGCAATCATAAGGGAGTTGGTGGCTGTCTTCAAATAATTCAAAAATTCTGGTAAAATCCCCTGCGGTTCATTCCATTGGATGAATATATCATCCAGTAATCACAAATATAAATCACAACCACCCTCACCTTTACAAGATTTTATAGTTCACAAAGATGTATCACTCATCAATGACCTTAAAATGGCTTGTTCATGCTTAGCAAGATGTTGATTTTAAGAGCTACTTCTACACTTGTCCAGCTTGTAAATATTGGTTGTACAAGCCTTTTCAAAAGTTTGAACTAAGGGTTGTAAAGCTGGGTTAAAAGTACTCCTTATGTATATGATATTCCTGTCATGTCTCTATCCACCCCAGAAAAAGGTATTGCCAAATGTAATTTTCTGATAAACAATTTTAACTTTAAAATAGCATCCACTACAGCAAACTTGTTACTGGGATAAAAGTGAAATCCTTTTCAAATAGCATAAAATGAACTAGGGTACTATTGAGGTGGCTATAACTAAAATGTGAAAACCTTTGTGGATGGCCATCAACCCATCATACTCTGAAATTAAACATTCATTCATTTAAAGGTGTTCATGTGTCACTAATTTATCCATCTCCTTCCTCTCCTTCTGCCTCTCCCCTTCTTGTTTCTGCTCCACCCCTGTTAATTGTTCCCCCTCTAATCAGGTAGCTTGTTCACTACCCTTTCTGACCTGCATGGTGAGGGATAACCTAAAGAGCTGTCAGTGTTGTCAAGGTTGTGCTTCCCTCTGGATTATCATTGTTCTATTAATGTTGAAAAAAGTTTGGCTGCCCTCCACAAAACTACAATGATCCTTATGTATCAGTTTTGGAATCACCTTTACCATTCATTTAGCCATTATAGATATAAACTGTCTTTAGGTATTACAGTCAACCTAACTTTTATTCAGGATGCTGGGGCCTCCCCCCCCACCTCCCTTTTAAAATACTGTTAAACAAAACCTTCCAGATTTTTATCATTTTTTCCCTCCTAGCCTGCAGATTTCCACTTGAATACCATCTATTCCTGGATACTTTCCTGCAGATTGGTTATACATAACCATTTTTATCTCATCTCCTCATATTTTAACTGTTAATTGTTAAGCCTCATCTACTTTTAACTCTATCATGTTTAAGTCTTCCATAAATATTTCCATTTGTACATTTTCTTAATTTCCACACTTCTCTGCTATATACAAATTTTCCAAAATGTCTTTAATAGCTCTACAGGATCTCTGGTTATTTTTATTGTTATAGGCAGCCTAAGTTTGGCAACAACCCTTTCTACTTTCTGTTGACTAAGTCATTGTGCCAAAACTTTTTGTGCTCTGGAATTATTATAAAAAAAACACAGTTACTTAACAGCACTTTCTAAACCCATGCATATTATCCAGGTACACCCTTGTTTTCTTTTTAGCGGTCTGCAATTGCATCTCTTCTTCTTCTGTGAAATTCCCCTTATTCTGTAATACTTTGACAGTTGTCAGTTCCTCTAAATAGCTGTTGTTACTTCATAACCAGATCTGTTCATTTTTTTTTTATTTCTACCCCATTTTTAAACTCTGATTTCATTTTACCCCAGTCACTAGCTATAACTTCTCGTGTATGTTCAGTCTTCCCTAAGAACTCCCAAATAATTTCCACTACCAATTCCTTAAATTCCTCTCTTTTTTTAACAGGTAGGCAATGAAGTGCCATTGCCTCATCTTTACTTTATTACCCTGCATTTTTGTCTTAATAATTATTAGTGCATGATCTGAAACAGTTATTGAATGTGTGCCAAAGTTCTCAGTTAAATACACGTTCCTGTGAAATATAATTTCTGTCTGTATATTGGGAAATAATATGTAAATTCTGTCAGGGATCCTACTGCTCTTTCATACCAAATATTTTCACACCTTTCTTCAAAGATATACCCTCTTTTGTTATATTTTCCCTTCTAAGCCCCTAAATACATCCTCACTGTTGCAAATCAAATTCCAGTCCCCACGTATATGTTATATTCCTTGCTGAAAACTGATTATTTTTCCCAAGATTTTTTTTAGCTCCATAACAGCAGTTTTAAATAGAATATAACACATGCCAGCATAATCATTATCCCTTGCCATTTATCCCTTACTACCCCAAATCTTCCATTATTATCTTTTTTTCCCCTCTTCTGTCTCTAGTGGAGGTCCTATAGTAATTAATATAAGTACTCCTGTTTTCCTTTGTCCCTCATATTCTGCTGAATATCCACCCTAAAATCATTTTGTTGTCAAATTCACATGCTCTGTTCTTTCCGAATGTGTCTCCTATAGTATTGTTATTTGCAATGCATTTCTTAATATAATTAAATATTTTTTTCATTTTATCTACACCTGTGAGACCATTCACATTCCAAAATAATATGGAAACTGTTGCCATAATAGTAAGAGATCATTATTACCTATTATATATGGCAGCTTTTTAAAATGTCTATTTCCAGCTTTTGTGAAACATGCACCCACTAATGTTTGGTAGGTTAATCCTTTATACAATTGTTTTCTTATCTCATCATTGGAATCTATGTCAGATTTTACAAGAATTTTTGTTTTAATAAAAACACGTACCCCCCCCCCAAGAATAGCTCCATAAGCTGTTAATTTAATACAAACACATGTAACTATATACATTCTCAAATAATAAAAGTTTACCCATCCTAATAGGAACATTTTTCCCAAACAGATAGCTGCTAATACAGGCCTTAATTATCCTGAAGTTGTGGTTATCCATGCTAAGATGCACATTATTACATGTGCTTTTACTTACACTAATTGGTGTCTGTTCTTTTCTTTAGCTTTATTCCTCTCCCAGATGTGAAAACAACTTGCATGCTTTCAGAAAACATTAACTTTTAGACTTGAAGAAACCAGTGTTCTGGCTTTTTATTGCCCTCCATGAAAATATAAGGGAAAGCACAGTCATGCAGCCTGAAAGACAAGCTTAATCCAGACATTTGTCTATGTAAAAGTAAGATAAAACAAATCTGTTGTGTGTGTGTGTGTGTGTGTGTGTGTGTGTGTGTGTGTGTGTGTGTATATATATATATATATATATATATATATATATATATATATATATGCGTGTGTGTGTATGTATATATATATATTGTACCCCATCCACCACCTCAACAATCCAAGATTACAGTCATATTTCACAAATGTGAATGATGTTTTGCAGTCCCAACTTTATTCACTAATTTCTGTGTTGATTGTTGTCTTCCTGTTAATGTCTTCCAACTCCAGATTCTAGTTAAATTCCAAGGTACTCCTGATTCTTTCAGGTAATTTCTGTGCTCTTTGATATGTCTCAAGCATTTTCCTTTGGAAAATTGGAAAAGGTTTCAGTGGCAAAGTCTTTCCATATTCTTTAATATCAGAAGAATGAAAAGCAGAGTTCCCTTCTGCTTGATGGCTCACTTTTTGTTGGACAAACTTTTGTAATTCCTCCTCAGCCTGTTCCATATTTAAACAATTACATTTATCCTTCAGGAAAACTATTCTGAAGACAGATAGAAACAGCATCTTTACTAATACAGATATTGACTGCTTTCTCATAACCATATTTGTAGCAAATACACAGTGTGCCCTTCCAATTAACAGTTCTTGCTGAGGAATGTCAGTCCAGTTGCTTAGTTGTGCTTTCATAAAATTAATGCAGTCCATTCCTTCTTGTTTCTCCAGTATAGCAGAAAATTTCATATTTTCCCAATGTGCTCTGTCTTCTAATTCTACCATATTTTGAAACATCTCTTCTTGAACAGTTTTATCAGCTCACATGAAAATCATTTAAAGATTTTTCTATTTTTTCACCCTTTTTGTTATTTGAGTTGATGTATTCCTTTGGAGTTTCATTTATTTTAATCAGCTGTGAATATATCTGACTTATTTTTCCCCTCTAGATTACTGGAAGTCATGTCTTGCACCATAGCTGGAGCTTGAATTGTTTTTTACTGAACAGCTGCAGGATTCTTCACAGTCAGGGTTTTCTCCTCAGCTTTTCTAGTTGATTTTTTTTTCAGGGTCTCTTAGTTTCTTCTTTGCTGGTATCCAGGCAATGTACTTACTAGCCAGTAACTGAACTGACTAAAAGTGACAAGAGTTACTGGCACTTGTGTTTCAGTATCTTTTTTCACACTGGGAGAGCTGAAGTCAAGCTGTTGAGCAATGTGCAGCAAAGTTGGAAAATCACAGTGTTCTAATATTTTGATAGGATAATATGTAATTTTGGAAAAATTTCTAATTCTATCTTGAAATTGCAAAGGCAGCACTGTGGAAGTAAGGGCTTGGTATATATAGCAAATAGATCCACATGCCCCCATTTTTACATAGGTAAAACAGAAAGAACTTTGAGAAAACTAATTATAAACATGAGCACAATGTTAAAACTAAAAAATACCAGTAATACCTTGTTCAAACACAGAGATCAATGTGGGAACTTTATTAAGTTTCTATTTGGTATCTTGGAAGTTGTAACTCCTAACCAAACAGGTGGCACTTGGGAGACTAGTTTGGAGTATAAGGAGTTGTGGCAACTGAAATTAAATGCCACTGCACTTATGATTTTAAATAAGTATACTTGAATTAATTCAGTTTTACAATTGTGGGCAGGTAAATTATGATATAGATATTTAGTAAATTGTTTATGTGAAACTGTTTAAATTGATTAATATTTTTTTATTTTTTTTACTTATTTATATTTTGTAGACTACTGATTTTTTTACAACTTTTGTGGTAGATACAATAAGTCACAGTAAGGATAAGTAATACTTATTTCTCAAATATGAGTAATGTGATATTTTATGGTTTGTCTCTTGAAGTATAAGTTGCTATTGTTGTAAACAGTATTTAAATGCAGTGATGTCATTGCATTAATCAAACTCCTGGCTAATTTATGTCTTTTGACATTGTTGTGGATTTAATTTTTTATTTCTTTTTTAATTAAAAAAAGCTAACCATTATCTTACAATTCCAGTTTTCATTGAAATGATTCAGCTTGTGCAGTTTCACTGTGTTTATTTGTTTGGTTTCTGCACTGGCAGTCTGCCTGGAGGTTATCAGTTTTTTTACTCCTCTAAGTAATTCCTACTACTTATTAAGTGCATATATCTTTCTATTTTATTTTTGCCTTGATTTAAACTCAATTTTCATTTTATCCCACTCACTAACTATAACTTCTGAAGATATTTCTATCTTCCCTAATAACTCTAAGATAATTTCCACTTCCCATTCCTTAAATTCCTCTCTTTTTAACATGTAGGTGTAAAAGTGCCATTTTCTCATTTTTACTTCATTGCCCTGGAGTTTTATCTTATTTTTTGTTTATGCAAGATCTAAAATAGTTATTTGTTGTGTGTCAAAGCTTTCATTTAAATGCAAATGTTCTCATGAAATATAATTTCTGTCTAGTCTAGGCCAGTTATTGTACCTTGGGGAATAATATGTAAATTCTGTTTCTATTCCTACTACAGAATTCACATCTTGCATACCAAATATTTCATAAATTTCTTCAGAAATCTACACTTTTTTTTTAGTTTCCCTTCTAGGTCCCCCTGATGCATCATCACTATTGCAAATCAAGCGCCAGTCCCCATTGGAAATTAATATTCCTTGTTTAAAGCTAATTGTTTCTCCCAAACTGTTCTTAAGCTCCTTAATAGCAGTTTTTGGTTGAATATAAATGCATGCCAGCATAATTCTTCACCCTTGCCAGTAGCCTCTTACTACCATAAATATATCATTATTGTCATTTTCCCCGCTTCTATCACTATTTGAGCAAAGCCCTTTAGCAAATATTATAATTATTCCACTTTTCCTTTGTCTCTGATATTCTGCTGAATATATGTGTTGAAATATTTTCTTTGCTAAATCCACAGCTCATTTCTTTCCAAATGTGTTTTATACAGCAGTGATATTTGTACTCTGCATTTCCTATTATAATTCAGTACACTTTCCTTTCTGTCTATACCTATTTATGTTTCAAGATAATTTGGATGGAGAAGCCATTATGATAAGAAGTTATTGTTTCTACCTATTATACATGACAGTTTTTCTGAATATGTATTTCCAATTTTTGTGTTACATGCAGACATGTTTGTCAAGTGGGTCTTTTATGCAGTTGTTTCTTGTCATTTCCATTTGAACCTGTCACATTTTCACGACTTTTTTAATGAAATCCTTCAAAAAAATAAATACATTTTCAAAACACACCCATTACTTAATAACACAGACCAAACACACAAAACTATGTAAATCTTAAAAATGTAGTTTGACCCTCCAGATAGCAATAATTGCCCCAAATTGTATCACAGGCATTACCTAACCCAAAATTAAGGTTATCCGGTTATCCATGCTAAAATGCATGCTACAGCTTGTGTTCCCACTTACACTGATTGCTGCTGTCTGTTCTTTTATTTCCCATAGTAATTACAGCAGATAGGATCAGCACTGAGGTTAACCACTAATAGAGAACAAAAAATCCAAACCAATGAACAGGAAAACACTTCAGAAACTAGAAACACTGAATAGGTGTTCAGTTTATTGAGTTTTGCTAAATAAACTGAACATCTGTTCAGCATTTCAAGCTGCTGGAATTTTTTCTGTTCATTGTTCTTTTCACCATTCCTTTCTCAGATGTGAAAAGCATGTATGCTTTCAGAAAACATGAAATTTTAGCCCTAAGATAAAGTACACTAGCTAAAATTGCACACTGTTCTATTAAATGCATTAAAGTATTAAGTATGCTAGATAGGCTGTTTTTTTTTTATTCATTTTCACAAATCTCAAACATTATTTAGTACTGAACTGCTTGATATTGTGCCCCTAAATTTGCCATTTCCTTTGGCAAGCAATGCTCAGAACTCTCAAGTTTATTTGCTTGCACCTGCTGATAGATCGTGTCCATGGAAAAGTACTCAACAAAGAATCTTTGTAAATTTCACTCAGAAAAGAATGTACAATTACCTTCAGCTGCAGACAGTTTGACTCCCATTGACCATTTGCTAATGAAAAAAGCTGTCTTTGCTGATGTAAGAAACTTAGCGTTTGTCCATGGCTTTCATCATTTTATCTTATTTATAAAGGCTACTTGCTTGTTTATAGCTTAAGCCAAGGGTATTTATCTAGATATTCACCACTGTAAAAATAAGATAAAATATCTTAATTCTACATATAATATAATCAGTGAACTTTTATACCCCACCCCCATCCTGGCAGCCTGAGATCACAGCATATTGACATTAGACTTGCTTAAAGACTATATTTGTTGCACCTTAAAAAGTACTTGCTTACTTGAATATTTTAACACAACAGTCACTGAAAAGACTCATCCCACATTTACAATACCCCTGACTTCACACTATACACAACTGCTTTACTATATACAACATCCGGTTTATGTCATGAAATGCTTTATACAAATACTAATAAGAACAAAATTTAGTCTATTTACAGTTAAGATTTTCCCTTTTAGTGTCCTTCTAAACATTAATAACATAAAGTGGGATACATTCTTTACAGTCCACCTACAAGTTTAACAAAGTCAATAAAAATCCATTTTTAGCCACTTTTTCTTGCAAAGCCATATTTCACAAATGTGATTGATACTTTGTAGTCTCCCTTTATTCACTAATTTCAGTGTTGCTAGTCATCTTGCTGTTCATCTCCATCTCCCAACAACAGACTATGGTTTAAGTCCAAGATACTCCTGGTATTCTATCAACTCCTTTATTTGTTTCTGTCCCTCAAGCATTTTCCTTTGTAACATTGGAAAAGTTGTCACTAGTAAAGTCTCTCTATAAACTTCAGTGATAGAAGAATGAGAAGCAAGTGCCCTTTGGCTTGCTGGCTCACTTTTTATTGGATAAACTTTATTTCCTCCTTAGTGTGTTCTACATTAAAATGCATTTGATCCTCCAAGAAAAAAAAATACTCTTTAGACATCTGGATGCATCAGCTTTAATTTCACATCTGCCTCTCAGCATGCCCTGATTGTTGGAATAAAATTGATTTTATTCTGCCTGGTATACAGTAAATAATAATTTTCTACAAACACCCTGCTGTCTCCAATTTCTAATACTTTGCCCTTCTGGCATGATTTTGTCAAGATCTACTCTTTATGCTGGTATGATTGCATTTTTAACAATGTAGGTCTTGGCTGCTTTTTCAAGGCCAGGTTTGGAACATACACTCAATGACCCCTTTCAATTAACACATTCTGCTGTGGAATACCAGTCCCGTTGCTTATTTGTGCTTGCATAAAATTAATACAGTCTGTTCTTTCCAGTTTCTCTGGTACAGTAGAAATTCTCAGGTTTTCTCTGAACACTTCTAACTTTACTATTTTTGAAACTGCGTTTCTCGAGAAGCCTCATAGTCAGCCAGCTTTTTTTTTCATTTCAACCACTGATTTTTGCAATTTTATCAGTTCATCTGAACAGCTAGTTAAAGCTTCTTCTATTTTTTTCCAGCTTTTTGTTATTTGAGTTGATGTATTCCTTCAATGTTTCATTTATTTTAATCACCTCTGAGTATGTCATTTGCTTTATTTTTTCCCTCTAAAGTACTGAAAGCCATCTCTTGAACCAAAGCTGAAAATTGAACCACTTTTTGCTGAACAGATGCAGGATCCTTTCCAGACAGTGTTTTCTCTTCACCTTTTCTAGTTGATTTTCTTTCATGTTTGCCAAATATCTTCTTTGTTGGCATCCAGGCAGTGTACTTAATACTCAGTAATTGAAGTTTGCCCCCAAAAACAGCTTCAAAGTTTCTATTTTCACATGGAGAGCTGAAATCAAGCTGTTGATCAGTGTGCAGACATCTTGAAAGTAACTTTATATAACTGTTCTTGAGTCCAACATTACATAAATTGTTCAATTTTTGCCTTCCCTTAAACCTCACTTCTGCTCCTGAATATTATTGTGCATGCATTGTTCCAAAAATTCCATGTATTTGTATATAATTTGCTTCTTCCTTTTTATAAAAAAATCTACTTCCAATTGTTTTATCTCTTTTACAATATTCAATACTTTAAATACAGTTAGTTTAGATCACAAATCTTGTGGTTTGACCTTTTTTCAGACAGAGGCTATTGCCTTGTTGCATTACCTGTGGTTGCTTCACTCCATCTTTCACAAATTGATCCTTATACATTTTAGAATTCTTTATCTCACTGTATCCATATTCTGAGTTCTTTTGTATCATTTCTGATATGTCTCTCATCATTATCATTTTTATTGTCATACTGGCCCTCTACCTCAGTCTTGGACTTTACACAGCCATAAAGGATGCTGTGTAAAGCACAAATGTTGCCATACCTCACAAATACCACAGTTCCATCCTGGCCACTGACATCTGTGAGTCCTTTTCACCTGCAGAGTCAGCCATTTTTTCTAGTATACCTTTTCTCCCATTTCAAACATTTTATTTCTTGTAGAAAATTGTTTCCATATCGCTGGCTAAATTCTCTCCAAACATTTGGCCTCAGCAAATTATCACCTTGATGTATGTGATGCTGAAATATTTCCTACCACTTCCATGTTTCTTTTAGGCACTTCAAGAACAGGCTACTTAGTCAAAACGGAAGGGAGATTTGGTTTCTGCTGAAATGTGAGCTGATATGAACTATAGCTATAGATCTTCTGCAGAGTATTTTTTTTTACAGTTTATACCCCAGTCTAATGCTGTCTTCCCATTGCATCTCTAACCAGCCTTTACTTTTACATTTTTTTCATTTAGACTCTGTGCATTTCTTTTTTTTTGTAATGAACATATGCTAGCATGGGGATAGTTTCAGTTCTGAAGTTCTCTGCCATATCTCTCATTATATTATTATTATTATTATTAAATTCTCTGCAACTGTCACTAAATATTTTAGGGAGAACTCTACTTGACCATCCAGTAATGATTACATTTCTTTACAATTTCTGATAGTCTGTGTTTGAGTCCATAATGCTTCCAGCAATGAAACCTTTAAATTGACTGGAGATATGAAGATAAGAAACTACCAGGATCAAATTCACGCAAGTCTAAATCAGTTGTCGTATTATACACAGAGGCCAGAGGTATGCCAACAATGGATCTAGGTTTAGGTCTGCTGTATTTGATGCCAACCTCACATTTGCCAACAATATGCCTCAAGCTAGAAATACATTCAGGTTCTTTGTTTCCTGACCTATAAAGTAATTTCTGCAGTTTCTCTGCAGAAGCATATCCAGACTGAAGATACACCTTAAAATTTTCTTTTTCTTGGTTATTTTCTCTGAAACTCTCGGGACTTTGTTCTCACATTCACTCTACTTAAGGTCTTAATCTAGAATGCTGGCATAGTGCTGTCCAGAGCTAAAGAATGTAAGAGTCACTGTTTGCTTTAAACATCATTCCTTTGTCATTTTTTTATATTCACAACTGTTCCTGCACTTTTTAAGGATGTCTTACTCAGCAGCAAAGGTCTGTCAACTGAGCTATTTCTGTTTCACTATCATAGTTACCTTGTCCTGTTTTCAGCTGGTACTTGACAAACTCTTGATGGAATGCACTACTATTTCATATCCAAGTCTAAATGTTGAAATACTGGCTGTATTCATTTTCAATATATTTTCCATCTCACTCTGACGCAATCTACTGATACAGCTCTCTAACCTCTTTTCTCTACAAATGGTGTATGTATATGCAGTACTAATCACAGATGACCGACAAAATCTACTACAAAAATGTGTGCATCTGAAACTGACTCATTTCATTTTAAGTTTAATGGGGATATTGATGTAAATAGGTGCGCCTGTTTTTTTTTTCTCTCTCTTCTTCTCTCCTTCTCCTTATTCAGAAAAATCTGCTTAAAACAGCATGACAAAAGAAAAATTAGTGTGATTTTTTTTTTCATTCTTGCATAGGGGAATGACTGGGCTAAGACCCTTGCCTTAAACTAGTAACAAATTTTAAGAGTAGACAAGTAAATGAAAATGAATATTGAATATTATAAGGCTTTTTTCTAGTAAACAAATGCATGCTTGGTGGTTTTGTGTCTGGTTTTCATGTCTCTAGGTTTACAATCTGATAAAGAGAAATGGCTTGGAGAAAATGTTTTCTGAAAGCATTCACGTGTTTTCCCAGCTGGGAAAGAGCTATAAAGATAAGACAAAGCCAGACAGCACTTAGTAGTAGCACAGATTGTGCAATGTGTTTTAGCATGAATAACCTTTCTTTTAGGTTATCTCAAGTTTGCGTGTGTGGCTGTCAGTTTAGAACATTTGTTCATATTAGGAGGGTAAAACTTCAATATTTGAAGATATACTTAGTTTTCTGTGTTATTATTAAGTTAATAGGTTTTAGGGGATATTGTGTGTGTGTGTGTGTGTGTGTGTGTGTGTGTGTGTGTGTGTGTGTGTGTGTGTGTGTGTGTGTGTGTGTGTGTGTGTGTGTGTGTGTGTGTGTGTGTGTGTTTTGAGGACTTTCAATAAAACAAGAAGTTTTGTTAGATGTGAAATAGGCTCAAATGGAAATGACAAGAAACAACCATATAAAAGATTAACCTGCCAAATAGTATACTTATGTAATACAAAAGCAGGGACTAGATATTTAACAAAAAAGCTGTTATACATAAAAGATGAGAATAATAACTTTTTAAGACATTGATGCTTTCTGTAATGTCTTTAAACATCAATGGTTTCACAGATAAATAAAAAAAGAAATAGTGGTGAACTATATTAAAATATAGAGTGCAAATAGCAATTCTACAGGAGACACACTTGGAAAGAACTGAATGTTTGAATTTCATAAATTCAGCAGAATACCTGGGGCAAAGGAAGAGAGGAGTATTTATATTAATTGCAAGAGAAGCTCCAGTAGTGATTGAAGAGGATAAAAAAGATAATTATTGTAGATTAGTAGTACTAAATGACTACTTGTAAGGGAGGAGGATTACACTGACATGTATTTATGCTCCATCGAAAACTGCTATAATGGAGCTTAAGAAAATTCTAGGAGAAATAATAAGCTTTCAGCAAGGATTATTACTTCTAGGTGGGGACTGGAATGTAATCTGCAACACTGAAGATGTGTCTGGGAGGCCCAGAAGGGTAAGTATAATAAAGGAGCGTAGAGTTTTGAAGAAATTTATGAAAATAGTGGCATGGAAGATGTGAATTCAGTACTAGGAATCTAGAGTGAATTTACATATTATTCCTCAAAATACAAAAACTGGGCTAGGCTAGACAGAATTCGCATTTCACAGGAACATGTGCATTTAACTGAAGGTCTTGATATGCACCCAGTAACGATTTCAGATCATGCTCCAATAGTAACTAAAATAAAAACACAGGATAATGAAATAAAAATGAGACACTGGCACTTTCCCACCTGTCTGTTGAAAACAGAGAAATGTAAGGAATGGGTAGTGGAAATTATTCAGGAGCTATTAGAGAAGACAGAAATTTCTTCTGAAAATATAGTTAGGGAGTAGGATAAAATTAAAGTGGAATTTAAAAATATAGCGGAAATAAAAAAGGGAGATATTTTAAGTAGTAAAAAGAATTATTTAGAGGGATTGACAAATGTTAAAATGTTGCATAATGGGAATCTGTTAGAAAAATATGTATTTAAATATATGTGAAATGCTAGTTTAAAAGCAAGGTAGTTTATAATGCATTTTATTATATTAATCATATAACAGAAGGGATAAATTAATGTGTAAATGCAAGTAGCTTCTGAAACTGCAGTGTGCTTTGACCCCTGACCCTGGCAGCTGCCAGCTCAGCAAGCTTGATGTTATGCTTTTCATAAGTGATTATCTGCTGGGTCAGGAAATTAAATGTGTGAAATAATAATCTTCTGATCTTCCTTTTAGAATGAGATGGCCTTGTATATGTGTTACTTAGATATCACTCAGCTGTGTGAGAAAGTATAACAGAGAACAAAGACATACATTAAAAGACTGAAGCTGCCATTGTATTCAAACTGATATGAAACCTTGAATGAATAACTTTACAGAAAGACATTATGACTGACCAGCTGGATAGCAAGGCTGTATTGTATCTAAAGGAAACGTTTTTTTAAATGTACTGCATCAGCATTATTAGATGAATAGAATACTGTTAGTAAAAGTGATGTAGATGCCTTGTGACTAACCACGTCAGTAAGGTGGGCATAACTTGAATGCAAACACTATAAAATATTCTGTACTTCCTACATCACGTCAGACAAAATTCTGTATTTGTATGGTTTTTTGCCTCCTGGTGTGTACACTAGTAAACTTTTGAATCTGAACCTCCTATGTATTGAATTCTGATTTTTTATTTAACAGTTTAGTCCTTTCGAGACGGAAGTCCCTTGGTAAGCTGCAGATCAGAGCGTACCGGTGGTCGAATACTGCGCAGGAGAAGTTACCGAAATGGTTCTTCTTGGGTGAAAAGACCTCCGACTGAATTGTCGTTTAAAGAGGCTGGCCACTTTCTGATCTGTGGCCGAAGAGCGGACATTGGCCAGTTCAAAACCAGGAGGCTCAGGTAGGAAGAATTTGCCTTTTTTCTGTTTTAGATCAGGGACTAGGTTACAGTATATTGTTGTCAAGATTTGTTTTTGCAGATCAGGGACAAAAGGAAGTACTGTATATTTGGTCATAGATCTGGGTAACAGAATAAGGTAGACAGTTATTCTAGATAAACTGTAAACAGGAACTAAGAAATTGATATCACGTGATAAAAAAGGGTTACGTAACATTTTCTTTGACATGGGTAATCAGTGCACTAAAACCTCGCGAGATCCGCCCCTAACCGAAGATGCAAAATACATGCAATTACAGCGTGCTGATAATGTTAGGTATTATACGAAATGGGTTAACAAATATGAATTTGATGGTAAACTAGATAAACTTTCACTAGTTAAACTCCTTAAACAGCTTAAATCTGATGCAGGAGGTCAGGCAAAAAAGCAACGCCAACTAGGCATACCTCAAGCACACAGGTGGATTGAGGAAGCAAATTGTAGAGAACAGAAGCTTAAAAATTCAAAAACATTATTTTTAGACAAAGAGGATAATAACTTGATAATAGCTACAGCTCCTCCTCCTCCCTTGCCCCCTCCCTTACCCTTTAAAGGATATGAAGCGAGTGGACAGGCTGGTCCACCTCCGCGTTATCCTGAAGTTTCAGTAAGACCACAACCATTTGTTAGAGATCCTATTGAGACTAGGTCCCGAACATGTAAAACACATAGGGACACAGAATCATACCAAATAGAGAGAAATCTACAGGATGAGAGTGAGGAAGAAATATGCCCACTTATAGAAGTTCCAAATCCTCAGGCAGGACAGGAAGGGCAGGATCCAACACTCTTAGTATATAGACCATGGACACCGGAAGACATCCGGAAGGCTACTGAGGGAATCCCCCATCCAAAAGTTAATTTTACGAAATTTTTAGAAGATTTACAGGGCATGAGGTTACGTTACCACTTGAATGGGGAAGAAGTAGAAAAAGTAGTGAGACAAATTATAGGTCCAGATTGGCACATGATTTGTGGCACCTGGAATCCTCGTAATGCAGAACTTAGGCCACTCCCACATAGTGATGCAGAGTTAGACAGAGTGAAAGGTCTGACAGACCGAATCTCTGAGAAATGGAAACCTAGAGCAGACTGGACTTGCATTAATCAATGCATACAACAGGAAAATGAGACAATAGATGGATATTATGCTAGATTATTAGAATAGTAATAAAACCATATAATTGGAACAAGCGGTGAAAAGAGTGAGACGTGTTCTTCTTTTCCGAACGAACCAAACTCAAAGTAAATCCAAATGAAATGAAGTAATCCACACAAGATTTATTGAAAAGATGAGCACTTTCACTAAGTTTAGCTTCTTCAGATCTAAGACAAATAATCCTAAAATTCATGCGCTTTAAATACTTGAGAACAGACGAGTTAGGTAAAAGGTAATTACTCAATTAATCTAATTAAAGCTGTAGTAGAGTGAAACAACAATGACGGGATATAGCAGTGTATATCCTATAATACTTACAGAATAAATGACATATCAAATAACATATAATAATATATAATAGCACAAGATATTTCGTAGGCATATATTTAAAAACAACAAAACCACTTGTATTAAATGTGCTAAATATACTGTGTGTGATAAAAAATCAAATAAAAGAATATACCAGTACATATTCTATAATGTTTAGAAGCATAGCAGACAAACATAAAAAATTGCATAAACATATATATGATAACAAATGTAATAACAGATGATAGACAAAGTCATGTCCCAGTTAACCTTAGTGAATTTGTCCCAGTTAACCACCCCCTACTTGAGGCATATATGAAAACCACTGAAGATGAACTGTATAAATACTATCATGAGAATGTAAAGATTAATTCTAAATATGCAACATATAATAACTTGTCATATCAAGAGAGAATGAGCCTTTATAATTTGAGAAATGATTTAAACATCATAATAAGACCAGCAGACAAAGGCTCAGGGATAGTAGTAATGGATACCACACACTATCAAACAGAAATGATTGATACGTTACATGATATCTTTTATACATGTATTGATTCTAAGAAGGTTTATGAAATGTGTGAATATGTGCATAAAATTTTGATAGATATTTATAGAAGCAAACTAATTAATAAAGATCAGTTTGAATATTTATACATTAAAATACCAGTTGTTCCGATTATACACAGATTGTCCAAAATACATAAAAGCAGAACCAAACCACCCATGAGACCAATAGTCTCCGGAAAAGGATGGGTCACTGAACATGTTTCAGTTTTCATAGAAAAACATTTGAGGTGTATATTGAACGACAATATTTTTGTACTGCATGATTCTAAACAGTTTCTATTGGATTTATACAACACTACTAACCAACTAGAATCTACAGAGAATTTAATTTTAGTGACTTATGATATACAGTCCTTATTTACAGTTATTCCGAATGAACTCGGTCTAACTTATATTAATTCTTATCTCAGAAAACATAGTACATACAGCAATGTGTTGATTGATCTTTTGGTACACTTCCTTGAGTTAGTGTTAGAAAACAACATTTTTATGTTTGGTGACAACATCTACCAACAATTAGATGGTGTAGCTATGGGCACTCCATGTGCAAATAGCTACGCCAATATGTTTCTGGCACATTGGGAAGAGCAACTATTGTTTAATGAGTCCCTGTTTAGGACACATGTACAATTCTACAGACGTTTTGTAGATGATGTATTTATTTTATGGAATGGTACAATTGATGAGTTGATAAATTTCTCTATGATTATGAATAACTTAACACCGTGCCTAAAATTCACTATGAATTATTCACAAGATAGAGTTGAGTTTTTAGATTTATTTGTAGAGAAATTACATTGTGGCATGTTTAATACAGGGATTTTCAGAAAACCATGTTATAGAAATATGTTGCTGTTTAAAACCAGCATGCATCCTAGACACGTTTTTAATAATATATTAAAAGGGCAGGCATTGAGAATGTCTAGACTTAATTCGAAAGATACAGGTTTTTTAACAGATTTAAATGACTTAAAAGAAAAATTTCAGGAAAGAGGTTACAAGCCTGACGAACTAAATGAACACATCAATTCTGTACTGGATTTACGTTCAACAATAGGTACACCATATTTTGGGCCCCAACCTGTAGTGACTAGTAATGGAATGGATACACCCACAGCAACTATCAAATTTCTGACTTCATATACAACAGATAATATGCAGGTCAGAAATATAATTTGTAAGAACTGGAATATTTTACAAGCTGATGACTTATTAACAACAATTGTAGGTAACACCCCATCTTTTACGTACAGAAACAAAAAGAACCTTAAAAGATTATTATGCTACCCATCAAAAAAGAATACAGATACAACCAACAATTATTATACTAGACCCTGTGGACATTGTAATTTTTGTTCCTTGATAGACTCAAACATAATTTTTATACATCCAGATACACATAGGGAGTTCCATACTCAAGTTGATGCTGATTGTATGACATCAGATGTTATATATTTGGCTGTGTGCAAACTATGCTCATGCTTTTATGTTGGAAAAACCAACAGAGTTCTACGTGACAGGATAAGAGAACATTGTTACAGTATAAGGAAGGGCAACACACAAAATGCACTAGCAAAGCATGTGATACATACAAATCCACAACATACATTTATGTTCAGAGTCTTAGAGAAAATTACTACGAGTATAAGAGGAGGGGATATTGTGAATCATACAGAGGACAGAGAAAGTAGATGGATCATCTTGCTTAGAGCTGATAAGGGCCATGGATTAAACGAAAGAGCATCCATTAAACCTCATTTAAAAAAACGCAGGCATATCAAATTATAGATTTTTAATACAATTTTAAACATTATTAACATTATTATTATGGGAAACAAATTTCAGAGTTTTTAGATATACATTTTTTTTTATATATACATATTCATATTTATTAATTATACATATTTATATAGTTCAGTTTTATGTTGATTACATAATTCCATTTACAGGACACATGACAATATATACATTATTTAATAATTACACATACATTAATACAGGTATTTAAAAATTTATTTATGCTCACCCAAACATGCAATTCATATGCATAAATATGTGTATACACAATAGTTTATACATCTTTTCTTGGACACCCAATAAATGTTATATTATTATTATTTCCATTATGTACATATTAATCACCATATATTTATACAACATATTTATTTTTTATACATAGATAATTTACATAACCTATTTTCATATATATATACATTTTAAATACATTGATTTTTATTACATTCAGACACACACATATACATAATTATATAATTATTCATATATTTATTATAGCTAACATAACATGACTTTGTCTATCATCTGTTATTACATTTGTTATCTTATATATGTTTATGCAATTTTTTATGTTTGTCTGCTATGCTTCTAAACATTATAGAATATGTACTGGTATATTCTTTTATTTGATTTTTTATCACACACAATATATTTAGCACATTTAATACAAGTGGTTTTGTTGTTTTTAAATATATGCCTATGAAATATCTTGTGCTATTATATATTATTATATGTTATTTGATATGTCATTTATTCTGTAAGTATTATAGGATATACACTGCTATATCCCGTCATTGTTGTTTCACTCTACTACAGCTTTAATTAGATTAATTGTGTAATTACCTTTTACCTAACTCATCTGTTCTCAAGTATTTAAAGCGCATGAATTTTAGGATTATTTGTCTTAGATCTGAAGAAGCTAAACTTAGTGAAAGCGCTCATCTTTTCAATAAATCTTGTGTGGATTACTTCGTTTCATTTGGATTTACTTTGAGTTTGGTTCGTTTGGAAAAGAAGAACACGTCTCACTCTTTTCACCACTTGTTCCAATTATATGGTTTTATTACTTAGTTACACAAGCTAACAAGTGTGCCGCTGGCTAGTAACCAGGAACTTTATTTACTTTTAGATTATTAGAATGCTTTAATAATCATAGCGGTATGTCAGTTCCTGAGAACCAAACAACTGATTCCCCATATGAACAACAATTAAAAAATACATTTTTGAAAGGTTGTATTGCACCTATTAGTAGCTTCATTACGAAGCATATGATAGATCATCGAACAGGGAGGCTACAAGCCTTACGCGAATACGCTAGACACGCTGAGAGACATTTTAATAGCAAAAAGAAAAAAAAGGCACAAGTCTTCACTGCTGAAGACGGAGCTGAAGTATTTGTATTACAGTCAGGTAAAAAGGGCAAGAAGAATGCCCAGGGAAACAAACAGTCTGATAAATGATCAGAAGATTTTGAAGAGAGGAAAAAGAGAGGTGAATGCTTCAAGTGCAGAAAGAAAGGGCATCTAGCTAGGGACTGTAAACAAAATAAGAAAGCAACGACGGAAGATAAAGGGGATGAGGACTGACTATATGATAGTGAGGATACATCATATGAAAGTCAGGAATCACCAGTAACAGCTAGAATAGAAAAGACAAATGCCAATGTAGTAGAAGGAGTAGAGGAGGTACAAATTGACTTAGACGAAAATGGAAATGAAATTTTAGATTTAACATTGTTGAGCTTGGAGCTCTACCTAGCAGATACAAAACCGGAAGTGACACTTCTGGTGGAGGGAAGGGAAGTCAAATTCCTGTGTGACTCAGGAGCGTCACGGACTTTGATACACCCCTCCAAGTTACCAGAACATTCTGAATCACCTGATTATATATTAGTAAAAGCAGCAAACGGACAGCTATACAGGGAGCCACTCTCCCATGATATAGCAATAACTGACCCTGTTTCAGGTATGACCCAGAGAAGTAAAATAGTTGTGTCTGCAAAGTGTCCAGTAAACCTATTGGGCAGGGACCTTATGCAGATATTTGGCATAGCAGTAGTTCCAACTGTACAAGGTATGGAGGCACAGAGACAAATGGATACCTTTGTAGTGCGATCGGAGGGTGAAACATTTTACTGGTACAGCCAGGTCCTAGTCACGACTAGTCCAGGGGCAGTAACCGAGGAACTGATGAACATAGCCATCAGTAAAGCCCCCTCCCTTGACACTGATCGACAGCATTTGTTACACTGTACTCTATACTACTGTACCACACCAGGACCTGATAGAGAGTATGAGCAAGAACTGTTTAGAAATCGTGCAACTAGATTGGTTTTTACGTACTTTGTACTGGGATACAGAGGGGAACAGTGTAGTTAGCTGTTCATTACCTCAAGAATTCCTTGCATTGTATAGATCAAATCGGTTGCCACATGTCAGCTTGACAAAGAACAAAAGTGTTAAATGGGCAGACTTAGGAGAAAAAGTAACAAGATGGGAGAAACAGACTGATTTAGAACTGTCAGAACAAGGGATACAAAAACAAAAACTGAATTGGTTGACACAGACACATCCAGCTGTACACTTGCAATCTAGCGAGGACAGCTGATTAGCATTTTTATTAGAAGAAGAAAAGACCTTATGTGAAATTCCGACAACTCTCTGGTCAATAGGCAAGTCAGATGTAGGACTTATTCAAACAGCAGGACCAGTTACAATTACCCCAAAGTCAGCTTTTAGACCACAGAAAAGACAATACCCTTTGAGAAAGGATGCAGAAATAGGAATTAAGCCTATAATTGCAGCATTACTCAAAGAAGGAGTACTGGTAGAATCTCCTGATTCACCATGTAATACACCCCTATTTCCTGTTAAAAAAGCAAACAGGGAATGGCGAATGGTACAAGATTTACAAGCTGTAAATAATGCAGTAATACCTAGAGCACCTACGGTGCCAGACCCACATACTTTGTTAAATGATTTAGAACCGCAACAGAAGTATTTCTCTGTGGTAGATATTAGCAATGCTTTCTTTTCAATACCTATACATCCTGATAGTCAATATTGGTTTGCATTTACATTTCAGGGTAAAAGGTATACGCATACTCGACTACCACAGGGATATTGTGAGAGCCCAACAATTTTTGCACAAGAAATGGCTAGCAACCTGGCAGGATTTACCCCACCGGGAGGTAGTCAAATTCTACTTTATGTAGATGACATCTTGCTAGCAGCCCCACCCAGCAGCAGTGCAGGGAGGATACTGTAGCATTATTGAAATTTTTAGCAATACAAGGACACAAAGTAAACAAAAGTAAGTTACAACTTTGGAGAAAACAAGTTAGATACTTGGGATATGTAATATCCAATGAAGGTAGAATACTAGATGAGGAAAGAAAAACAGCGATTTTGCAAGCACCCAAACCAACAACCAAGAAAGAAATGATGTCTTTCTTAGGTACAACTAATTTTTATCGGAGCTGGATACCAAATTATGCATTGGAATCTGCTCCACTGACTGACTTGATATATAAGACACCAATGGCAGCACAAGACATTTTACAATGGACAACAGAAGCAGAAATGGCTTTCTGCAGGTTGAAGCAGTTGATAGCTTCTTCATTAGTTTTAGGACTTCCAAATTATCACAAACGGTTCTTTCAGACCGTAGATTGTAAGCAAGGGTACATGACGTCAGTATTGACGCAACAACATGGGGACAAGCAACGCCCCATAGCTTACTATTCATCACAGTTAGACCCAGTGGCGCGATCTTTGCCTCACTGTGTACAAGCAGTAGTTGCAGCCACAATGGCAGTACAGGCTTCGGCCTCAGTGATGTTATTCCACCCTCTCACACTGAGAATGCCTCATGCAGTTGCAATAATTTTACTGCAAGAGAAAGTGGCATACCTTTCTCCTGCTAGACATCTTTCATGTATGACTATACTGCTGAGCCAACCTCATATGACAATTGAACGATGTACGACATTGAATCCATCAACATTACTTCCAACTCCTGTGGAGGGCACACCACACAGCTGCCTGCAGGAAATTGAACAGCTAGCTTTACCTAGACAAGATCTTACAGATATGCCCTTGGATAATACCGAGTTGACATATTACGTGGATGGCTCATGCAGAAGGGGTCCTACAGGGAAGAATCTGGTGGGATATGCAGTAGTTACAGACACTGAAATTTTAGAAGCTCAATCCTTACCATACAACTTATCTGCACAAGCAGCAGAGTTGATAGCTTTGACGAGAGCATGTACTTTAGCAAAAAACAAGTGTGTAAACATATATACTGACAGTCAGTATGCTTTTTCTACAGTACATGTATTTGCACAACAATGGAAAAATAGAGGAATGATAACATCTAGTGGAAAACCTATTAATCATGTGCAATTTAGTTTGGAGTTATTAGAATCTATTCAGTTACCTACCAAAGTAGCTATTTGTAAATGTGTAGCTCATACAAAACAACAAGATAAGATTTCAAAAGGCAATGCACGAGCTGATGCAGCTGCAAAGCAAGCAGCCTCAGACTCAGAAACTTTACTTTTAAATGAGGAATTACAACCCTCTGAGATTTTAGATTTAGACATGTTAAAAACAATGCAGACACTTACTACAAAATCAGAAAAACAAAAATGGGTAAAACGAGGTGCAATTCTTGAGAATGGACTGTACATTTCCAAAGAGAAAAAAACAATATTGCCGTCTAATTTATTTAGATATGCAGCTTTGTTGAGCCATGGGCAGAGCCATGTCTCAACAGGGGGGATGGTACAGTTAGTAAATCGAATATTCCAAACATATGGATACATAAACTACACAAAAACATTTTGTGCAGCTTGTCATACTTGTAACAAGCACCATGCACAAGGAGCATTTAAAACCAATCAAGGAAGTTTTCCTATACCACCATACCCGTTCCATACTATTTGTATGGATTTCATAGAATTGAATAAATGTGAAGAGAAGAAGTTTTGTTTAGTTATTGTAGACATGTTTTCTAAATGGGTAGAAGCTTTTCCAACCAAAAACCCAGATGCAGCAACAGTGGCAAAAGCCCTGATAAAAGAAGTAATCCCTAGATTTGGCATCCCGGAGAGGATTTATAGTGACAATGGCACACATTTTGTGAATCGGATGATTCACCAGCTTGGGAGATTTTTGGTATCTCCTTAAAGAACCATTGTGCCTACCACCCACAGTCAGCAGGACTGGTGGAAAGGTACAATGGTACCCTAAAAAGTAAACTTAGGAAGCTAGTAGAGGAGACCCAAAAGAATTGGATATACTGTCTGCCTTTAGCACTGCTGAGTATGAGAATGGTTCCAAATGTAAAGGGTTTGACTCCCTTTGAAATGGTTTTTGGGAGAGCATATTATGTGCCTCAGTGGAAAGCTCTCATGCCTGCAGAGCAGGAGGCTGACAGTTTGTTAGCAGAATATATGAAGAAATTGTTAATGAATAAGTCTGTTTTGCAGTTTAACTCTCTTTCAGATAAGGAACAAACCAGACCGGTGGAAACAGTCGTGGGCCCTGGAAGTTGGGTGTGGCTGAAAGTGACGAAAAGGAAAAACTGGGCGAGTCCAAAGTGGGAAGGTCCGTCCCAGGTTCTGTTGGCAACGCCTACTGCAGCTAGAGTAGCTGAGAGGACGTCCTGGGTTCATTTGACGCATTGTAAACCGGTAAGGAACTTTCAACTTAATAAAAACTTTGAGACTGATACACAGCCAGACCGAGATGGCCAAAAAAAAAGCGAATAGAAGTTTAGATCAACCCCAGAGATGTTGCATAATCATTTTGTTGTGTGTACATTTATTAACTGTAATTGTGACAATTTTTCTCTTGTTGTGGTTCATCCTATACACAACCACACAAGTGAAAGTGGGAAGGCGTGATGAAACGTCTATAGACTGGCATCCAAATTTTAACACATACCTGGACATGAAATGTGTGTATGCAGAGACTATGAACATTTCAAATTGCTGGGTTTGTACAGCTATACCAACAGCATATGGAGGACTGATAATGTCCGCTGTCCCTTTGGGGATAAATGAGACTTGGGAGAATTTACTTTTCGACACAGGAACTGTGAGATCACAGGACAAAGCTTTATTTTTAACTGTCACATAAAAAGGAGTTGTATGTTTCTACAAAAATGACACCCTCCAGGTGGGCTGGAGCAATTGTAATATAACCATATCTTACCGATGTTATATTAAGAATAGTAATGGCAATACTTTTTGCAATACTAATTATGACTTGTATTTAAACTCATTGAAAACGACTATGAGTGACATTCAAAAAAATCCAGTTTTGTTTAAACAATTGTCAGTTATAGATCAGAAAATGTTTCATGCAGGGCTGATGCGTATTAGTACTAAAGTAGAAAACTGTTATTTTATTTGTGGGAAAAAGGCATATAAATGGTTACCTGAGAATTGGTCCGGCAGTTGTTTTTTGGGTTATCTGGTTCCAGCAATAAGACATACTGCAGAATTACCTTTGGGTAAGATATGAAATGTAAGAGAAACAGCTCGAAAATCCGAAGGTCCAGTTAAGAAACCTGTGAATCCAGTTGGGAAGATCGAAGCTGGTTGGAAAGACCATAATTCAGTAAAAGACAAAAGTGAATTGACTCATATGGACTTGAGTGACAGTGTTATATCCTGGGCAGGAATACTACTAGCCTATGGAGCAGTCAAATCGATCTGGGAGCTGAGGAAGTTGTCGAAACTTCTTGAAGTAATGAGTAATGCAACTTTTTCCACCCTAGAATTGGTGACTGATGAACTGAATGCAATGAGAACTGTTGTGCTACAAAATCGGATGGCTCTTGACTTCACCCTAGAGGCGAGAGGTGGTACGTGCGCGCTTATCAAAGAAGAATGCTGTGCTTTCATCCCTGACAATCGCCACGAGATAAATAATCACCTAGAGGTAATTCAGCAAGTATCAGCCATGACTGAACCAGGCCCAAACCCACTGACGGATTTTTTCCAGAATCTATTTGGGGGGTGGGGTTCCATCCTAATGAACATTCTAATTGCTATTTGTGTGGGTATACTCCTAATAGGAGCATGTGTTTGCTGTGGAATTCCCTGCATGAAAAGATTAATCAAAGATTTTGTTGATGTATCTGTTACTGAAACTTTCTACCAAGATATTGAAATTGAAAGATTGATTTCAGATGACGCTTTTTCTGAAGTATAGATTAAATGATTCACCTAGCTGAAAATCCTGAGTGGGAAAGGCTAGGAGATGAAATGACACTATGCATACTTCAAAATAGAATAAAAAGTATTAATAGGGGGGAAAATGTTAGAAAAATATGTATTTAAATATATGTGAAATGCTAGTTTAAAAGCAAGGTAGTTTATAATGCATTTTATTCTATTAATCATATAACAGAAGGGATAAATTCACGTGTAAATGCAAGTAGCTTCTGAAACTGCAGTGTGCTTTGACCCCTGACCCTGGCAGCTGCCAGCTCAGCAAGCTTGATGTTATGCTTTTCATAAGTGATTATCTGCTGGGTCAGGAAATTAAATGTGTGAAATAATAATCTTCTGCTCTTCCTTTTAGAATGAGATGGCCTTGTATATGTGTTACTTAGATATCACGCAGCTGTGTGAGAAAGTATAACAGAGAACAAAGACATACATTAAAAGACTGAAGCTGCCATTGTATTTGAACTGATATGAAACCTTGAATGAATAACTTTACAGAAAGACATTATGACTGACCAGCTGGATAGCAAGGCCGTATTGTATCTAAAGGAAAAGTTTTTTTAAATGTACTGCATCAGCATTATTAGATGAATAGAATACTGTTAGTAAAAGTGATGTAGATGCCCTGTGACTAACCACGTCAGTAAGGTGGGCATAACTTGAATGCAAACACTATAAAATATTCTGTACTTCCTACATCATGTCAGACAAAATTCTGTACTTCTATGGTTTTTTGCCTCCTGGTGTACACTAGTAAACTTTTGAATCTGAACCTCCTGTGTATTGAATTCTGATTTTTTATTTAACAGAATCCCACAGAACAAGATCAACTGCAGAATGTTAAACAGAAAATACGGGATCACCTCAATAAAATTAAAGTGGAGTTTAAAAATAGGGTGGAAATAAAAGAAAGGAAGATATTTTTAGGAAGTCACAAGAATTATTTTGAGGGACTAACAAATGTTAAAATGTTGCAAAATAGGGGGAATCCCACAGAACAAGAAGAGGAGCAACTGCAGAATGCTAAACAGAAAATAAAGGATTACCTCGATAATATGCATGAGTTTAGAAATATTGCTGTTAAGCAACTGTTTTTTTGATAATAACTCTAGAGCACAAAAACTTTTAGCACAATGACTCAGGCAACAGAAAGTAGAAAGGGTTGTTACCAAGCTTAAGGAGCCTATAACAAGGAAGATAACAAGAGATCTTGAAGAAGTATTAGAACTATTTCAGAAAGTTTACGAAACATGTATAAAGCATATATATATGGAAATCAAGAAAAGATACAAATGGAAATGTTTATGGAAGAATTAAATATGCTAAGGCTAGAGGTAGAAGAGGCTCAATTACTAAAGTTAGGAAAGGAGGAGATGAGATAAAAAATGGTGATGTATAACCAATCTAAAGGAAAGTCCCAGGGATAATTGGTATTCCTGTGAAAGTTTGGAAGCTAGGAGGGAAAAAACTGAAAAAGACCTGGAAGATTTTGTTTAACAGTATTTTAAGAGGAGAAGTACCACCAACATCCTGGAAGAAAGTGGTGGTAGCTCTAATGCCTGAAGAGGGTAACGATCCATTGGATTCATCTTCATACAGGGCCATTTTAATACTAAACTATGATTTTAAAGTGTTTATGTCTATAATGGCTAAAGGAATGACAAAAACTGTTCCTAAATTGATAAATATGTGGACCAATGTGTTTTTGTGAAGGGGGTGCAAACATTTGACAACATTAACAGAATGTTGATGATCCAGAGGGAAGCAGAATGTAAGAAAATACCACTGGTGTTGGTGGGACTTGATGCAGAGAAAGCATTTGACAGAGTAAGCTGTGACTTTATGAACAGGGCAATGGAAACATTTGCATTCCCTGATAAAATTATAAGGTTTATTAGGAAGATATATGAGGGATCAGAGGCAAAGATTAAACTGGGAGGGTTCCTCTCTGATAAATTCTGCTTGAGCAAAGGAAACAGGCAAGAGTATCCTCTCTCCCCTTTGTGATTTGCATTATATTTAGAATCATTGACAAAGAAAATAAGGGAGTCAGAAATTCAAGGGTATAATTGGTATGGGAGTCAAAAAAAGCTGGCTCTGTTTGCAAATATTATTTTATACTTGACAAAACTGGAAAGGGACATTGCAGTGTTGTGGAACATTTTGAGACAGTTTAATATTTTTGGGGGATACAAAATTGATGAAGCTATAACAAAGACAATAGTGGTAAATTATCTACCTACACACAAACTGGTTTAGCAATATCCATATTTATGGAGACATGATAAAATGAAGTATTTAGACGTATGGATTAAAAGTTATTCTGGTTTGGCAGCTAAGGATATGTGGGAAGATACTAAACAAAAGGTAATACAACAACTGAGAAAATGAAAGCTCTGTTATATGGATATCGAGAGTAAGATACAAGCAGTTAAATGTTTTTATTCCCTTTAGTCTTATATACAGGGCAGGCATATTTTATCAACCAGAGGAGAAGTTGTGGATAGTAATTAATAAAGTGCTGAATGATTTCATCTGGGAGGGGAAGACAGCAAGAGTCAAGCAGGATAAGGAGAATAACAATAATCATACAGAATATTATATTCATAAAGTAGCAAAAAGTATTCTAAGAGCTAAGCCAACACAGGAATGGAGAAAGTAGATTCTGTCAATAAGGATGACTGTAATTAGTTATACAGACAACAGGCACGAGGGGCTGGAATTTATTGGAGAAAACTGGTAAAGGAACCAAGGTATTGGAAGCAAATAACTAGAGAGGGAAAGATAATAGAAAGGGAAGACACCAATAATTTATTTGGACCGTAGATTAGAGATTGCCTTCCCTATTCAGAATTGATATCAGAGTATAGGCAAAGTGAAAGAAATAGGGAGGGTACTAAATGAAAGACCAGCATTGGTAGAGTTTTAGTAGAATCTAGAACAAAAGCTGCCATTAAATAAGGAATAATTAGTAAAGCATATAAAATATTGCATGATACTCTAACAATCAATCAGAGGAGGTTAGAAAGGATTAGGAAGAGAGGCTGGATAAGCAATTCACAAAGAAACAATGCGGGATATATGTATGTCTCCCAAACATGCAACAAATCTAGAAGCTTTAGGATCTTTGTTTTGAAGTGTTTAGACTCCACAAAGAATTTTTCCTCAGGTAGACAGAAAATGTTGGAGGTGTGATGGGGAATAAAGAGGTAACTAGGAACATATTTTCTGGCAGTGTAATGAGGTGGCAGACTTTAAAGATTCCCTTCAGATTGCTTTGTCAGAGATACTGGATAAGCAAATTGGTGTAACTAAGGATTTTTTTGAGCTATGATATAGAATCGGAATTGCCTAGACATACTAATGCCTTGCTGAGTCCAATTACGGTGGCTGCCAAAAAAAAACAATTACTAGAAAATGGAAATCAAAGTCTAAACCAACTTTACTAGAAGTAGCAAATATTCTAACAGGATAAAACAACTAGAATTAAAATATTAAAAAAGGGTAGGAGCAAATTACATAGGAAAAAATGGGAATTGTGGGAACAATACATGCAGAGGAGGAACGAGGTTTAAAAAAAGGCAGGATATGAATGAGCTGTGAAACATTTGACTGACAATGACTGGACAGATGATAAGTGATGTATAATGTTTGAAACTTCAATTGTATCAATGTGGTTTGTAATGTATAATTTTTGCAACTGGAATTGTATCAATATGGTTTGTTTTCATTTATATAAATTTAAGATTGCCTATGCCATATGTGATAATTTAATAAAGATGTTTCTTGTTTTAAAAAAATGCTGTTTAGGACAGACTTCACTGAAGCAAATGTTTGGTACATGCTGTTAATGTTAATTGTCTATCTTTTGCATCTTTAGTATGCAGTATCTAACAGCTTAAGAGCAAGCATCTAGGAAAACCATATTATACTTAAGTAGTTTACTATCATATACTCGTGGCTGACTTGGTTGAACCACTTTGAGTGAAAACTGAAACTTGAATGTTGCCAATGTCAAATGCCGATATCGTGGAAGTACAAATCTCGCCCCTATCTCAACCCATGTTAACGCTCATCCTTAGATCACATTTGATTTGTAATTTGGCAATACCAGAGTTCAGTAATGCCAGTTTTCATGAACATGAGTTGATGATACAGCCATTTGACCAGGTCAGCCAAGAGTATATGATAGTAAACCATATTTAAGTATTTGACATTACAGTCAGCCTTCCATCTCCAAAATGTGGAACACCACTCAGAATGTAGAGTAAATGGTCAAACTAGGAATCTCACATGGTTAATAACTGTTTCTTCATAATCACAAAAAGTTATTTTGACAACTTAATATGATTCAGTGCTATCTACTGTGGATATTTGTTAAAACATTCTTAACAATTAATCTAAGTCAGACCTGAGAGGAGGTATGAAGTGTGACACCCATGCCCTGGCCCAGCAATTAAGGAGCCTCAATCCTCACCACTAACACCAGTGAGTGGTGTCTCATATAGGAGGAAAGGATAACAAATACACACAGTAAAGTGCAATTTCCCTTAAGATCACACACAGATCACAGTCAGTCTGGGGCTGGTTGCTCCCTTGCACTCCAGGTCCCCAATAAGACTCCCCACTGGCACAGATATAGAGTCCAGATCTCAGCCTAGTGGGCAAGCTAAAACCTCCAGCACCCTTTCTGTCCAACCAGTGCTTTGTGTCCCTGCCCAGGTAGCTCATACACACACACACACACTTTGTGAAGAGTTTATACAACCACACTGACACTCCTGGGAAAGGCTGGCACAGGTTCTCCAGCTGTGCCCCCTTTTCCCAGACTATATGGTAGTACCAGCTGCCATCCACCCACTAATATTTATCAGCTACTCAAAGGCCCTTAAAAGGGTGTCCAATTATTACTGTGCAATATTAGTATCCAATTGGTAGAATAGCCCAGGGCTAAAGCTATTGGAGTGGCTTTGTACAATTTTACCAAAGGCATTCAAGTACTCTAAAGAGCTTAAATTATCTCTACAAAAACAGCCACAGTTGAAAGGGTTTAAAACTATTTAATAACAAATAGTCAAAACACAAGACAATACTTTTTACTACACAGTCCTAGTCAAGAATTCAGAGAAATATTTAAAATAATTCAGTAGTACAGTTCTGACATCACAGAAAAACACTTAGTCTAATCTTTCTAGTTTCTAGCTATTTCTAAGAGAAAACACACATCTAAAATAAATTTACATATAGAGCAGGACAGTGCTGGTGAGTTGAATGGTCAAGACAAAATGCTTAATGCTCTCTGATTCTCTCTGTTTTTAAAATCACATTCCTGGTTCCCATTACATCGTTCTTCGCACTTCCCTGGGTTCCCAGTCTAACAGGCTACATTCTTTAGTAAGCTCACACCAGGTCAGGAAGCAAAGCCATTAAGGACATTTATGCATGCAAATTCTGGTCATTACTCTGGCCTTAAAACAATAGCAAGAATTCCTTCATCTATACAGGCTGGATTCTACTTTAAAGATCAAAGACGGTCATAAAATGCTTGACTTAGCTTCCTTACAGTAGAATGCACTGTTGTTACATTTTTAGCAGTTCCACATGTAACACTATTTTTACCATTTAAGACAACAAGCCTGTGGTTTACATTAATATTTACAGATGACAGAATGATCTATAACATTCTATCTGGCTAGGCTGGCAGCCTTCACATCCCCCCCCTCAAGCTAGTTTTTCAAGTGACCCTTGAGAAACACTTCTTGAGAGGGTTAGGTGTATCTGAATATACTTTACCCCCATTCCCTGTCTTGAGAGCCCCTCTGCATTGGCATTGCTAATCCCACTGCACTGCTGCACTGACATATCATATGCTTGCAACCCTAGGCTCCATCTTAGCAACTTGGCATTTTGCTGGCTGACTCTGTTTAACCATGCTAGGGGGTTGTGATCTGTCATAACAGTGAATTTCCTTCCATACAGATAAAGCTGAAGTTTATGCAGTGCCCACACTATGGCTAGATATTCCTTTTCTACAGCTGCATAGCATTCGTCCCTGGGTTGGAGCCTACAACTGAGATAAACCACTGGGTGCTCTTCCCCCTCTGAAGAAATCTGGCTAAGTATAGCCCCCACCCCATGGTTCGAAGCATCCACCTGCACAACAAATTTTTTGCTGTAATCTGGACTGGCTAATACGGGGGGGGGGTCCTCCCAAAGCTTCTTTAAGCATCTGGAATGTCTGTTCACATGCTGGGGTCCGCACTACCTTATCTGGCCTGTTCTTCCTTGTCAAGTCTGTGAGGGGAGCAGCTACGGTACTATAACTGGGGACAAACTTTCTGTAGTACCCTGCTGTCCCTACAAATGCCCTCACCTGCTTTTTAGTAACAGGTGCAGGCCATGCCTGAATGGCTTCCACTTTGGCAGGTTCTGGTCTTATCTTATCACTCCCCACTCCCCACTCTATGTCCTAGGTAGGAGATCTCCACCATACCCACCTGACATTTGCTCGGCTTAATGGTCAACCCTGCCCTCTGTAGTCTGCCCAGCACCTCCCTGACATTCTGAAGGTGCTGTGGCCAGGAATAGCTGTAGATGGCAATATCATTTGGGTAAGCAAGGGCAAACCCTCCTGCTCCTGGTAGGATATGATCTACTACCCTCTGGAAAGTTGCTGGGGCATTCTTCATCCCAAAGGGCATTTTTGTGAACTCATACAAGCCAAAATGAGTCACAAAGGCTGACCTCTCTCTAGCACTGGGAGTCAAGGGCACCTGCCAGTAACCCTTGGTAAGATCAATGGTTGTAAGATACTTAGCCCTACCTAGCTCTAGGGCCTCATCTGTCCTAGGCATGGGGTAAGCATCCGACTCTGTGTGACTATTTAATTTTCTGTAGTCCACACAGACCCTGGTGCTGCCATCCTTCTTTGACACCAGCACCACTGGGGAGGCCCAGGGACTGTTGGACTCTTGAATCATCCCTAGTTCCAACATCTCCTGTACCTCCTCCCTCAGAGTCTGTTTGACTCTCTCAGGCACTCTATAAGGGGCCTGCCTAATAGGCCTTTGTGGTCCTGTGTCCACCTGGTGCTGCCCCAAGTGGGTGCACCCTGGTTTCCCAGTGAGCATGTCCCCAAATTCCTGCAACACTGCTCGGATTTCTTGAACCTGCATAGGAGATAGCTGCTGGGACATTGCTACCCCTTCCACTGAGGTGTCAGCCTGAGCCTCACTGAGGAGATCATTCCTCAGATCTCCCTCAGACTCCTCCTGCAATCCACTGCAAATGCTCAGCACAAGGGCCTCCCTGTCATGGTAAGGTTTCATCATGTTAACATGGTACAATTTGTGCCCCTGCCATCTGCCTAGCAGTTCCACCATGTAGTTAACATCACTTACCTTTCTTACCATCTTGTAGGGTCCCTCCCAAGCTGCTTGCAGTTTATTGTGTTTGACAGGAATGAGAACCATTACTTGCTGCCACACAGCATACTCTCTAGCTCAAGCATTCCTGTCATACCACACCTTTTTCTGTTGTTGGGCTTCTGCCAGGTTCTCCTGGGCCAAGCCCATGAGCTCCCCGAGCCTTGTCCTGAGGTTTAGGACATGTGCCACAACAGACCCCTTGTGAGACTCACACTTACCTTCCCACTCATCTCAAATTAAATCTAGAGGTCCCCTTACCCTATGTCCATACAGCAACTCAAAGGGTAAAAATCCTGTGGGTTCCGGGGGAACTTCTCTGTAAGCAAACAACAGATGGGGAAATATTTGTCCCACTCCCTCTTAAACTGATCTGCAAATGCCCGTAGCTTGGACTTGATTGTAGAGTTTAACCTCTCAACAAGACAATTATTCTGGGGATGGTAGGGGGAGGTCTTCATGTGCTTCACCCCACAGGATTTCCACAGACAAGCCAGCAGGTCTGACATGAAATTGGCACCTCTGTCAGTCAGTATTTCTTTTGGGAAACCTATCCTGCTGAAAATCTCTAACAAAGCATTTTTCACCTTCTCTGCCTCAATGGAGGACAAAGTCACTGCCTCAGGGTATGGTGTAGCATAATCCACTACCACTAGGATATACTTTTTCCCTGTGGAACTTGGGGTACTCAGAGGACCCACAATATCCATAGTTACCCTCTGAAATGACTCCTCAATCACAGGCAAAGGCATCAAAGTAGCACTCACCTTGTCTCCTGCCTTGCCTACCTTTTGTCACTGCTCACAGGTCCTGCAGTACCCTGTTACATCTCTGGAAGTTACAGGCCAATAGAAGTTCTGCATAATATGCCTCTTTGTACGTTTTATGCCCATATGACCTGCAATGAGAATATCATGGGCTATGGCTAGAAATGCCAGATGGTAGGCTCTAGGCACTACCAACTGCTGTACTCTCTCACCTTCTAGCCCTCCCTCAGGGGTCTACTCTCTGTATAGTAACCCTTTGTCCCAGTATACAGATTCCCCCTTTCCTTGGGAATCAGATGCCTCCCTAGCTACCTGCCTCAGGCCTTGCAATGTAGGGTCTGAGAGCTGAGCCTGTCTCAACTCTCTCCTTGTAAGCCTTCCCAGCTCCCCTTCCAAAGGAAGTGTGGCCTCATCTGACAGTGGTGCCTCACTGACAGCCTGGGTACTACTACTCACCTCTACCTTTGCAGTCACTCTATCCAAGGGGCCGTCAGTACCCCCAAGCAGCTGTGGCTCACCTTCAGTCTCACTGCTACAGGGTATCTCCCTTCCTGAAGTAACCACCTCACCAGTCCTGGGTGCAAGTATGCAGTCTGTTTGGGTCTCCCCCGGGCTACCAGACTTACCTGCTTGCCTCCAAGCCTGACTGCGTGTAACTGCACAAGCACAGGGTACTGCACTATCAAAATCATTCCATATCAGGACATCTGCAGGTATATACTCAAACACACCTACTTACTGGCTTCCTTTTTCACCCTCCCAGTCCAGGTGAACCCTAGCCAGAGGTATTTGGAATGGGATCCCTCCTAAAGCCCCGAATGGAGTAGACTGTCCGGGCAAGTAGTGTTCCTCTGTAACTGTTGCAGGCTTTACAATGGTTATATCAGAGGCTGTGTCTCTCTTGGCAATGGCCTCTTTGCCATTCCCTGCAACAGGATGTAACCTGTGGTGGTAGTTTGGTACCCTTGTTGTCCCAAGACAACCTACTATTGGCATTTTGTCTTTCCCACTTACTGGCTCCCTCATTTTGTTCCCCACCTTGCCTCCATGGACACCTGTATGCTACATGGCCCCACTGGTTGCATTCAAAACATTTAACCTTAGCTCCTAGATGTGTACCTGGACTACTGGCTTCCCCTGCTACTGGCAGATTCTGTTGGGGCAGTCTGGGCTGCCCACCATGGGTTCCTTTTGACCTATGAGCAGTACTGGGGGTCCCTTTCCTGTGCAGGGCTGCCCTGCTTGCCAGGTATAGGTCTCCCTTCTTCCCCAACTCATCTGAAGTAGCATATTGTCTATCAGCTAACCAGATCCTCATGTCCTCAGGCAAAGTGCTAAGGGTTTGTTTCCTCACCAAAAAGTCTACCAGCCCTTCAAAAGTGGTGACCTGACATCCACTCGCCCACCTATGGAAATAAGTGCTCAGTTCAGCTACATATTCACACACACTTTCATCTGCCTTGTGTCTATGCTCACAAAACATTTTCCTATACGTTTCAGGTGTTAGCTTAAACAATTCTAACAAATGATTTTTAACAGCAGTATAATCAAAACATGCAACGTCAGACATTTTTGACAAAACAGTTACAGCTTTACCATGGTGTAAGGGGGTCAGGAACTGTACCCAGAGCCTTTGGTCAACACTATACTGTTTGCATACCCTCTCAAACATATGAATGAAACTATCAAAATTATCCCCCTCTTTAAACTGCAGACAAAATGTACTGACCGTTTGTGCTTCTAGGGTCCAGATATTACCTTCCCCATTACCTCCATGACTCTGGCGAAGAGTCAGCATTTCACTCTCATGCTTCCTCTGCTGCTCCTTTTCCTCAGCTTCCAGACATAGCAGTTTCTCATTCTCTTCAGCATGTAGACTCCTCAGTCTCTCAGCTGCTTCTATCTCCAAATGCCTGGCCTCCAACTCAAGTCTATTTAGCTCCAGATGGATTTTTAAGTCCTCTGCAGAAAGGTTGAGCTATCCATTCTCCGAGGGTATTATATCTCCACTGCCAGTCTGATTGTCCTACTGGTTGCTGTTTTCTGATGCAGCTGTAACCAAGGCTGCAATCAGGTCTGCCTTAGTCACGTTTCCATGCACCAGTCCCCTAGCCTGGCACATCTCAGCCAGCTCGCTCCTTGTCAGCTTTCCATGCTCCTCTGCTGACATGCTGCCTGCTCACCTTGACTAAGCTAACAAAAGAAATAAAACAATTGTGATCTGAACTCTGAGTATTCACTGTATTGCTGATTTAGAGTACAAAACACCTTCAGAGCTCACTGTACACCAGCTACAGGAATTCACTCTATCTACACCACTACAAGCCAATTAGTATTTGCCAACCAATTAATATGTGGTGTGGATATCCCACCACTGCCAAACAATTAATATGTAATGCCTGTCCCCTGGTCCAGCAATCAAGGAGCCTCAATCCTCACCACTAACACCAGTGAGGGACATCTCATATATGAGGAAAAGATAACAAATACACACAGTAAAGTGTAAGTTCCCTTAAGAGCACACAGAGATCACAGTCAGTCTGGGGCTGGTTGCTCCCTCACTCTCCAGGTCCCCAATAAGACTCCCCACTGTCTCAGCTAATAGGGTCCAGATCTCAGCCTAGTGGGCAAGCTAAAACCTCCAGCACCCTCTCTGTCCAACCAGTGTTTCATGTCCCTGCCCAGGTAACACACACAGTAAATTCAGACCACCGGACTGCCAATTCGACAATAAGGCACAAACCAGGAGTTAGGAAAAATATTTTAATCCACAGAACACTAGACTGAGTGCTTTCTCCAGTAACACTGGCTTCATCAGAGTCAATGACAAACACACCCAGTGATCTTCTTATATAAGAAGATCACTGGGTGTGTTTGTCATTGACTCTGATGAAGCCAGTGTTACTGGAGAAAGCGCTCAGTCTAGTGTTCTGTGGATTAAAATATTTTTCCTAACTCCTGGTTTGTGCCTTATTGTCGAATTGGCAGTCCGGTGGTCTGAATTTACTGAATTCTGTTTGGGTGAGTTCCTGCATTGGAGCCTGGCGGTTATTTGTAGTTATTTCAGGTAACACACACACACACACACACACACACACACACACACACACACACACACACACACACACACAGACACACACAGACACAGACACACACACACACACACACACACACACACACACACACACACACACACACACACACACACACACACACTTTGAGAAGAGTGTATACAACCACACAGACACTCCTGGGAAAGGCTGGCACAGGTTCTCCAGCTGTGCCCCTTTTTCCCAGACTATACAGTAGTACCAGCTGCCATCATCCACTAATCTTTATCAGCTACTCAAAGGCCCTTAAAAGGGTGTCCAATATTAGTATCCAATTGGTAGTATAGCCCAGGGCTAAAGCTATTGGAGTGGCTTTGTACAATTTTACCAAAGGCATGCAAGTACTCTAAAGAGCTTAAATTACTTCTACAAAAACAGTCACAGTTGAAAGGGTTTAAAAATATTTAATAACAGTCAAAACACAAGACAATACTTTTTACTATACAGTGCTAGTCAAGAGTTCAGAGATCACAGAGAAATACTTAAAATAATTCAGTAGTACAGTTCTGACAAAGAAAAACACAGTCTAATCTTTCTAGTTTCTAGCTATTTCTAAGAGAAAACACAAATCTAAGATAAACTTACATATAGAGCAGGACATTGCTGGTGAGTTGGATGGTCAAGACAAAAATGCTTAATGTTTTCTGATTCTCTCTGTTTTTAAAATCACATTCCTGGTTCACATTACATCATTCTTCACACTTCCCTGGGTTCTCAGGCTAACACGCTACATTCTTTAGTAAGCTCACACCAGGTCAGGAAGCAAAGCCACACACTACCTCTAAGGAAGGAGAATTGGCCTCTGGCTGCTTTATCTCTCATTCATTGGGCCTCCTCCACCTTGACGTGATTAAATGATTCACTCAGAACAAAGGATATAGATGTCAAGACAAGTCTTTTGTTGCTTCTTGCAGTAAACTTTGTCAGACCATTCTATACTAGGTGGTATGTAAATTATCATATTGCTACACAGGTGAGTCAACCATGTAAGATATGTACCTTTCTGTGTCTAGCACAGACTTTGTGCAGCTTGCCTGTCAGTGTTCTTAAATACTGCAGTGACAATTCAAGTATTAAAACAAAAAAGCCTTAAGAACAGAAGGTCACAGAAACTTTTTATTCAATTAAATTATGTTTTTTATTGCACTCACAGCTTTACAACAGCACTGACATTTCGCCTTCAGAGACAACGGAAAAGACTCCATACAAAAGATGACTGGTTTAAATACTGTTCAACTGTATCTCTTAACTGTACCTGATTTTCCCTCCTATTTTTATTTGGATCCTCTTAAAATGTATGGTTTTCTAGCAACGCATTGATGATTTCAGTCACTAATGAAAGACATTTCCATTTCAGACTGCAAATTCTTCAGAACAAGCATACTAATGTGAAATTTGTTTTTCTTGCAACTAGGTATGTGAGAGCAATATTAAAAATCTGTCCCTAATTTTGGACCTTTGGCTCACATCATTTTTTTTACTTTATCCCTGATTCTTGAACTAAGAGGTTGAGAACAATGTGCTCAGTCAACCAATAAAACTGTTTAAGTTCCTACCAAAGTAATGATAATAGAATACTTTCAAGAGCTGTAATCAACCCTTTAATTCTGGTAGCATAAATCAATTAGGATTCTGTACTGGGGGAAAAGGTAATTTATGTACAAGTACATGTAACTGACCATAATGCATTACAGTATTGATGTAATGTATTACATTGAGACGTACCTGTTGAATGTACTAGTTATTAATATAAACTGTGACATAAATAAAGAATTTTAATAGATTCATGCCACCCAAAATCAAAACCAGCATGTTGATTATAATTTCTGAAAGTAATATTTTAACATTTATTGAGCGGAAATGTAAACATGTTCACTGCAGTAATAACTGCTCTGTTAACTCGACAAAATAATAATGGTTATGTTTGCTGGCTTTTAGGATTAAATATCTAGTTAGGTACTGTAAAAATGCAAAAAAGGAGGGGAAACTAATTTTGCTGGCCAAAACTACTTGTTTAAATATATATTTAGTGCTTATTTAATTAATTAATTTATTTAATTTTCTCTTTGTTTACCAGGTAGGCGAACTGCTTTTCTGACCCTTTTCAGTCCCAACCTGGGTACAAAGTAGGGTAAAAGAGATTGCAGCAAAAACACATATATGACACTGACAAAATGAAAAGTACAAAGTAAATTGATGGTAAAACTAATGTTTGATAAGTACACAATAGATTTACATTATATACAAGGAGTTAAGATACAATGAACAACTTTTACATATATGAAATATATTGGACAATGTTTACTTTTGCATTTATTTACCAAATATTATGGAAGCAGACACACTTGGACCCTTTATATAGGAATGTTTTCAAGCTTTCAAAATGTCTAAGGTGCGATTATTTTTCACATCAGACAGCAAGTGGTTCCAGAGAGCAGGTCCTAGAAAACTTTTTCACCAATGACTTGTTTAAGTCTTAGCCTGGTCAAAACAAGACTGTCCTCTTGGCTGATTCTAGTAGATCTGATACCGGAGTGTAAAATTAGTTTTCCGAGGTGGGTAGTAATCTAGCATAAGAATTTTAATTATCAGGATAATTAACATACATACATACATTCATGCACATAAACATACACATACAAATATTTCAGGTGCCAGGCAATAATGCCCTTCTAGCCTGCCAACATAACAAACAGTTATTCTCAGTTGTCTCTAAATGCTTATATACCTGAATAAGGCCTCCTCTGAAATATCTATATGAAACACTGTACTGGTTCATATATTTTAATCTTTCCTATTAACTTAAAATTTCACATCCATGTATCCCCTTGGAATATTTCAGCTGTATTCTTTCCAATGTACTCATGGTTATTTTTTTATAGGTTTCCATATCATTACTTCATACTCTAGTATGGGATTAATGTAACTTACAAACAATGATTTTATCATTTCTGATTTACTAAACTTTATATTTTTATACAGCCTAAGGTTTATAATTTTCTTTAATCAATTGGTTTATATGATTAAAAAACATAAAGATGGATGTATTCATATACTCAGGTCATTAAATGAATCTACCGTTTCAATCACTGTGTGAAATAGTATATATTCAACTGTCAAGCTATGTCTCCCAAATCTCATACATGTGGTGTATTTATTAGTATATTATTCTCCTGTGATAAAATGGTTAATTTAGTCAAGTTCTTTTGCAGACATGTTCTATCTGTAATACATAAAATCATTTTGCCTATTTCTAGTCATATACATACAGGCTCTAGAATACCACAGATGAAAAATAGTTCTGAAAGATAAAAATCTAAACACATATTGGCCTAGGACAGAGCCTGTGGGACACCCCAACTTTAATCTAAAATTTCACCTGCCTAATTGCTGCATGATACTTGCCACATCATTTTTGTAAGCTATGCAGATGTACCTCTTACCAAGATAATATCAGCATGTAGTTGTTTTAATTTATTGATTGTTGTTTCATGTATGACCCTATCAAAGGTTAAAGTTATTTTTTAAACAAGAAACGTCTTTATTAAATTATCATGTATGGCACAGGCCATGCTACATTTATATAAATGACAATAAACCATAGAGACACAATCTCAGTTGCAAACGTACATTCCAAACCGTGCGACACAACTGAAGCTGCAAACAGTATTCATCACGTTTAATGTATCCAGTCATTGTTAGTCAACCATTACATAGCTCATTCAAAGCCTGACTTCTTTTAAACCTTGTTCCTCCTCTGCATGTATTGATCCCGCAGTTCCCATTTTTCTTCTGTAATTTGCTCCTACCATTTTCTAAAGATATCAAAGACTGAAGTTAAGTCTATATAAAGTACATTACAGAATTTTTAATTTACAGCTGTTATTACATTATGGTAGAACATTATGTTACAGGTTTTCAACATATGCATGCTGATATATAATTTAAAGTCCCAGCTTTTCCAATTTTGTCAATAATTTATGCAAAATAATGTTCTCCATTATTTTTCCACAACAAGAATGTGAACTTATGGATTTATATGATTCTGGGCTTGTCCAATTCCCCTTTCCCTTAAAGATTTGTTTAACAAGTGCTTGTCTCCAGTCTTGAGGAATCTCCCCATAGTGAAATGATTTGGCGAATAAAGAATATAACAGCACTGTGAGTTCATGCTAATGTATTCTCAAGTAATTATTACTAACTCTGTCTCTTTCCTATGCTTTGTTTTGGTCTAATTTGTGTAGTTCTTTTTTAATATAATTTAATTTTATTTTAAATGTTACTAGGACAATTTATCACCATGTTTGTGGAGCCAAAGTATTTTGCATAGGATTTTGTAACTATATCTGTAAACTGTTGTGTTTTAAAATAAATTTTAGAATATATGCACAGTTTATCAATTTATATGTCTTTACTCCTACCACATCTTGTGTGTCTATAAAATGGTTTCATATTATGCACAGTATCTTTATATAAATGTTATTATTTATTTTATTTATTTATTATTTATTTTACATTTGTTTACCGGGAAAGTCCTCAGCGGAGGCCCAGGGTAAAAAGCTCCAGAAAGTAGAAATACATTAGGAACAATATAAACATTTAGAGATAAGTATAATATGCAGTTTTCAGTAGGGTTACAAACTTAGATAAAACATAGTAGACAACATCAAAATCATGGGGCTTCAATTTCAGACAATAATACTTGCAGTTATGGGCTAAGTCACTTCAAGAATTCATACACTTATTAGAGTATAGGATTGAAATACTTAGGGAGACTTTGCAGGAACAGCGGGTGGTGATTAGTCAGGGTTTAAACAGGGACACTGCCAATGCTGTTGGAAGTGTAGTTTGAGGCTTTTTTTGAACTGGGTTAAGGAGGATTGGTGAGTAAGTTCGGCAGGTAGCATATTCCAAGTTTTGCCTACTGAGTTGGCGAATAGAGAGTCCCCAGCCATATTTATGCACCTAGTTGTTTGTACCAGCAGTTTGCCAGCAGAGCATAGTGACCTCAGGTTGCTGTATGGTTTGATGATCTTATTTAGTGCTGGTGTTTTTTCAGGTTGATATAGTATTTTGTGAGTTATTATAAGTTGGTTGTATCAGAGAAGACTGGGCCACTCCAGCCATCCTAGTCGAGTTAGGTTGACACAATGGTGGGTCCTAGAGCTAGCACCTGTAGCAAATCTAGCAATATGGTTGTAACAACTAGCACATTTGGTAAGGGTTACTTGGTTCAGGTTAGTGAAGAGGGGGGGGGGCATAGACGAGGGTAGATAGTAGGTGGGACTGAGCGATAGTGGTTCTTGCAAAAGGAGTGAGGAACGGTTTGATCCTGTATAGGGAGCCCAGTTTTTTGTTGACAGATTTGATGGTTTGATTGACATGGATATCATATTTTAGGGTGTTATCAACTGTGATGCCCAAGAGTTTTTTGAGAGTATCTGGGGATATAATAGTGTAATTGTTGGAACTTATAGTAAAGAATGCTGAGGAGGATTTGCAGGTGGGGGAAAAGATGAGCAGTTTAGTTTTGTTGGGGTTTAATAGAAGCTGATGGTTTGCAAACCATTTTTCTACATCATTGAAAGTATTCTGGGTTAGGGTCATAAGCTCAGTTGAGGAGGAGACGGTACATATTTAAAGTAGAGCCGTCCGCGTATTTGATGCAGGTGGCCTTGGGAGTGATGGTGGGTAGGTCAGTGATAAAGACTGAGAAGAGTAGTGGTCCTAGTATGGAGCCTTGGGGGACTCCTAGAGTAATGGGTAGACGTGTGGCTAGGGTATTCTGCCATAAAACTGCTTGTTGTCTATCAGACAGGTAAGGTTGGAACCATTTAATAGAGCTACTATTCAGTGACAGTTCCTTCAGGATATGGAGAAGCAGTTGGTGATTGACCATATCAATGGCCTTAGAGAGATCTAGGAAGAGAGCTGAGGTAAGTTTGTTATTGTTTTAGTTGATGTTGATACAGTCAGAGAAGGATAGGAGGGCTGATGTGGTGCTGTGGTGTGGCCTAAAACCATGCTGAGAGTTGGCCAGTAGTTTATTTTTGGTGAGATAGTGCATTAATTGGTTGTGGATGCACTTTTCCATAATTTTGGCCAGTGGTGATAGTATGGCTATTGGTCGGAAGTTTGAGAGGCCTAAAGAATTCCCTCCTTTGTGAAGGGGAAATCTTCCAGAGAGAGGGGATAGTGGCTTCAGTCAAGGTGCGGTTTATTATGATTGAGACAGGGCATGCAATGGCATCTGCCCCTTTTTGTAAATATTTTGGTGGGAGGAGATCAGCTAACAGGGTAGTGGGCTTTAGTTTGTTAATTAGAGATTGGATGGTCGATGTAGATACATGTTGGAAGGTGAAAGGGAGTGGGGTAGTGGTTGTGGAGGAGTTTTGAAAGGAGCTGGTGGGGGGTAGTTGGCTAGCTAGTGATTGGATGGTTTTGGTAAAAACATTGTTAATGATGTTAGCAGTTTCCTCTGGAGTTTTAAGGTTGCATGTTGAGAGGGTGGGGGTGGAGGTTTGGCCAGGGTGGAGGAGTTTATTTATGCCTGCGCAAAAGTTTTGAGGTTTGTTCTGGTGTTTTTGCTGAAGGTGTTGATAGAAGTTTTTTTGTCTAACAATGTGGCTTTCTTGGTATCATTCCTTAGTTGTCGGAATTTAATATGGTCAACTGGGTCTTTGGAGGTGCGCCAATTGTCCCATGCTTTATTTCTTGCTATGATTTTGGTTTTGCTTGCTTTAGAGAGTCAGGGGGTGGTCTTAGTTTTGGCTTTGAGGGTGTGGATAGGAGCGTGGGAATCTGGAATGGAGAGGAATTTAGAATCAAAATAGTCTACAGCATCATCTAGTGGAAGTTCTTTAAGTATGGCCCAATTGCATTCTCTGAGTTCATTCTGAAAGTCAGTGGATTTAAAGTTCTTGTTGTTTCTAATAGATTTATACATAACTTAGTGGTGGTTATCTACTTTATGCTTAATGATGTAAGTGAGTAGGTGGTCACTTATATCATCTGGGAGGGTACCTATGTTATACAGGTCTGGGTGATTGTTGATAAGAATCCAGTCCAGGATACTGCCTTTGTAGTTGGATTTGTTTATTCTGGTGGGTGAGGATACAAGTTGGATATAGCCGTGAAGGTTTATGTGGGTGGTGGGAGATTCAGAGGAACAATTGTTCCAGTCAATATTAACATCTCCTAACACCATAGTTTCTTGGGGTATGTGTTGGAAAGCCATTGGAGGAAGTCTTCTAGGGTATTTGCATTGTTGTCTGGGGGGATATAAATGCAGGCAATGAATATAATTTTACTTTTGTTAAGCTGTAGTTTGATAACTAGGGCTTCTGCATTATTGAACAAGGGGGTTGTTGTAGGGCTAGTGTGACATCTATTGTGTTTTTAAACAGAACTGCTACTCCTCCACCTTTCCTGGTGTTTCGGTCTAGTCTAAGTATTTTGTACCCTGTTGGGATAACCTCATCATTTTTAGTTCCTGGTTTTAGCCAAGTTTCTGTAAGACATAGCACATCAGGTGAGTAGGTGGCTAGAAGGGCATGAATATTATGGACCTTGTTGTTAATACTCCTGATGTTTAGGTGACAGGTCAGGAGAGAGTTAGGGGACCTTGAATTTGGCTATATGTTGAAGGTGGTAGTGGGCTGGAAGCTTGTGGGAAGGGTGGGTCCAGGGTTAGGGTAGATGTCTCCATCCCTCAGCAGAGTAAATTGTGCAGTAATTATTAGTTTCAGTGCTTTACTTATTATTTTATGATAATATCTAGTTTTAGGGGAGATGGACCATAGCCTAGTTAGTTGGTGGTTGTTAAAAGTGGAGAGGACAGGTTTGTAGTGAGCTAAGGATTGGTCTGATTCACTCAAGGTGGGAGTAGAGATGGTATAAGATATGGGGTGGTGAAAGCCAAGATAGGGCTGGTTTTCATAGATGGTGAGGAGATATAGCCCAGGCAATATAACTGAGAGGAACATAATTGTTCTCATCTTGATAGTAGTGATACTTGGTAAGGAATGTGGGTGGAGAATTAAAAGGGTTGTTGGCAGGAAGGGGTGGTGTATGGGGGTGGTTTATGGAGGTGTGGCTTATCTATAATAGGTTGTAGGAGGGGTGATTTATTGGGCTTAAATTTAGCACTAGTGGAGGGTGGGTGAGATTTGGGGGCAGGATGGGGCGCAGAGCGAGCCAGAGTAAAGCGTGAGCGAGCGGAGCAGAGCTGTACCAAGCTACAAGGATTTCCAGGGTATGTGAGTATGCAGGCTTAAAGAATATAGTATTTTACTCAGTTCTTTTTAAAGTGAGCTGCAATTTACTCAGTTTTACTTAATTCTTTTGAAAGATAGCTGTTTTACTCAATATCGTATTAAACTTAGTTTGTAGTTTAGCCAGACAATTTTACTGTCTGTTGGGAGTAAGCCAGCTTTTAACCTGAATTTTGTACAGATATTTTTTTATTTCTTTAGCAACTCTGAGATGAAATAATCAGGGGGAACGTGTTATACAGGCTGTTTGTGCTGTAGAATGCTTATTTTATTACTTATTACAGCAGCCTGACTAGGGAGTCTAGGACAGTTACACTTAAGATCTAGACCTTGCAGTCCTTTTCCTTAGCGGGGGACAGTGCAGGAATACTTTTCTTTTAGTTTTCAGGATGATAGTTTCTTTTCAGCACAGATTGAGTCATTCGAGGTAAGGACAGGTGGGGTGGAAACACCTAGTAAGGTACATAGAGCCAGTGCATGGATTCTATATGGAACATAGTTAACATAACAGCATGCAAACAGTATTATATATTCAGGCAGAGCATTCATTAATCTTAGTAGTACCACAGGTTCTGCATTTCTCTATACTCAATTGCAACTATCAGTCAGAGCAGTAGTTTACAGCACAGGCAAGTTCAGTGAATTGTACACAGCTTTTCCTTTGTGGTTTTATGCTATCAGTAGTTACAGCATTAAGGCAGTACAGCTAAAGCCACTTACTAAATGCTAGGAAACAACACTTCTGTTCATGATTCTTAAACCAACATAATAGTATATCACAGCAAACTATGTTGCCAAGCTTATAATATTAAAATTACCAAATGCAGTCAATAAATATGCACAGGAAATCACTCCTGGCTAGCAAACTTTACAGGTAATTCCACTAATTTTTCTAAACATTCTACTGGTTTGGCAAATTAGAAAATCATTGCTATGCATGCCTCTTAGCTTTTTCAGTTGTTTTTTTTACCACAAAATCAGTGAAAAGCAGAAAAAAATAGTTCTAGCATACCGTTTATGTAGAAAAACAGCCAACTGGGTCTAGTCTCACAGTATGCTTAATGTATCAAGTTTGTTTATTTTTGTTTTCAAAGTTATAGTTTGGCCTCATGTCCATTTGTTATATTTTTCTAGCTCATCTTAATTAAGTATCTTATTATTATGAAAATATATTGTCCTGATGTTGTATGCTTAGATTCTGATGTTACTTTATGTTTATTTATTTATTTTATTCTTGATATCTCATCTGAATTAAGTGTCTTATTATTATGAACATGTATTCTCGCAATGTTGTATGCTTAGATTCAGATGTTATTTTATTTATTTACTTACTGCATTCAGTCTGTAATGGAGCAGAGTGGGTCTGTTTGAAATTGAAAGCCGGTGAGTCTTGTGAAGTAGGTCACAATGATGCATCCTGATGTCTGCAAACAGAACAAATCTCCATACTGTAGATTCATTACCTTGTAGACTTTGTATATTGTGGGCTGAATGTTTGCTTATAAGAGACAGAGGATATTCTAATTTGGAAGTTAGAATATTTTTGGCTATGGCTATTCTTTTTTTTTTTTTCAAAAAAAATTTTTATTGGCAATTTTGTTTTAATACAATAAAAACCAAACAAGTTATAACAAGATAAATAAAATACACAGTATACTAATAAAAATCACACAATATCAACAAGCAACCCCACAAGCTGTCAGAAAAACATAATATAACAGTAATTAAATAGTACTAAATATTGGAATTAAAACTACAAACCACTGAATTAAATCAAGAAGAAATAAGGAGAAGTGTATTAACTTTGGAGCAAATTTTTAGATAAAGGGCACTCTTCTTAGGACTCTTACTAATGAATTTGTGAGCAGCCATGTATGTAAATACCAATGATTTAAAGTTATTCCAACAAAGCTTAGTACGATCCATCCAATTTCTAGAGATGTACAGTTTCATGAGAGAACATAAAAAGACCAAAACATGGGTATCTAATAAAGAAAGAGTACACATAGGTATGTGAAGGATGGCTAGTTCCCAACAAAGGGTTGATTTGTGGTATCCCATTTTTTGAAGACGGACCTTTAACGAAGTCCAAAGTTTATGAGTATGATAACAGGACCAAAAGATATGAAATAAATCAGCATAGGGTGCTGAGCAGCAGGAGCAAGAAGGAGATTTATTGAGTCGATTTTGCTAGTCTAGCTGGAGTAAAATATGTATTATTGTTAATCATCAATTGTGTGTAAAAAAGATTCTTAAATGGGGAGAAATTAATAGTGTTTTTTATGGACAAAAGCTTCTGATTATGTGAAAGAAGAGGGTGATAATTATTCCAATAGTTTGAAAAAAGACATGGACTATTATTTATCATAGATGATATAAGTTTATATGAATTAGAAATCATTTTCTTGGGTAGAGTAAGATTATGTAAAACAGATTCTAATAAGGATATATTTTGTCCATTATCAAAAAGATGTATAAATTTATACTTAACAATATCTCTCAATTGTCTGATTATCGATAAATATTTTTTATTTATCTTCAATATCACACATAGGTTAGATAATGATTCATTATTATGTTTAAGTAAATCCCAGACCACTAAGCTTTTAATTTCCGGGAATTTAGAAAGATTAACAGGAAGATTATTAATTGTAATATTAGGATTTAGATGTAAGGGTTGAAGTAAGGGAAAGGTTTTATCCAAATTTATAAGTTTCATTAAGTTTTGAAAAATAATAATCTTATGTTTTAAATTATTTGAGAGTTTGAGATTTTTAAAGGAATCTTTTACAAGAAAAGGGAGGGCCTCCGGATTCAAATTCAGACTTATAACATGTTGAAACCATATTTTAGACCATAAGGGATAAGAATTATAATCTACTAATTTAAATTTGGAAATACATAATAACCTACTTGCCGAAATGATGAAGTAGTATAATTGAAAATTTGGCAGTCCCAGTCCTCCACCCGATTTGGGAATAGTTAGTTTATTATATGCAATTCTCACAGATTTTGGATACCAGATAAATTTAGATAAATCCCTACATATTTTATTCAAAAAAGACTTTGGTATTACCTGATCTACAGAGTTGAATTGAAAGAGAATTTTAGGTAGAATATTCATTTTAATTATAGCAGCTTTAGACAAGAGAGATAATTTCAACTTCTGCCACCTAAGAATATCGAGAGTTATTTTGGACCATGATTTAAGGAGATTATTTTGAAATGTAGATGAAACATTATGATTAAAGGAAATCCCTGAATATTTAATATCTAAAGTAATTTTAAAGGAAGACAAGGGAAAATAACTTGGATTATATCCTTGAAGATTTATAGGAAAGATGTGAGATTTCTGAAAATTAACTTGATAATCTGAAGCTTTAGAAAAGGCCTCAATGGAGGATTCAATCTTATGAAGATCAGTGTTAGGAAGTTGAAAGTAAATAATTAAATCATCAGCAAAAGCTGACAAAGAAACTATAGTATTCATTACTCTAGGAATCACATGAAATGTATTTGATTTTATATAAAGAAATAGGGGTTCAATGAATATATTAAAAAGGAAAGGAGATAGCGGACAACCCTGTCTAGTACCATTAGTTATTCGTATTGGTTTTGATAAACAAAATTTTATCAAGGCTATGGCTATTCTTGTTGCTGGAGAGAGGAGGTGAGAGATATAATAGCATAGTTTTAATTGTGAACATACTTTACTGTGTGTATGTGTGTGTGTGTGTGTGTGTGTGTGTGTGTGTGTGTGTGTGTACTTCACATGACTGAAATTTCATTTGACTGAGACCATAATACCAAATTTTCAAAATACTGAAAACTCATTTGACCGAATCTCATTATACTGAATTGTAAGCCATAGACATGATGTGGGTTTCCCTTCTCCTGTGACTTGGTTGTGATAAAAAGATTTACTGTAACTTATAGTGTTGATTGTCAGAATACCAATAGTCATGTAGAAAGTGGTGTTGTAGTGTTTCTAAATCTAGGCATGCCTGTTTACAATTTTATGGGAAGTATCTCAAGTAATATGGCAGACGTTTTCTGCATTCCCAGCAGTAGTGCCAGCGTGTAGACTACTGTAAGGTAAGTAAAAGGTATATGCCCTTTTCCCAACTGTAGTGCAATCCTAGAGTTAGTATATATAGTTGGAAGGGTGTAGCCCCCCACCTAGTTTGGTTTTATATGTCCGATTTCTGTTAAGAGGGTACGTAAGTAGTTAAGTTCTGGAAAGAGTTAGTCATTTGTGTTGTAAGTGTGCATGTCTATGGTTTACAAGACAGTATTTTGAAATTTAGCATTGTAAGGTTTCAGTATTATGAGTTTCAGCCAAGTGAGTTTTCAGTATTTTGAAAATTAGGTATTTTGGTCTCGGCGAAATGAAAGTCAGCCAAATGAAATTTCAGTCATGTGAAGTAGACCCGTGTGTGTGTGTGTGTGTGTGTGTGTGTGTGTGTGTGTGTGTGTGTGTGTGTGTGTGTGTGTGTGTGTGTGTGTGTGTGTGTGTGTGTGTGTGCGTGTGTGTGTGTAGTAACATTAAGTAGGGGATCAAGCATGAGTTCAAGGTATTTTTGTTCTTTTACATTAGGGATGTGATACTAAACATTGGGTGAGGGCCACCAGAAATTATACTCATTAGAAAGATATATGGATAATGTTGAAATAAATTACACCCTATATCTTTTTTTCAAGAAAACAGCTAAAAAGAAATGCAGTCAAATCTAGTTATTTTGTAGATATACTTATAAATGTCAGGCCTTAGCTAAAATACTTGTGGGTTGTCATGTGTGATGTAATGTTGCCTGATTGGTGCTTCTTTTCCCTCCCATAGTCAATATTACACCTTTCCTTTCTCTTTTCTATCTGCTTTTAGCCTTTTTCTAAATAACGATTGTCAAAACTGAAAAAAATGTATAGCAGGATTGTTAACATTCATGGGATACTGTTAAGGCAGTATAATTAAGAAGTTTGGATTACAGCCTTAAAGAGACATGGGTCCCTTACTTAATGTGGTCATATAAGTAGAAGTAACAGGCACATTTATCTTTGTTGTCAATGCTGTATTCCAGTCAAACTATATGCATAAATGCTTTGTTCATGTCTATGCACCAGTGACTGGGGTTTGATTAGCAGACCTGGGTGTAGAGGGCTAGCCAAAATAGGATGGGCATGAAGATAATCTTTACTGATGTACTCGGTTTTTCATCAGTGGGAATGATAACATTTCCCATCAGTAGCACTGCTCTAGGAACATTTTACAGACTAGACTCACACACAAGACTTTATTCTATGCTGAATATTTTTATTTTTAAAGTTGTTAATGGAACTAATGCTGATCTCTATCACATTGCTCACCTAGATGTATTTGTTATCCAGTGATCCTTCCTGCAATTTTTTTTTTCTGTTAGTTTGTTTGTTAATGTAATAGAGATTTTAAATATTCATTAAAACAACAAATTTTGAGCAGTTCTGCTTTTATGACTTTGATCTACTGTGGTGTTGTGATATGACATTCTTTATCTTCACAACATGCTATTTTTTCATGGTTGGCTGCAACTTGGAGGGGGCCACTTTTTCTGGTTTTCCGTTGTCAGCCAGATTTTCTGGAAACAGCTTAATATAGCAAGTAAAGAGATTTCACTTGACATTCTTAAATTTCAGTAAAATCTTGAGAGTCATATAGCGCATAGCTCAGTGCCAATTAGTACATATACCAGCCCTACACAGGATGTAGGCAGTTCAGAGATAATACACGTCTTATTAGCTGTGAGCTGCCTCATACAACAAACTCCTTGAATATTTCCACTGCACAGGGGTGCAGCACTCATCTGTGAATCCTAGTCATTGTCAGAAATACTAGGAGCACAAATGCTATTTAATCATATCAGCTGACCATCAAACTGAAAGGACCATTGAAGAGGGAGATCTCACATTCCTTTGGGAGGCTGATTAGCACTTGCTGTCACTCTGAAAACAGTTACATTAATTGGTCTCTGTTTAACAGTAAAAGTGAAATATGTGAGTCACAAGGTGAAGTCAACATACTGTTAAATTAATTTTTGCTAACGTGTCATTAGTATAAAGCTTGGCAAGGGCTTTGAATAGGAAATACAGGCTACAGCAATTGCACTAGATGTGGACATGCATAAACTAAGTCAGATTTCTGCCCTGTTGGCCTGATATGTGAGACAACTGGACAGTTCTGAAGATGATGATTATGAGTTCTTGAGAGAGGAGTATGACATCATTTTACTGTTGAAGCAGAAGTGTTGTGAAACAAGAAATAAAACTGCTGAAAGCCTTGATCAAATGCTATACACTGAACAACAGCTGGTTTCATTAGAAGGCAAAGCTTGGAGATAAAATCTGTGATTCAGTGTGAAATAAGAAATAAAACTGTTGAAAACTATACTCAACTTGTGTATATTGAACAACAATTTCTTTAACTGAAAGACAAAGCACATATTTGAAATCTGTAGTTGGACTTTTGGAAGGAAAGGAAGGTACTGATTGTTAGGAGTTTTGAAAACCAAGATGGTAAAGTGGATTGGTTTTGATAAGAAGATATTATGGGCTGACAAAGCTTTTAGGCTGCTACCAAATAAGGCACAATGTTTAAATGGAAAACCACAGGTGATATTGGTCCAATTGTTTCTTGGCACAAAAAAGAGCAAATGTTACATCAGATTTGGCAGCTTGAAAGAATATGCAAGTTGACAGTCACCAAGTGCATGTGGAGCATGACTTTTCAGAGTTTACTTTGTTTCAGAGAATACAGTTTATAGAGTTTTATTGATTTATAGGTTTATAATAAACCAATAATATTAAACCATTGAAGGCTTAGTTAGCAATGCAGTAGAAAAAAGAGCCCATGAAGATGAGCTAATAATTTAGAAGGTTATGACAGGAAGTAGAATTAATTTAGAAAATGCAGACAGAATATCTATCATTTGCTTGGATTATGTTGGTGAGATGGAAAAATAAGAAGAAGTATATGGAGGACTGTGAAGTGATAATGTTTTGTTTAGCAGAGTTAAAAATGTATAGACTGACATTTGGGATGAATTTTGTGATCCCATCCATTCAATGATTCCATCATTCAATGAAGTTTGAATGTGGCTAGAGTTTACATTATTTAATATGTAGGAGGAGCTTGTTCCATGAGCAAGGTAGGTGCTTAGTGATAAACTTATCCTTGAATATGGACTTGCTGAGAGTCTAGTATAAAACTTGCTCTTAGGAATGGACTTTAAATAATGATTTTTTTTATTTCCAAGGAAAAGGGAGCCACAGAAAGCAGGGTTTGACATAGGTCAGAAGGCAAGGCACATATTGCCTCATAGAACTGTACAAACCACAGAAAATAACGGCAGTGTTTTAGCCTATCCAGATAAAAGCAGTTATTTAATCCTTTCAGTTGATTTCATAGTAGGGATGTTGGAGATGTGGATTGATCCCTGTTAAATATATTCATATGGTTTGGAAGTGTATGGATTTTCAACCACTGTGGGATTGGGTAGTTGATAAAATAAGGTAGATTGTTCAAGTTGGCTTATCCCCAGGGAAGTCTCACATTATTGGCTGTCAGCAACTGCTTGGGATAACACCCTGAATACAAACTATACTGTAATATTTTGGATTCAAATAATTATTTCAGTCCTACTGTCTATAATTTTAAATACTGGAAAACCATACAGAGCGACTGCAAAATGATTTCCTAAAATTGTTTCACAGCCTGAGCCAGTGGTCTAACAGAAGGATTGATTCAAAAACTTGGGAGGAATTTAATTCACTGTTTATTTTCCTATCCTCCAATGCTGTGTAATTAATTAGGTATAGAGTTCAAGATTCAAGAATTATTAATTTTGTTTACATGATGCGAGGACATTACAAGTTAGTTTCCCACTATAACAGATCTGCATATGGATGCATGTGGTATATAAGATTGCATCATTTTTGAATGTAATAGGAATAGTATTGATACCTGATCATTAATTAGCTGCTAGAGCACTATCATGGATCATAAACTGGTTTATTGGTGTTATGCATTTTCTCACCTGTTTTTATATAATGTTTATCACTACTCATTGTTAACCATTTGTTACTAAAAGTATAGATGATAATTTTATTTTGTATAATATAGTCTTGACATAGATTTATTGGTTGGAGAGAACTTGTGGAGACATATGTTGTTGTCTGTAACCACTGAAAGTTTGGTGATTCTTTGCGAAGTGCAGGGGAAGAGAGGATAGTTTGACTTTTGGAAGAGTGGTCATTAAATGCTTGGCAGTTTTTCATGGTTCTTCACTCGAATGGATGAGGCTGGACCTAGGAGTATTGTTTGGTGCGATCGTAGGACTAGCTTTGCTTAACATTCTGGAACTCTGCTGCTTGATTTGTGGAATTTGACTGGGACTAAAAGCTGTGAGGATTCATTTTATTGGCTGCAGATAATTTTATATCTCCAATATTATTCTCATTTGTGTGGCCATTTGTTATAAATTATATTCTCCATTTGTTTCTGTGATATTACTTTTATAGCCTCATGTCTGTTTTATCTTTATTGCAATTTATTTCCACTGAAGAGTTCTTTCAGTTCAGTCAGTATGAACTACTTTTGTTAGTTGTTCACACATCTCTCTCTCTATGTATATATATATATATATATATATATATATATATATATATATATATATATATATATATATACACACACACACACACACACACACACACACACACATGTTTGTGTAACTATCCATCAATGTGAACAAATGTCAACACTTACTTCATCTACCTCACATGGTCAAAACAGAAAACATTGATCCACAACCCCTGCTACTTAACTCTAAGATTACACTACAGTGGGGAAATGGCAAACTTCCCAATCCCCACTGTACCACCATCTTAGTGTGAGTTTTGATTAGCTGTACCAGCTTTCTCACAGGTTGAAGAATGGAAACTTTGATGTAAAGTTTGCCACACACACACACACACACACACACACACACACATATATATATATATATATATATGTATGTATATATATATATATATATATATATATATATATATATGGGTTCCGGACGTTTGCTCGTCAAAACCCAAATGGCCGGGCATACTTACGTGAAAGTGCTTTTCACCGAAGAAGCACTTTTGCATAAGTATGCCTGTTGCTGAGGCTGTACTACGGTGCGGGTAAGGGAAAATCCTCTTTTCCCCACTGTAGTGCAGTCTCAGAGGGAGAATATTAAAGTATGGGGGGTGTGGGGGGCACAGCCCCTCCACATGGGGGGTGCAGGGGTGCTAAAATGTTAATGTAGTGTTTTTTTTTTTTTTGTAACACGCTTTAACGAAAGCACTTTTTTGATAAAAGCACTTTCATTAAAGTGTGTTCGATTTTGTTTACGTGATGCGAGGACATTACAAGTTAGTTTCCCACTAACAGATCTGCATATGGATGCATGTGGTATATAAGATTGCATAATTTTTGAATGTAATAGGAATAGTATTGATACCTGATCATTAATTAGCTGCTATAGCACTATCATGGATCATAAACTGGTTTATTGGTGTTATGCATTTTCTCACCTGTTTTTTATATAATGTTTGTATCACTACTCATAGGTAACCGTTTGTTACTAAAAGTATAGATGATAATTTTATGTTGTATAATAAAGATAGTCTTGAGATGGATTTATTGGCTGGAGAGAACATGTGGAGACATATGTTGTTGTCTGTGACCACTGAAAGTTTGGTGATTCTTTGTGAAGTGCAGGGGAAGAGAGGATAGTTTGGCTTTTGGAAGCATGGTCATTAAATGCTTAGCAGTTTTTCACTGGAATGGAGGAGGCTGAACCTAGGAGTATTGTTTGGTGTGATGGAAGGACTAGCTTTGCTTAACATTCTGGAACTCTGCTGCTTGATTTGTGGAATTTGACTGGGTCTAAAAGCTGTGAGGATTCATTTTATTGCCTGCAGATAATTTTATATCTCCAATATTATTCTCTCCGCTCCCCCCCACCCCCAATTTTTACCCGCCCCCAGAGGTCCTACTCTTATACTTTCTAACCACACCTCTTGCTCTTCCCATTACCCCTCTCTCCATTTCCTATTGGTCATCTTCTCTTTCATATCCTATCCCTAACCACTCCCCTCCATAATCTCCACTGCCTCCTATCTTTACTCACTCCCACCTTAAATACTTACATCTACACATATATAGAACAAATAGCTAATCCTTCCAAATGGCTAATCCAACCAACCCTTTTCTAATTCTACTCTGTTTCACTATTTTACCACTACCACTTCTAACCAGTGCCTATCTACTCTCCTCATATGAACACCCAATATATCCACATACTAACTACCCCAACCAACAAACCAACTCTCAACCCTTACCATACCTGCATGACCATGCAAACATAACATGCTCACCTAGCTACCTACATGCAAAGTGTCATAGAACACTTCACATTAAATATAATACACTATATCTCAAAAGAGTGTTACTTCTTTACAGCAAATTCCCTAACCCAAGCTATCTTGTACAACTCCTCACAGTAAAGGATGGTGATATTCATTCTAACCCTGGCCCAACAGCAACCCCTATCTCCCTTCACAACCATAATCAATCTTGCAATTATTCCCTTACCAAACCTTCAAACTCTCTCCTACTAGCTTATCTTAATATACGTAGTGTCAACAACAAAGTGACTCAACTCCATGCTGTCCTAGAAGTATATTCCTTTGATATTATCTGCCTAACAGAAACATGGCTAAAACCTGTCATCAAAGATAATGAAATTATCCCACCTGGATATAATATCCTAAGAGTTGACAGAGTAGCTAAGAAAGGTGGTGGGGTTGCTATTCTATTTAAATCTGGCTTGCAATTAACAACTTACAACTGTAATATACCCCTAAACTCCAATACTGAAATTCTCATCTCTAAACTTGAACTTAACAACGCCAAATCAATCTATATTATCTGTATGTATTTGCCCCCTGGTAATAACATAGTCACCTTGGAAAATATCCTCTGCTGGCTATCCCAACACCTGCCTCAAGAAACCATAATCCTAGGCGATATAAATTTAGACTGGAATTCCTATAGCAGTACTCATCCTACCACCCACATAAACCTATATGGTTTCTCTCAAACCATTACCTCCCCCACCAGAATAAATAAAGCTAACAAGAAAGCAAGCATATTGGACTGGATTCTCACAAACAATCCCACTCACTACTATGAGTCTGGACCCCTCCCCGATGATTTAAGTGACCACTCACTTACCTACATCATCAGACTAAAAGCAAATACCCCTACTCCAATCTCTATCAAACAAATTAGATTCAAAAAGAAATTTAACCCTGATCTGTTCCAAATGGAACTAAGAGCATGCAATTGGATTCCCTTAAAACAACTTCCATTAGATGAAGCCGTTAATTTCTACCTTCCCAGCCATTCTTAATCACCACGCTCCATCCAGATTTATTAGAATTAAGGCTAAGTCTGCCTCATGGCTTTCTTATGAAACCAAACACAAAATTCATCTCAGAAATAAACATTGGGCCAAATGGAGGAAGACTAAAAACCCTGCTGACCAACAAACCTTTAGACAGCTAAGAAATGACACTAAGAAGGCCATACTCTCTGATAAACAAAACTACTACTTAAAATATCAACAACCTAATCACAACAACCCACAGAAATTCTGTGCTAGCATTAAGCAGTTACTCCACCCAGGTCAATCCACTACACCTAACCCCCAAAATACAGATAGGAAAAATCCCATCCATACAGCTAATACCTTCAATTCCTTCTTTACAGATGCTATCCAAACACTAGCTAGTCAACTATCACATAATACCTTCACATTGCCTTCATACTCCTCTACCCCACCCCTCACTTTTCGTTTCAGACCTGTCCCAACCACATTTATCCAAACCCTATTGAATAAACTGAAACCATGCTCCCCTTCTGCAGACCTGCTGCCTTCTGAATATCTACAGCTATCATCCAAGGCTGTTGCCTCTGCTATTTCCATACTGATCAACAGAACTATTACTGAAGGTTACATCCCCACCTTATGGAAAGTCTCCCATATTATCCCCCTACATAAAGGTGGACATTCCACTGAGCTATCAAACTATTGCCCCATTGCCCTACTTTCACCTTTAGCTAAAATTATGGAAAAATGTATCCATAAACAACTACTCCACTACTTAATAGAAAACAATCTACTTTCTAACTGTCAACATGGATTCAGACCTTCACACGGTACTACCACTGCCCTCCTTTCCTGTACTGACTACATCAACAGGAACCGAAACCTGAATAATCTTTCTTCTGCTCTATTTATTGACCTGTCTAAAGCATTTGACATGGTAAACCACCAGATTCTCATTAACATACGTAAATCTCTGTCATTAGACCCACTTTCCACAAAATGGTTCCAATCCTACCTTGACAAACAACAGCAAGCAGTACTTTGGCATAACTCTTTATCCACCCATCTACCTGTTACCTTAGGTGTCCCTCAGGGGTCCATACTAGGACCTCTTCTTTTCTCTATATTTATTAACGACCTTCATCTAGCTATCCCACAAGCCACTTGTATACAATATTCTGACAACTCCACATTATTATGCTCAGCTACATCCTCCCATGACCTTCACTCTCTCACCCAAAAAATATTCAACATAGTTGAACAATGGTACACTCAGTGTTGCCTTCTTTTGAACCCAAAGAAAAACAAACTCCTCCACTTTACTCCAACTCAAAAGTCCTCTCCACTACATTTCTCTGTGACATCTACCAATGGCACAATAATATCTCCAGACTTCACCACCAAACTACTAGGGGTCACCATCGACAATAACCTTAACTTCAACATCCATATCAACAATACTATAAAGACTGTCAACAAAAAAATTGGCACTCTCTATAGGATTAAACGCTTCATTTCTCATACTGCTAAAACTACTATCGCTAACACTCACTTGATCTCTACACTCCTTTATGCCTCACCTATTTTTACTAATCTCTCCAAGAATAATCTTGGCAAATTAGAAATGTCCTATAATAACATTGCCAGATTTGCTACAGGCAACCCATTTCGAACCCACCATTGTATAAACTTAAACCAGCTGGGATGGTTAGAACTTCAACACCTAATTAAATTTCACCAACTAACCATTGCCCACAACATTCTTCATAAACCTTCGAGCACTCCAAGTTTAACAAACCTCATTACTCCCTATAAAAATCTGAAGTCCTTACGCTCATCACACAAACTTCTTGTATACACCTCTAAACCTCATAACAGGGCTGGGGATTCTCTCTTCTCTAATACTGTTGGCAAATCCTGGAATCTTCTCCCTAATGACCTCACCTCACTTACCTCTTTATCGCTCTTTAAAAACAGACTTAAACTTTACCTCAAATCATACTGACTATGCCCCTGCTCCAAACCTGACTAGACCTATACCTCTACAAACTCAACTTACCTATCTAGCCCTTACTGTCCTCTGTTACATCTTCCATCTTACTATACTTTTCTTATCTACCTTTTTTTACATTATTTATATCCTCTTTACATACCTTTTGTTAAGTAAATCCATTGTGTCATCACTACACATCCAACTTCCTTTTCTCTATTTCTGACCTAACCTGTACTATGTCTCCATACACTCAATTCATACTATTTTTTGACTCTTAACCTCAGTGTACATCCTTTTAAATCCCCTAGGTTTTTACTGCACATTACCATTGTTGATGACTTTTTTACTATGATAATTGCTATTTTTTTATTATTATAATATCTGATGTTTGTGTATTGTTTGTACTTATACTTTATGTTGAATCATGTCTTTGGAGTTTTTCTCCCCAGGCCTCTACTGAAAATGGACATATATCCAGTTAGACTAGCCTGGTCAACAAATGTAAAATAAAATAAATAAATAAATTGTTATGGATTCGGATGTTTTCTTATTCGAGCAAACATCCTAGATCCATATATATATATATATATATATATATATATATATATATATATATATATACATATATATACACAAACACACACACACGTATATGTATGTATATATCTATATATGGGTCCCCTTTACATTACCGACACGACACTTCACCGACACGCAGAAGACCGAGACGAAACGATCGACAAGCAAGTTGATCGAAAAGGTGATTTGCCGAAAGACCGACAAGGGTAACGTGTGAGCGCAACTCGGTAAGTGTGCGATAGTGACGGAGTTAGGAGCGGTCAGGTAAGTGTGCGATATTGTGGGATTTTAGGTTAGGGTGTGGGAAAGGTGAGTGTGTGGTAGTGTCGGAGTTAGGGTTTGAGTAAGGTAAGTGTGTGATAGTGACGGACTGTAGTTTAGGGACGGGTTAAGTGAGTTAGGTTTAGAGTGCGGGTAGGGTGAGTGTGCGATAGTGACGGGCTTTATGTTTTAGGGTGGGTTAAGTGAGTTAGGGTTAGGGTGCAGGTAGGTTAAGTGTGCGATAATGACAGTCTTTAGGTGTAGGGGTGGGTTAAGTGAGTTAGGGTTAGGGTGCGGGTAGGGTAACTGTGCGGTAGTGTCGGACCTTAGGATTAGGGTTTGGGTTAGGGTTAGTGGATATGTCATTGTGTGTCATGTGTAGTTTACGTTGTTTGTGTCGGTGTAATTGTGTTCGGTTTTCTGAGTTGTCGGTGTTGTGTGTTTTCGGTTATTTGGGGTCGGTGTTTTGTGTGTCCGTGAAGTGTCGTTTCGGTAATGTAAAGTAGACTCATATATATATATATATATATATATATATATATATGTGTGTGTGTGTGTGTGTGTGTGTTTATATGCATATATATATATATATATATATATATATATATATATATATATATATATATATACTGAAAACCAAATAAGAACACTTTCCTTTTATGATCATACAAGAAAAATGTTACCACCATATTCAGACTAAGTCTGTCTGAATAATGGTAATGTCCATAGGTTTATAGTTTACCACTAGGCTAACTGCCCATGTGAGCCATTTTAAGCTTAGCCAGTTATCCCATCTGAGAATCAAACTCTGAACCTTGGGTTTGTGAATCCAACACCTAAGCCATTCTGTCAACCCTTATTATTGAAATTCTTTTTCTAAGGTAAGGTAGGGTTAATGTTAGGGGCAAGGTTAGGGTTAGTGACGCCTTCCCTTGTACCACTTACTCATGTATGCTAACCCAAATCTTTTCCTTACCCCTGTCACTAACCTAGCTGTACACATTAAAGTCCTAAACACCGTTTCTCTAACTAGTTAGATAAATTATGTCTAGCGGTGTTTTTTTATATATACTTTAACCAACCGGAAAAGGAAAATGTTTATGTTTTCATATTTTTTTTTACGTAATGGGTTATTCGATTAATGGTATGTTCAGTGTTTTTATTTAGATTAACTGCGATGCAACATTTCATGTGAATGATTATCAGTAAGCTATATATACACAAAACCAAAAAAACACTCTTGTAATGTGAGTGTTAAAGGAAATAAGAATGAACAACCAAACACTCCTTCAAGGAATCTGTGGTGCCACGACTTGTTTAGTGCTTTCATCTTTTATTTTCAAGATTTCATCAGAATAAACACCCATTAAAACATGTCTATTTATAGCTCAGCTTGTAGTTGTATGATAACTTGCAAAATCAATAGACTGTATTTAGAATTTAGCAGGTCTGTTCTTTAACATACACTTAATATTCAAACTGCCATTAAACCCCGGATTCATTTAACCTGAGTTTGCCAAAACAGTTTCTTTATTTCAAGCAAATTGTGACTTCTCCTTTAAAATAACCAGTTTCTCCATGGTCAAGAACATCAAACATATAATTTTTGCAATTCACACATGTTTTGTAATGTTCTCATCTTTCTTTTGACAGCAAGTATGTGTTCTTACCTGCTCCGAGTTTTTCCTGATGGGTTTCCTTACATAAAAGGAGTGACAGTTCTCACAGGTAGCAACATATACAATTTATGTATTATTATAGCTAAAGTGTTGTCTCATACCTATGGATTTCTCATGTTTTTATAGTCACACAGGAACTGTGCATACAGTAATTGCATGTCTTGCAAAATCTGCTCCAGATCATTTACTATTCTATGATTTTGACATTTGAAAAAAAAGAAAGACATGCGCAAGAGATTAGAGAGATTCTAAAATAAAACCTAAAGAGGAAATTCTGCAATTTAACAAATGAAGGTTGAGCTGCCCTGATAGAAATTTGTATTAACAAAGAACACAAAGCAATGAAAGCTGACAAAGTCGGTGGTTTAGTTTTGGTGGACACACACAAGATTATTTAAATTCTACTGAGATTATGTTAAAAGAATGTCTGCTTTTTGCAAAATACTTAGATTAATTATGGTAATAAATGTTATCTTGCGAAACTCTATCTTAAGTATTTTTTGTGAATAACTGCTGTGAACTGAAATGTTCTATTATGCTCCAAATTGAATCCAGGTCATGGCTGAAAAGGGGCTGTTGATCATTCCAACTATCTGGCAAATAAATGAAAATATATAAAAAGCTCTCCAGTTTGTGAAGGGGCTATTTTTTAACTGCTTTATCTTCTATTCTTTGCTGCTATTTCTGTCAGAAGTATGTTGTCAGGCTAATACAGGTCACCTTCAATCACAGAATGTCAGTGATATGAAAACAAATGTTGAATGTATATCTCATATCAATCCATCTGGGAGAGAACAGGACAAAGATATGAATCACTATCATTGTCATCAGCAGCATTACATTTAAGAGGTGTTTTGTTCAGTAGCATTGGATTCAATTGTTATTATTATTATTATTATTAGTAGTAGTAGTAATACATCCATACACTGTACTGTAGTCATCTGGTGAATTGTGATAATGAAGAATATCACATCATTGGTGTAGCCAGGCAAAATAAACTACTATTATAGAAAATAAAAAAAAAATAAAGTTAATTTTTATAGCAAAAGAAAGATGCCCAAAGATTCATCTTCAACAAAGAAGATAAACTGTCACAGAACGATATATTAATATCTATTTTGTTAAAGAATTTTAATAAAGTAACAGTTTTAGTATATCTTCTACACATGCCTCTCAGACTCTTAACTCAAGAAATCTGGACAAAGCCAAAATTAATGAGGGACAAAAAACCCAAAAATATGGGCCTATTTTAAATATTACTGTTATAAACTTAGAAAGTTGCTAGAAAAAAAAAAACAAATTTAGTGTCAACATGCATTTTCTGAAGGATATAAAGTCTGAAATGTAACAGTCTGCCATTATTTAGCAACTTCAGTCCTCAAAAATTTGCTAAAAATCTTTTATGAGAAACAGATCAAAAAATGTAAAAAAAATCTGAGCCTTCTGCAAAAACCTGGACAGCTAAAAGGTATGCTGCTACATCTTTAATACTATGAGGACTTGCTGGCGGGACAGATTTGTGTCCCAGAGATTCCCCCATCTGTGGAATAGACTTCCTCACCATATCACAGTACCTCTTTACCCCTTTTTAAGTGCAACCTGGATAACAGGATGGGAAATAGAAATTACATCCCTGGGATTCCACCTGAGTCCCTACTGGACAGGGGCATTGGGTGCTAGTTTGTCTAAACATGGGCTAAACTCTTGCCTAGGCTTATAAGAGCCTCAGGGCCAATAGCCTAGTAACTTCCTATGATATTTAGAATAGTTGCTTTAGGAGAAAACTGTGAGTTATGCCCTGGTCATAGCAGCATAGGCTTTTGATACAAACTACTCCTGGAATAGGCAGGGGATTATAGTCTAGAAGATAGTATATATTTCTAATAATTCTGGCAACACTCTAATGGAGTAGTTAATCAAAGATCATGTTTGTGTGTGTGGTTTTCTTAGACAAGGTGCTGCTGCTCCTGCTGTCAAAAGCTTAGCATTCAGGCCAAGTTGACTTAGTCACAGAATACCTGTGATGTGAACAGAAATTAAGTCACTGATTGTGTACCTTAAGGCAATCCAAACAGCAGAGAACAACAAGACAAGGATCTGCCTCCATCCACCATTTGTAGTAAAACATGCAAACAACTAGTATTGTCAGTGGTGCTTCAGCACTGCATTACAAGATGATGTTATACTGCAGTAGTCAGGATAATTCTGCTTACAGCTTAGTCAAGCAGTACAGTCAGTACAAATCTGATATAAACGCATCACTGTATTGTGCTGTGATGATAATGAACTGAAGTAATTCAAAGAAATAGTATAGTCAGTAGTAATACTAAGAGCTATTTTCTGCCTTAGGATGATTCTGCTAATAATAATCTTGTGAAAATGCAGTGACAATATCTTTAGATATACAGAAGGACTACAATCTTACCTATACGTCAAGTGCTCTTTATGTTTAATAATTTCTTAGTTTATTCAGGCCAGCTATATCTATTGAGTTAACAGACAAATAATTTGCCTTTTCAAATTCACTTCCCTTTGGGAAAAAAAAAGATGTTGCCAAATTTTAATACAGTGACCACTTGAGCTGTATTAGCATGTTTAACAGTAAATTAATTACTGATAGGGTTATCACCTGCCTCTTTTTTTGTGCAAGACAGTCCCATTTAGGCAGTTGTGAAAAAAAATGGCAAATACCCTGAGATTTTAAGATAAAAATTATTTCCTTATTTTTAAATATTTATATAAATCTATTATTTTGTACTTGAAATGCCTAAAACAGCATAAGGAACTCAAATGCTACAACAATAAACTTTCTTTTAATAAAAAACTTTTATTTTGGCAAAAAGTGAAGCTCTATCCTTTTGCACTAGCCATGGATATAATTTGTCCGGCAAAATCTCATGTTTCTACAAAAAAAAATGTCCCACTTTGGGTATATGAAAGGATGGCAAACCTATTACTGCCCTTGATTTTCAATGACACAACTATAGTTTCTTTAGGGTTGCAACCTTTGGAAAAGGCAAAAAACGGACAAAAACAAAAGCCCCACCCATTTCATTAAGTAAATATGCATTACTTTTCTTTCAAAGTTAATAATCATGTGAGCAACAGTTTTGAAGAAAGAGTAATATTCTAAATGCAACAGATAAACGAATGCATAAACATGTTGCACGTTAAAATACATCGCTAATAGCGTTTAGGCAACTGGTTTGCTCGCTGAAATGATTACACAAATTATGAATGGGGTCTAAAATTATACTGAGGAAATGAGGAAACTATGATTATTTGTCAACTATTTCCTCCATTGTGTGAATCCAGGTTTTATTCATATGCACAATATTATTTATACTGACGATAAAAATCATATATAATTTTACTACAGATAAAGTTTAGCTAGGGGACAGATCCATTGTTTCACTTTTATTAAAAAAAAGTTTGCTCAGGCTTTTCGTGTTCTACTAAGATGTAGCCTGAATTCTAAAAAATGACCACAGGTAGCAAGACAGTTCCAAAGGACCAGAATTTAATCCACAGAGACAGAATAAATCCACAAAGACAGTGAAGAAACAGTAGTGTAAACGCTTTTGTCTTGCTTCTGTAAGCAAGACTTCTTCAGACAACCAGAACTTGTACAAAATGCAGCTATTTAAAGTGTCACATGCTTACATCAATTAACATCTAAAAGCAAAAGCTGCAAATATTTAAAATCATTTGAATGTTGAATACCTTAAATACAAATACTGGATAGACATATATAAAACTGATCAAGTGTGTACATATATATTCAGAATGACCTTGTTTAAAAATTACTTAATATGCAAAATATAAGCAATTAGTTTTAAAAATAATAAATAAATAAACAAACAAGGCCTATGCTGACTATTACCTAAGCTGTCAATTGACTAATATAATATAATACTAAAAGATGTAAGAATATTTAAGGCTTTGAAAATATAGGATATAAAAACATCGCCACCACTCACTGGATTATGGGGAGTAAAAAATGAAGAATAAAAAATATATATGAATATGTAAAAGTACATACAAAAAATCTATGCAAAAATTACAATCAATTATCTCTGCAAACTCCTTAATTTTAATACACAAGCTAAGGAACAGAAATCATTAACCCTGGTGGATTGTAGGCATTCAGTTTTATTTGCCATAATAATTCGCACAGTTCTAGTTTAAGGGTGAGGGGTCCCCCCCCCCTAAGGTCTTGCTCAATCTGGTCTATCACCCTGAAATTGAAATTGTGCTGGGGATGTTCCTGCACATGCTTAGCTAGTGTATTCTCCAATTTTGACCTCCTAATACTACAAATATATTCATATACTCTGTCCTTGAATCTGCGGTTGGTCTTACCGACATGTAGTCTCTGCCCTTGTTTCTACGTCGGTAAGACCGGCTGCAGATTCAAGGACAGAGTATATGAATATATTTATAGTATTAGGAGGTCAAAATTGGAGAATACACTAGCTAAGCACGTGCAGGAACATCCCCAGCACAGTTTCAATTTCAGGGTGATAGACCAGATTGAGCAAGACCTTAGGAGGGGACCCCTCACCCTTAAACTAGAACTTTGCGAATTATTATGGTAAATAAAACTGAATGCCTACAATCCACCAGGGGTTAATGATTTTTGTTCCTTAGCTTGTGTATTAAAATTAAGGAGTTTGCAGAGATAATTGATTGTATCTTTTGCATAGATTTTTGTATGTACTTTTACACATTCATATATATTTGTTATTCTTCATTTTTTACTCCCCATAATCCAGTGAGTGGTGGAGATGTTTTTATATCCTATATTTTCAAAGCCTTAAATATTTTGAAAGCCTTAAATATTCTTATATATTTTAGTATTATATTAGTCAACTAACAGCTTAGGTAATAGTGGGCATAGGCCTTGTTTGTTTATTTTTAAAACTAATTGCTTATATTTTGCACATTAAGTAATTTTTAAAAGAGGTCATTCTGAATATATAAGTATACACTTGGCCAGTTTTATATATGTCTATCCAGTATTTGTATTTATATTTTAAGGTATTCAATGTTCAAATGATTTTAAATATTTGCAGCTTTTGCTTTTAGATGTTAATTGATGTAAGCATGTGACACTTTAAATAGCTGCATTTTGTACAAGTTCTGGTTGCCTGAAGAAGTCTTGCTCACAGAAGCAAGACCAAAGCGTTTACACTATTGTTTCTTCACTGTCTTTGTGGATTTATTCTGTCTCTGTGGATTAAATTCTGGTCCTTTATGTAGTCTTGTTACCTGTGGTCATTTTTTTAGAAATGTAGCCTGAATTCTTTTGGTTAGTCTTAACTGCCTGCTAATGGGCACATTTCACACCATCCAAGAAACCATTTAAAATAAGAGAGTATTCTGATAAAATAATTTAAATGCAAATAAGAAATGGTAACAATTTTGGTTCATAGGTTGGTACTAGGCAATACAAGCCTATACAAGCCTAGCCATAACAATTCCCTGGCTGTGGTGCTGCGGTAGTGTTGTCGCCTCACAGTAAGACGCTGTCCGGTTCGATTCTCAGCTACAGCGTCTTCTGCGTGGAGACATGCGTGAATGGGTGTACCTTCGTTGAAGGTTGTGCATCAGGGTTGGTAACTCAGCACGTAAAAATCAACTACCAATCATTAGCAGACCAGAGTTCCGCTGTGGCGACCCTTAACCGGGAAAAGCCAAAAGACTCAACGACTATTTACTTCCCTGGACCCTGTCTAGCAGGGTGACTGACGTGATCCCTGGGGTGAATTTCCTTTCTCCCATTCAAACATATAGGTTCATAGGTTGGGTAATAGTGGAGATAGGCCTTGTTTGTTTATTTTTAAAACAAATTGCTTATATTTTGCACATTAAGTAATTTTAAACAAGGTCATTCTGAATATATATGTAAACACTTGGTCAGTTTTATATATGTCTATTCATTATTTGTATTTATATTTTTAAAATGTTAGTTCTCAGTAAGACTTAAATACCTGACAAGTACCCACCATGGCCGGCTTTAGGCATAGGCGAACTAGGCGACCGCCTAGGGTGCCATACATGCCAGCCTTGTAAAGGGTGCAATTTTATCTATTTATTTATTTTTGTTTTAACTAATTTTTATCGGTCCATGCACTCTTCCCGGCGCCTTGTCACTGAGTCGAGGAGCGCCCTCCCACTTTAACAGGTTGATCGCGGTATTAGTAACTTTTCCTTTAAGGAGGAATATGAGTGCACACACTAACGTGGAAGTAAATACATTCTGCAGTCACGCGTGAAATTTAAGCTAGAAGTTAAGGGTTGGGGTTAAGACTGTGTATGCTCGTTTGGCATTCAGTTTAGAAAGAAGGTAAGTGTATGTGTGTGTGTCTATGTGTAATTTAAAATGTTAGCTTCTGTATGCGAGAGAAAGTGTGCGTGTATGTATGGAATAGGTCATTAGACCATAAAGCGGTACAGACTTCCAATATAACATGTATATACTTTTTATCTTCCCTGTAATTGTCCAGTCACTTTCCCGGGAAGTGGTCAAAAACTACATTTGCATGTTGGTGCTAGAAAGTGTGTGTCATAGCTGTCAACTGTCCAGTATCTTGCCTTTATTTGTGATCTATTCCTCATAAAATTTTTGATTTTCTGGCAAATCATCAAATACAGAATTCAATAAATGATGACACCTGTCTCTCAACTGTCTCTGATTTTGACTCATGTTTTACCCATGTGTCTCCTAAAATGTGCCTTTTGGAAAAAGATGTGGTGAATAACTCTTTAACAGATTTGTTGCAGGTTGTAAATGGTATTAAAGTGTGCCCAATTATTTCTGGATTTGTCTCTGATTCGTTGAGAGCAATAAATGGCAGACAGTTGAGTGTCAGACTTCATATCCTTCAGAAAATGGCTAATGCAAAACCTGTTCTAGACTTTCTAAGAGCAATATTTAAAAATTGTCCCTGATTTATTTTCTGGTCTATGTATATATATATATATATATATATATATATATATATATATATATATATATATATATATATATATATATATATATATATATATATATATATATATATATATATATATATATATATATATATATATATATATATATATATATATATATATATATATATATATATATATATATATATATAAAATATATATGTGTGTGTGTGATTGCCTTCTTATGCTCTCTTAAGCAACTTCATTTGCTAAGTTCTGTGCACTTATTTTCAGATGATCACTCTTCAGTCTGTTATTCCTATTCCTTTGAGAATGGATGTAATCATGGATGCGAAGGATACCTGCTGTAATATACACCCCCCTCAGTCTATGACCAGTTTGTACTTTTCTTCAGAGGTTGGGACCAATTCCAGCACCCCTGATCTCTGTCATTTGTCTCTCGTTGGCTCAGATTGTTATTTATCATTCACGAAGCTTAGCTTTCTACAGATATAGCTAGTCAGTGATAACTTGGAGTGAGAATGACATGGCTTTTCTACAGATATAGCTAGTCAGTGATAACTGAGTGAGAATGACATGCCTTTTCCTCCTTCTGTGGCAGTCGTGGTCTTGGTCTAGTTATAAAAATCACCTTGGCAAGTCCTGTTTGATTTTCTGTCAGTTTGTTCCAGTTTATTGAAGTGTGATTGAATTCTGCAGCTGGAGAGCATTTTACCCATGGAGAGGCTAGTTGTCCTTATCCAGCTGGTTTCCTTATACCTGTTTTGGTAATGCATTATGTTTTTAGTCTTATGGTTGCCTGCACACCAGTACAGATCTGGTAATAGATAGATAGGATTCCATTTACCTAAATCTGTGAAGACACAGAAAAGTTTTTCCAGTTATCCTTGTCATCCCACTTAACTCTTTAGTTGCAAGGCAAACTATATTGTGAATGTTTTTTTCTAGGCCCAGCAGTGATCTAGTGCCTGAAAATTAATACTTTTCAGCTTCTCTGCCCAAGAGTCATGGGACCCCCTAATAAGTCCGTCTTCATATCGGAGGATGGCAATGAGAGAAATCATTTATGTCCTTGAAGTCCTTTAAGGAGTACTTAATTGTCAGAATACTGGTTGTCTGACAATTTAATCACCATATGGTAGCACTGCAAGAGACTGGAGACTCAGACCTATCCCTCCATTAAGGGCCACTGAATGTCATCTTCTTCTGGGCCCTAGACCAGGACATATACTTTCAGATAGTACATCTGCCAAAAATCCAGATCCCCTTAGTTTGTGTTTTTTTTTTTTTTTTTAAGTGATGGATTTCTTAGGGGCCAGACCATCATTTTTAGTATGTCCCTTAAGTGTGCCTATTTGCAATCGTTAGGGAAACCAACATAGATTATTATGCTCCTTGATGAACATTGGAGACGTGTTTCCTCTCTTTCAGTAACATAGTTGTATGTTGTCCTTGTCTCCCTTCTTTCGGGTCAAGAGTGTCTTATTTAAAGTCTACTTCCACCATCCCTGTTAATCCCTAGTGACCCTTGTTAACCGGGTAGCCTTAATGTTCCTGTTCCTACACCTCTTAAGCAGCGCCCCTTAGTATTCCTCTTTTTCTGTGCAGGGACTTAGGCTATGTATCCAGAGGAGACCTCCTGTCAAGATATCTTTGGTCCTTATCGCTTCTTGTCTGGTTTCTGAAGTTTTGAAATGGTTTCAAGTACTTGCTGAAGAGGATGTTGTGAGGACTGTATTTTGTGTGATGTGATTTGAAAAGGTGTTTTTCTAACTTGACAGGAGATTAAATTAATTACCAAGGAGTCACCCTCTTTCCTTTGTTTAAATATGCCTCAAATGCCTGACTAATTTTAGCCTAAAAAAGTTCTTCATTTTAGCCTAAGAAAGTTCTTCATAAAAGTTAACTTTAGCCATCTGTGATTTCACATTTGATTTGATGAATATCAGTGGTTTGGCTATCAGGTCAGACAATTCTGGCATGAAATCTTGCATTGTATTCCTTCAGTGGGAGATTTCTTTTGTTTTCTGTTTTCATTCTGGATTTCAGGCAGAAACTCATTAATGGACATTCTCATTTGTATTTATTTTCCTTTAAAAATAATAGCAAGGAAAATGCCACTGTTGCATATTGGCAGCCTACTGCTAGGTTTTCTGTCATAATTCTGGACTCTTTCTGTTGTAGTTTGTGATTCACACCCTTGATGTGACCTTCAGTCATGTTAATATTTCCAATAAGAGTAGATATTCAAGAAAAGTCCCTTATGTAGGTAGAGTCTCCCTTTTATTATCATCTTATGCCATGGGTAGCCAGGGGGCATTAATTTTCATTGTTTCCCTTCCTGTTTAAGTAGGTAGTGTCTCCTAGAAACACACAGAAAGGGGACAAAGACCCACGTTTGTGCATATTATGGAAATGGTCACATAACCACAGTAATTCACTGTCGAGATTCCTGCAGCAGGCATGTCACAGTGTCTGCAGTTGATCAGAGACCATTCACCAGTTGATTGCTGAGAAAAACTTTGCTTTGCTGATATGTCTGACTTGTGCTAATCCTACGTTAGACTGCCTGCTGCATCACTTACAAAAGATCTATAGTTTTGGTCATGAATATAAATTTACTTTTTGTACTCACGTTCATGTTTGAGGAGAATCTGTGTTAAGGACAGAGACTATGTTAGCAAGATAACCTTTAATTCCTGAGGTCTTGTTGCTAATAAGGTAATCCTTTCTGTTAGTTGACCACATGACACTGTTTGCAGGCATTACATGACAAGGCTGCCAGCAGACTCCTGTGTTTCCAAAAGTGGGAAGATGAAAGGAAACCAGACAGCAGGCTAGATGAGCTGCCAGCTGTGTTAACTAGCCTGAGTTTACAGCACTAATGTACAGTCAGCTTTAGTTTTAAACACAACACACATGCAAGTTAGACAAGGGCCAATAGGCCTGAATTTCTAACTGCATCATTATTAGTCAATGAGAGCAGAAAGAAGGCTTGCAGCAGATTTAGATCTAGACAGTATTAATGAGAATTTTTAAACTAAACTCATATCATAGAGAAGAGTAATTTATACATAATAGCACTGTGTCCTGCAAGCTAGGTAATGAACTATAAACCAAGCAAATTCAGGATAATCATTACCTTTGTTCTCAGGATCATAGGAATTATAAGGCAAACAAGTCATGTGACCATTTGGTCCTTGCTGATACCCACCCTCACAATGTACATTCCCATTTTAGAAGGGTAAAGCAGGTCAAGTCAGGGATACATCTGTGATGCCCATCTAGTCATCAAGATCCAGCTTGAAGGATGTGAGGGTGTCACTATGTTTATCAGGTAAAGGCAATTTATTTATGAGTGAGGTAAATGTTAGGTAATAAATCTGTCCATCTACAGCGTTTTACTTCTTTTGTATTTGACATTTTATGTGTTATTTTTTAAAAAAGTAATAAATGGTGACTATGAAAAAGAATCTACATTCCTGGTATGTTTTATGACAATTTCCTAGTGAGATTTTGTAAATAGTATGTAGCGTACTGTTGTGTGTGCTTATGCTAACACATGAAATATGCAGATAACCTGAGAAAACTGTCTTTTTGTGCAGAAAGCATAATTACTTCATGAAAAAAAATTGCATGGCAACCAAGCAGCATTATGGGAAAGTATTCTTCAGTCAAGAAGACTCCTAGTTACTATCATTCTCAGCATTTTCAGCAGCGGTGCAAGAAAACATGAGAAACTAAACTGAAGTCCTTCCATATTGATTGATACTGGTGGATTGTAATGACAAGTTTGAGTGGCCTTTTATGGTTAAAATGTTCTGAAATGGGCAGTTTTATCATTATTGGGTCATGCATTTTTTCATTGTTTGCTGGAAAAATGTTCAAAATTACAAATTTAATACATACTAGCAACTGGTACTGTATTATACAAGGAATGTAATTTATTACAATCAGGAAGGTGAATCAAAGAACACATACATGAATACATGGCCATAAAAAGGAGCCTGTAACTTGAAAATATCCCAAAGGTAAACTTAATTCTTCACTTTCCAGATGCATTTCATTTGAATGTAGGTTTTAATTCTGTTTCAATGGCAGAAAATACCTAATTGTATACACACTGAGGTTTGAACCTTGTTCATAGTAACTGGGGAGAAGTAGCCAAGTAACGAAACACTGATATGGCTGGGGAGGGGCTGCTTGGAAGTCCCCAATCTATTACCCTGCCTAGGGTCCCATTTGACTATGATTTTTCTCTGCTAATAAAGTATGAGTAGTTTACATGGCATCTTTAAATCCTGGAAAAACACTCCATGGTGCCGGCGTCCTCTCTTTTAAGGAGGAACAGGAGAGCTACACATACTGATATGAGTAATGGATCATGAGAATTACCATTTTCAACAGTGGGTCTTGGTCCATAAAGGTTTGGGAACCACTGTTTTACACTACCTACTAGACTGCTGACAGAAAGGAGTTTGTGTTTCAGTGCATTTCAGGGAATGGAGTTTTCAGTGCATTTTCAAGAGATTGAGTTTCGGTGTATTTTCAAGGGATTACATTTCAAAAGAAAGTTTACTGCTGCTCATGCTAAGTCCGTTTTCAATGTGCAACTGTTTTATCAAATGCATACTGTTGTAGAATTTGAAAGCAATGTTAGTAGCATAATTGCCTTTGGTGCAGAAGACTGTGGATTCTACTCCCACGCCATGTAGATGAAGTGCTGATATCGCAGTACCCATATGATTGCAGATTATTTGGTGTATTACAAGGAGGAATAGGGGTTCTACACTCCTGAGTTTCCTCCTTTTGTATGAGATGCCTAGTAACTATGAACTTGTTGGTTTTAGTCCTTTCCTATTGCAATATTCCCAGTTTACCAATTTGTTTAATGTAATATAGATTAACGCAAGGGCAGCAGACACTGAATTTGTAGATGAAACATTGAGGTGTAAAGTTGTTTGCCATTAGCAACCTCTTCATTATTCTTCATTAGTTACAGATTTCTTTTAATGTGGAATTATTCCAATGATTCTGTAGAGATTGTGTATCGAGTGATATTGATGGATTGTCATGACAGAAGACTGGGTTGCCTTTTATGGTTGAAATTTTCTGAAATGGGTAATTTTGTCATTGGTTTATACTTTGTTTCATTGCTTATTAAAATGTTTAAAACTACAAATTTTAAAACACATTCTAACAAGTGGTGCTGTATTATACAAGGAATATAATTTAATAGAATCAGGAAGGTGAATAAAAGAACAAATTCATGTATGCATTGCCCTAAAATGTGTGCAAGGAGTCTATTTTGAAAACGACTCAAAAGTAAACCTAATCCTCCACTGGCCAGATGCATTTTCTATGAGTGTTGGTTTTCATGCCGTTTCAATGACAGAGAAGTTTACTGCGTATGCTAAGTCTATCTGTGTTTATGCTGTTCTAGTTTAAGCTACTATACACAGGGAGGAGAGAGGTTGCTATTCTACTTTCACTGAGCTGTAAGGCTTGCTCGCCTACCCAAAGTAAATTAAACTGTTTAGATTAACTTAAGCATCCCTTTGAAAGAAGGCACATGGGCTTGTATTTTCTGAGAACATGACTTTTACAGTAAAATGTGTGAAGGAGCAACAGATAAAGCAGGCTTATTAAAAAAAAATTCCACTTCACTTGCAGTTTAACTATATTACAAGGTATCTTTTCTTCCTGTGCATTTAAATAATTGAAGGAAATGACTGGAGTGGCTTTCTTGGGAAGTGACCTTCATGTGGGTGTGGCTTATAGGGGTGTTTCAGGAGTATGATGTGGGTGGGACTTAAGGGGCACTGGTGTGGGTGGGGCTTAAGGGGTGCTGGAGTACTACTTCGCCTAGGGTGCCATTTCAGCTTAGGCCGGCCGTGGTACGCACCAAAACTGAATTTCCTGACAGAAACCCGTATTTCTGGATTTCATGAGACCTTGATGATCAGGAAAATTTCTTGACAGGTGGCATCATAGGTGTGTATTAGGTTAATGGCCCTGGAGCCTTTACAAGTCTAACCTATAGAAGTGCCCTGGCATTGTGCCGCCAGACGTTAGTTCCCAGTGCCTCTATCAAGTACAGCCACTGAAATGATCCCCCGGGTGAACTTTCTACTACCCATCCACTCATCAAGATTTCTCTTGAAGAAAGACAGCGAGGTGCTGTGCATGACATATATGGGAAGTCTATTCCAGAGCATGGGCAATCTCTGGGTGAGGAACCTGTCCCTCCAGCATGTTCTGTTAATTGTGGTAATGTGGTTGAGGTCTCTGGAGCGTGTGGTCCCTAAGTTTCTTCCATTATCACACTGATGTCAGAGACTGAAGTGCAGTTTGCCGAATTCAGCTGATGCCCCCACAAGTTCCAGCCCCTTTGTTGCACCCCGGCTCTCCCTAAACTCCGTCTTTAAAGGAAAATTTTAAGGGTCATCTCATTCACAAATTGGCAGATATACGGGATGGGTTGTAAGAAAACCCATGACAACATGCATTTTTAAAGACTGTTAATGTGCACCTATCAAATATGTATTTTTCTTGTCACATATTACATGATACTATAAAATAGGGTTACCACCTGTGCCACTTTGCGAGGGACAGTCCCTCTTTGGGCAGTTGCGTCCTGCAAAAAAATTGAAAAAATGACAAATGTCCTGAGATTTTGGGGCAAAAATATTTCCTATATTTTCTTTAATACTTGCACAAAACAGTTATTTTGTATCTGAAACACCTAAATGTTATAATGAACAGAATAAGCAACTCAAATGCTACAAGAATAAGCTTTTATTTTGGCAAAAAAAAAGTGAAGCTATGTCCTTTGTATTGGGCGTGGGTATGTTTTGCCCTGCAAAATCTGATGTTTCTACAAAAAATGTCCCACTTTGGGCATTTGAAAAGGTGGCAACCCTACTATAAAATGATGATGAGAGCCGACATGTGGCTAGATGTAGATATGGCTAAACAAATGCGTTTTCTATTGAGGAAGTAAATTATCAGAGTCGCCACAACCCGGAAATTGTCCTCTTTTAGCTGTGGTAGTCAAGGATGGCGGACATCCACAATGCGTCTGAGTTGGACGGCGACGTGAAACTCAGCAAAAAGTAAGCAGCAGATGATAACATTATTATTGATAATTTTCGTAAGACTTGTAGATGTGGCCGGTATATTATAGGTAATCTGAAACAACGACACGTACCTATGGCAAGTCGACTTAGTGATTCTAAGTTAGAGCTATCCCCAGCCGGTTCAAGACAGGCGTGTGGCTTTAAGGTGATGGGAGTTGTAGTTCGTGGTGTGACGGGAAAGAGCTAATTTTAGCGGTGTGGAAGGCATGTTCTTGCTTTGCAGTCGATTTACAATCTCATGCTGTGAAATATGTCGAGTTATTTTTCGCTGTCAGAAATCAAGCTCTTTTTAAGGAGAAAACAATGTTGGCATTACTCAGCGATATATGTTAATACATGATTGATTGTATAATGATTATATTGTACAGTAGACATTGGTACTCTGGGCTTGGCTTGGTTGTATTATGTTTTGTTTCCCGTCTCAGACTGAGACTCTCAGTGTAAGTAATTTTTGTAGTTTTCATACACTGGGTCATACAGACATATTTACCGATAAAAGACTGAAAGGGTAACGTCTGCGTCCATTGTAACCTCAGTTGTAGGATTCGAAATGATGGAAGTTCTGGGTTTGATATTTCAGCCATTTGCTAAAGACTAAGAATGGATACAACTTTGTCATCGCTTATAATAGTAATTGAAGGAGCCAAAGTATTTATGGTGGATTCTTCCCTTAAGTTAAATTGTAGTCATCGGACGCGAAGTCTTATTTGGCTTGTTTGTGAAAAGGTTTGAATGACAACAATCTGCTCACAGTGGAGTTTCATCAGCGAAAACTCTTGTAAAGCTAGGACTTATTTAATAGTTCTTCCTGCAGTGACTGTATTTTTCTTTAGACTGCGTTGTGATCTAGCACAGAAAGTTTATTATTTAGGAACTTAAGTGTTGCTTCTACTTTTGGCAAAGTTAGCATTGTGGTATTTACCTTTTTCTCGTTGCATTTTATTTCACTGCGAATATACAGTCTCATTTCTGTCTACTGAAACAAAAGACAGAAGAATGGCTGAGAAGCACAAACGTGTATTCCTGAAAAGCTGTGTACCAGCGTACAGGTATATCTAATTAAATGGAAAAGTATACTATTTCTGAAGCAGTCACGGAGTAACATTCTGCAGTAAATAAAATACATTTTACTTCAAGATATTTTCCGAGAGGTAAATGCACAGGCGATTTTCATAGTCCCATTGATTCATTTGTTGTGCCCTTCAAACCAGCAATTGAAGCGTCTGGTTTAACATCAGTTATAACTGGCTGATTATTCCTTAACATCAGCATATTTTTTTTGGCAAAATAGTTTGATTTTCATTTTGAACCACCAACCTCAGCCTTCTTGTTCCTTTAATCTAAAAGTAAAATTTACTACTTCATGATTTGCTTATCCCTTCAAGTAAATTGAAATCATCGGTCATCGTCTTTATTTTATGTTTATTTAACTTTTGTTAATCAAGTAAGTGGAGTGGCTCAAGAACGCTGTCTCAACTACATCCCAGCCCATAGGACGGTAACAATCTGTAGATATGCAGAGCCTAACTAAACTGGCTGTATTGTAACATTCAAATTAAACAACATAATGTTATGCCATGTACATCTACATGGCATAACAAACCTATAGCTATTTACAGTTACTGAAAACGTGTAGGTACAAGAGGAAAATATGCCTAAGAATGACTTGGACTCCTTTTGAAAATTCTGTTTTACAGAGCATCCATTAACATATGGAATGCATATTAAGTATGAAATATAAAATATACCTTTATGAAATAAGATACTGTTCAAAGCTTGGAATGCATTGCTGTTTTGTAGAACATACCTTAGTTATAAAATGCATATATGGCATGAAATAAAAAAATGTAGTTTTTTTATAGAAGAAAAAAACAAGGGAAAAATGAGTAATTGAGGGAAGTTGTAGCTTGATTAGAGAAGTTTAAGAGCAATGTAGTCAAGGTGTTATTTGCAAGGTAATCATTATGCCATCCTAACAAGATTGAAGATATTCATTTGTCTGTTTCTTTGTCACCAAATTGTAACCAGCCAATTATTTCCCATTAGGTGACACTGTCTGGACTGTGGTGGTGGTGCTGCGGCAGCGTTGTCGCCTTACAGTAAGACGTTGTCCTATTTGATTCTCAGCTAAAGCGTCTTCTGTGTGGAGACATGCGTGAAAGGGCGTACCTTCATTGAAGGTTGTGCATCAGGGCCGGCAACTTGGCACGTAAAAATCTACTGCCAGTCATTAGCAGACCGGAGTTCTGCTGTGGCGACCCCTAACCGGGCAAAGCCGAAAGACACAACAACAAGGTGGCACTGTCTGCCCCCTCCCCTTTTTTTTTTTGTTGTAAGCAGCGACTACTTGTATTCAATTTCTGGTTTAGCTTTAGGGACATGAGACCTTAATTAAAATGAGTGTGGGGTCAGATCTTATAACACTTTTACCTTTCAAAAAAAAAAGTGTTTCATATTTTTTAAAGCCGTGTATTTGATCCATTAAGATGCAGCCTTCAGATGTGATTAGTTGAATATTTGTGCCATTTATATCGGATTTATTTTTTGCATGTGTCTGTGTGGTTTTGTCGGTCTTTTCTGGTGCTGTAGGACATCTTTTTTTGCCGGTCTTTAATGGTGAGGCCTAGTCCTTCCTCGGCAGCTTGGTCCTGTTTTAGAGTTGGGCCAAGCAATTCTTAAAAGATTTTGTATTTATGAAGCATTCTGATTAAAAAAATACAGAATAAAAGTCCCTGAATATGTGTGTGCTCAAATGTGAGTCATTAGTACAAAAATGGTAAACTAATCCACTTCTTGTTCTGTTTCAAGTAGTCTACTTGGAGGAGGAGATTGGTCTGTTTTATTGCAGTGCAACATATGCTGTCTTGTATGGGGAGGTCCAGAGTAATTTTGTAATGTCTGGGGTGATGCTTTGTGAAGGATTCTGAGAACTGTATTTTAATGTGTTGGCAGTACACTGAGTCACTCAGGATTTAAGACTTGTACTTTTTTTTTTTATTAGACACAAAATTTAAATATGAGTTGTATAAGTTTATTGTTGTTGCTTATCTATGTCAGTGAAAAAGGAGCTTTGGAAGTGTTTATCATCTTTATTAAGTCAAAATATAAACACTGCCATAGGTACACACAACCATACATTAAAAGAAAAACAACATAACCATACATTAAAAGAAAAAAACATAAATGTAATTTTCATTGGTATAAGTTTTCTTTTAAACTACATACATTGCTGAATTCCTGCCTTCCCTCGAATCTTACTCTACCTACTGAACATTATTCAGCTTGTGCTCTCACAAATTCCATTTATTTCTATGTAATTTTCTCCTATTTTCTAAATATCTTATCTCCTAGTTATTTCAGTTACAGGTGGTTTTAGATTTTGATTTTAGTTTCTTATAATTGCTTTTTTGGCTGTCAGTAGTGTTAAGCTTAGCAAGGCTTTATTATATCTAGGCAATTCAGATCCTGTGTCTCAGTTCAAAAGAATGCAGTTGTCACAGAATGAAGCTTCTTGGCTACTACCATTTGTAACTGCAGCATTTCTGTCAAGGTACTGTGGATTCTTTGAGGCCAAAGACCACTGATAGTTTCATGGGGGAGACCAGAAGTGAGACATAATTTTATTGTGAGTCAGGTGTACAAGGCTTTCATGCCATTTAAAGAGAATAACTCCAAGATGATAAGGCAGGAATGGTGGGAAGCATTAGGCATTCAAACAGGCAACAAGCAAACTGCAGTTTTGCTTGTTGCCTGTTTATGCAGCAGGCTCCCAAGAAGTTTGAAATTGTTTGCTTGGCAGTGCTTATTACATAGATAAGTTTATGCACCACAGAGAGAGACAACAGCATATTTCCAGGGCAGGCAGGTGGATGTTGGAGTTGCAGTGGGGAAGACAAAGGATCCTGGTTGTATACCCATTTATTTATTTATTTTTTTGGATTGTGAGCTATTAGAGGATAGTCATAGAAGGAATCTCTAGACATTGAATGAGAAGATATAGCCTCAAAGAGTGCAGTTTTTTAGCAGAAAGAATCTGCAGACCTTGAATGAGAAAATATGGTCTCAAAAGACTAAAATTAATTTGACTTTCTCCTTGATTGTATAGAAAAGGAGAGTTGAGCGAGGCATAAGGTTTTGTTACTGGGCTTCTAGAATTAGTAGCTGAGAAAGCTGTATGGATAATGTCCGTAATGTCAAGGAAAAGGAACCCAGTTGGTTCGCCTGCTTAGATGACCTGGGAGGAAAGGAGCAAGGGGTAGGTAGATGGTTAGAAGGTAATAAAGTTTGTATGAAAAAGCAATTCCAAGACAGATGTACTCTGAAAGGTAGGTTGATTTAGAACTCTCCCAGCGTGAAAATTAAAAAAAAAAGTCAGTAAAATTTAACAAGATGCATAGATGTCAACAAAGAGGAAATGTGGAGAATGTAAGAGGAAAATCGCCTAGAAAGAGAAGAAACTTCTGTTGAAGAGCTTTGCAGCTGTTCAACAAATGCAGTTAAGGTTTCAGCTTTGGTATAGGAGTTGGCATCCAGTAGTTTAGAGGAAAATAAATCCAAATGCATTTAGATGTGATTAAAGTAAGAGGCAGTAGAGGAGCTTTATAAAGTGAAAAGATAGAAGGCTGGAAGAAGAATCTTTAAGTAACTATTCAGATAAACTGATAAAACTTGCAGAAGTCAGAGTTTGGAATGAAGGAAAGGCTGAATGTGAGGCTTCTCAAGAAATATTTAGAAAACAGAGGCACATACAGCAGTCAGAGAAACTGGAAGCAGTAGATTATATTAATTTTATGAAAGTACAACTAAGCAACTGGACAGCAAGATTTGGTAATAGAAATGGCATGTTAAGTATGCCCCAAATATGACCACGAGATAGCAGCAAAGACGGATACTGGTAAAGATGCAGTTATACCGGCAGAAGGGAAAAGTATTAAAAATTAGACACACCAGAGTGTGTGTGGAAAATGGTTATTCTGTGTACAGCAAGTCTATCTCTGCAGTCATGGAATGTAGAGAAGTAGATGTGAGATTCAAGTTGATATATCCAACTGTCTTTGGAATATTTTTCTCTGGAGATTCAAAGACATTTTTGGATGCAGAACAGGCTGAGGAGGAAATAAATAAGTTCACCCAACAGAGAAGGGAGCCAGCAAACTGAAGATAGCTCTGCATATATATTATATGAACGAAGTTTTATAACTTCGAATGCCATATGATCGACACCATATGTCCGAAGTTATAAAACTTGAATAGTGAAAAGAAAAAAATAAAAGAATAAACCCTAAATTAAGGGTTGTAGGCAGGGGGAGGCTTCCCTTTATTGCACTGCACTTATTTATTTATTTATTTTTTATTATTCAAAGTTTTATAACTTCGGTCATATGGTATTCGAAGTTATAAAACTTCGTTCATATAATATAGATCCGATTATTTTTCCTGACCAGATCAAAGCCAGTAGAAATAATTTGCTAGTGAAACCTTTTCCATTGCACCAAAGGAAAATTCCTGAGCAACAGAAGAAAACATCCAATGAATTGACTAGAAAATCAGGAGTAGCTTGGACTTAAACCAGGTACAGGTGTTGCACGTTTAAGATGATAAAATGATTAACAATAATGTAAAATTAGCAAATAGAAGAATTATAAAGTGTCATTTGCATCAGATATAGTTTAGATATGAGATCTCTGCTTCTGCAAGTAGTAGTGGCAAAAAAGGCTGGAAGATTGTTGATTGTGTTAGGTTTGTGGTTCATAGGTTGGTACTAGGCTATTGGCCCTAGGGCCTGTACAAGCCTAGCCATAACAATTCCATGGCTATTTCTTCCCTGGACCCCTGTCTAGTAGGGTGACTGACGTGATCCCTGGGGTGAATTTCGTTTCTCCCATCCAATCATCAAGGTTCCTTTTGAAGAGGGCCAACGAGGTGCTCTGCTTGGCATGTATGGGCAGTCTATTCCAGAATCTGGGGAGTCTCTGGGTCAGGAACCTATCCCACCAGCCTTGTGATGACAAGGTTTAGATCCCTGGAGCGTGTGGCTCTGAGGGATTGGGACTTCTTTAAGTGTAACGTGTCCCAACAGCTCTGGGTTTGACATGGTCTTGTATGTTAAGCAGAGATTGCCTCGGAGTAGACGATATGCGACAAGAGTATAGCTGGAGTTTTTTAAGGCGGTCAGCATAGGGCATCTGCTTTAGGCCTGTGATTCTTTTAGTGAGGTATTTCTGCGGCCTTTCCAGCTGTTGCAGATGTCTTGAGAGGTACATACCAAATGGGGCGTTGTATTCTTTAACTGGTCTAATGAGGGATGAGTACAGTGGGACAATGACATCCTTTTTTCTGGATGAAAAGCCCTTAGTGAGGACGCACAGGATTTCCTGACTCTTGTGGCGATATGGTTATTGAAGGTGTGACCGCTGTCCACTTGTGTCCCTAAGTCTCTTATCACACTTTCAGTGTTTAGTGTACTGCCACGTATGTGGTATTTCATGGGTATATGTTTTTTCCCAAATGGGATAACTATACATTTCTTGGCATTGAGCTTGAGCCCATGGCTCTGGCACCAAGCATCTGTTTTCTGTAAGGCCCTTTTGTAGAATATCGACATAATTTGGGGATTCAGTAATGGCTCCCAGTTTGCAGTCATCTGCGAACTTTGTTAGCCAGAGTCCCTTAGTGTTGGCTTGTACTTCAGAGAAGTAGATGCCAAACAAGAGAGGTCCCAGGACTGAACCCTGAGGTACTCCACTTGTCACTTGTCTGGAGTTGGATTTGGAGTCGGCTACTTTTACAGTGTGGGTTCTTGTCAGTAAGCCATTTGGCAACCCATCGAGTGACGTAGGGATTAATGCCCAGCTTAGTAAGTTTATCTTTGATTCCACAGTGGGGGATGGTGTCAGAGGCCTTGGTGAGGTCCAGATAGGCTGTGTGGACTGCCTTACCCTCGTCCACGGCTCTGGAGACTGATTCGAATAAGTCAGTCAGGTTCAGGAGATAAGATCGTCCCTTCACAAACCCAAATTGGGTGGGGTTGGTAAGACTAGATCACAATTCCCACTTTGTCGTTAATGTTTAGAACGAGGGGAAGGGACTGAATATGTGACTGTAAGAAAAATTTTTCTTGGTAATGTATAACTTTTGAAGTAAAATAGCTCTGTATAGTATGCAGAGATGTGTTAAATGTGAGGAGTGGTCTTATCTATAACAGTTGTTTATGCTACTAATCTAAAAGTAATAAAGCACTTTTCTTGACTAATACATGCAGGGTTTGCACTATAATAAGGTAAAGGCTAGATGTAAACAATATGATGTTGCGATCTTAGGCTGCTTGGGGATGTAAAAGTGTATTGATTATATTGTGTGTATTCAAATGTAATATTCCCTGTTTTTATACAGGGGAGTACAAGACTGAAGTTCTTGGTTTATGCTGCAGGCATGGGAGTTTTTTGTCCTAATCACACTTGCTAGAAAATGTAAGCCATAAAATGGTGATTTTTCTAGCATTTCAAAAGAGCTGTTTCTTACATTTGTAAAGTCTTTATCTGTTTTTTTTTTTCTTTTTTCCTCATCAGTGTATGTCTGCATTTGTTGATGGTGAGTGTTTAGGTGCAGGCAAATAAGTACCAAACACTGTGCTCTTCTTGTATAAGAAACATCGTAATTTGGAGTTTAGAATGGAAATGGCAAGCAGTTCGGTAAAAACAAGTGAAGTTTGACACTGAGGGAAGTAAATACTTTTGCAAAGAGTTGCATCCTTGGCAGCCTTAGTAGTGTAAATTGTGCACTGTTAATTTATGTAAGGGTAGCCAGTGCACTTTTTTTTAAGGCTAAATGTCAGTTAACTGAGGGTATGCATTTTTATACATATGGGAGTGATAATGATTGAGGGGACCTGTGCAAGGGGAAATGCAGACTGTAGCATATTTTTCCATCATGATTAAGTTATGCACTTGCCATTCCATTCCATCTGTATTGTCAATTTTTTTCATTTTTCCTCACATAGAGGTTCGGATCAGAGCTGACTCAGCCGTTACTAAGCTTGTGGCCACCAAAAAAAACTCTTGGATTGGATACCTACCCTTACTCACAATGCACAATCTCCCTTTTATCTCAGATCTTGTTTGCTAGGATTACTCCCCAAAGGAAGGAATATAGAAGGAAATTCTTGTATGAGATGATAGTAATTGTAGAGAGACCATATCTGGAGTATGGGGAAGCTACAGAGAACCATAAATTATAATTTTCTATTCCATAAGTTGGGGCTTGGAGGGGAGGGGTTGTGAGGAGAAATGGAAAAAGATCGACAATACAGGTGGAGCATTATGGTAAGTACATAATTTCTTTATCTGATATTGTCAATTTTTATTTTGTCCTCCCATATGGGATAGTGTCCACAGGTATTTCCATCCTGGGTTGACTAATGGAGGAATATTCCTCAGAACTGTTGACAAAGGAGGCTGTTCCCTTGGAGACCAAATCCAACTTGTAATGAGTGATAAAGATATGGTGATTTGTCCAAGTAGTCGTTGCACAAATTTCATCCATGGCTGCATTACTCTGAAAAACTGCTGAGGTTGCCATAGCCCTGGTTGAATGAGCCTGAACAGGTCTAGGAAGAACTACACCTTGTCTGTTATAGATGAACGTAATGCAGTCGGATAACCATTTCGCTAGAGTAACGTTGGACACTGTTAGTCCCTTTCTAGGACTGGAAAAAGAGATGACCAATTGATCTGCCTTTCTAAATTCTTTCATCCTGTGCAAATACAAATGTAATTGTCTATGAATGTCCAGTAAATGCAATATGTAATCTCCTTTATTAGTGAGGTTAAGAAAGAAAACTGGCAAGCTAGTGGTTTAATTTGATATTAGTGTCAGAAACAACTTTAGGTAAAAAGGAAGTGTTTGTACACAAGGAAACCCTGTCTTTATGAAAAGTCGGGTATGGGGGCAGAGAGGATAAAGCCTGAATTTCTGATATTCTTCTTGCCAAAGTAATGGCTACTAGGAAAATGGTTTTCCAAGACAAAATTTATGCCACATGTTACTGTAGGTCCAAATGGGGGTGGAACTATAAAATGTATCACCAAGTTAAGGTCCCAAGGAGGAGAGGGAGCTTTTTGTGGTGCCCTTAGTAATAAAATCCCATTTGAGAAGGTTTTGCAAAGCTTGTTTGAAATTGGAGACAAGTGATCATTCCCAATGTGAAAAACAGAGATAGCTGCTAGTTGTACTTTGATAGTAGAGGCTGCTGCTCCATTTTAAAAAAGATTAACTAAGAATTCTAGAACTGAGTGAACAGGAGCTGTGTAAGGATCAATATCACTCTGTTGGGTCCAGATTACGAATCTTCTCCATTTGCTCCTATACCATTTTTGAGTGGATTGTTTATGGGATGATATCAAAATACGAAGGACTGGGGAGGAGAGCATAGGATGTCTGGCTATAAATGGAATTGGAGGAACCAAGACGTCATCTTGAGGTTGCACAGATTGGGATGAATCATTCCTTTCGGATATGACAGAAGATCTGGAGTGGGTTCCAGAACCAAGAGTTTTTCCCGTAGGTGAGGCCAAACGAAGGGAAACCAGATTTGTCGAGGCCAAAATGGAGCAATGCGTATTACTGTTCTCTTCAACCTGTTTGCTTTCTGGATAAGTTTGGGAATCAAGGGAGTAGGAGGACAAGTATATAGGAGACTGGGAGCCAATCGTGTGAGAGCATCCCTCGGGGATTACCCATTGGTGAGATTAGGGCAAAGTAGCTGCTGCATTTGTTTAGAGGGGGTGCACAAAGGTCACAGCATGGTTGGCCCCATCTGTGGAAAACTTCTGCTACTTTCTGGTTGAGGGACCACTCGTGAGGCATGAGAATAGATCTGCTCAACTTGTCTGCAATCATGTTGGACTTTCCCGAAGTGTGTTGCTGTAAAAAAGCAGATGGATGCGATTGTCCACCACCACACACGTTTATTTATTTTTTTTGAGTACTTTTTGACATAGGGGTATGATCTGGTTCTTCCTTGTTTGTTTGTTTGTTTATGTACCAGACAACAGACATGTCTGAATCTCCACTGTTCCCAGAGGAACAGCAGTCTGAAAGGCCTGCAACACTAGGCACACTGCCCTCATATCTCAGACATTTGTGTGAGTTAGCCTTGTTCAGAAGACCAGGTGCCTTGAACAGTCTTCCCCAGATACTGAGCCCCCCCTCCCCATCTGGGAAGCTTTTGTGGTCACTGTGGCCTGAGGTTGAGGAGGAACAAAGGGTCGACCATGTGTTACCTGGTCAGAATGAATCCTGTGTGAGAGAGCTGTCCTGCAGGTGTCCGTAATGAGTATGTGATAAGACTTCTGTTGATGGGTAATTGACCACTGTGCAGCCAGAAGCCATTGTAGTATTTGCATGTGGAATCTCGCCAGTGGGACAAAGACTGTAGAGGCTGCCATTGAGCCTAAAGCCTGTAAGACATGATGGGTGGCTATCTTCCTGTTCTGAAGTAACTTGTGTATTTGGCATCTGATTGTTAGCACTCTAGATTGTGGAATTCTTGCAACAATAGTGTTTGTGCGAGTTCCAAATATGACTTTTCATAATTCATTGCTGTCCTTCTATTCCAGTGTTGCAGAATTCTACATGTGGGTTTACCCTTCTTCCTTTCCAGTTATACTGGCCAGGTTTTGAAAGATTTTCAGTCCCTCTAGGTGTGTCGGATGTCTGACGTGGCAGCAGGAATGTGGGCCATTTACAAGTGACGTCAGCATACACCAGCCCTCAGAACTTTTCAGCCACCAGTCATATGCCGGGTGCTCCTGCTTCTTGCGGGTGTCTGATAGAAAAAGACTCAGTTAAGTAACCCGTAGGGGATTCTTTCAGTCCCTATTTGTTTTTGATTATAGTCTGTTGATGCCATCCGGTAAGGGCAAGTTGTGGTCGGCAGATTCCCCATAAAGACACGCATGACCAGTGTGTCTTTTTTTTTATCTAGGCGGAGAACATGACTATGAGAACTGCGCCATTTACCGTTCGTTTGTCCCGAAGACCTTGCGTCGCCATTTGCAGACCCTAAACCTGTACTTAGAGAATCAATGCCTCAAACAGTTAGCGTTGGGAATGGAGGCCGTGCCCGACGCCCCATCAGAACTGCACAGGAAGAAAACCAAGTCTTCGTGGCCTACTTTTTCCGCTGTGCCTCTGTCTGCTGTACCTCAGTCTGTAGCAGACTGGCTCCCAGCCAGAAGTGTAAATATCTTCTGGATCACTTGCCCATTTTTATGTGGTAGTACGCATTCTGAATGTCTGTGGAGCACATCCAGTTGTCCTGTTCCAAGAAAGGAATCCTGGACTGTACTGTGACCATTCGGAACTTGTGGCTTTGAATTGACTTGTTTAATCTGTTGAGATGCAGAATTGTTCTCCAGTCCCCTGTTTTCTTTGGCACTAAAAAGAACCTTGAATAAGTTCCGATCCTCTTTGATCTGGACAGACCTCTTGGATGAGACTCTTGTACAGCAGTTTCTGAATTTGGATAACTGTCTGATCCCTTTGACTGTGTGGAACGTCTGGGGTCCTTCTGTTGGGAGGGAGGGTCTTGGGAGAATGGAATTGGGTATTCCCTGGATATTATCCTCTGCACCCATAAATCATTGGTTATTTTTAGCCAGATGCTCTAATGCAGGGATAGTTGACCCCTCTGACTCCAGAGGTGGCAAGTTGGGTCAAAGGGTCTCCCAAAGAGTGGGTCTCTAGATTCCTGGTTCTGCAGGCCTTCTTTGCTGCGAGGGCAGCATCTTCCAAAATAGCCCTCCCTCCCAGGGGAACTCTTTCTACATGTGTCCTGGTAAGACCTCTGTGATTTCTTGAATCACATTTTGCTAACCCCCCTCTGACCTTTAGGGTATGGTCTCTGAGGGGCAGAAAAACATTTGCCCATGGTAGAAAGGATCTTGGCCTCCTTCTCACACCTGGATAGTGTCTCTTTGACCTTTGGACCGAAAAGGGACGTTCCATCAAACGGAGCATTGACGAAAAGACTTAAAAGGCTCTGCTAAGTCACACAGGTGCATCCAGGCATGTCTTTGCATCAGTATGCCGTACTCGTTCCTTTGACTGTATGAGTGGTAAGTCTCATGGAAGAGTTAACTACAGAATGTAGGCTTGCTAGCTGGAAAGCAGCCTTCTCTTGAGCTTCTTCAGCTACGACTTTTTCAAGGGTATTTGAGAGCTCCTTGATCAGATCACTGTGTAACCTAATAAAATGGGGAAAGGTAATAAGGCAAAAGTTGCTTAAGAAAAGACTCTCTATTCTTACATCTATCCATTGTCCTGGAATCCTTATTTGGAGGATGAGTAGTAGAATTGTTTTCCGACAGTTCCTTTTTAGTAGCTGCAGCCACCACCATGGCATCTACTGCAACCCGTTTTTATCCAAAAGGCTTTTTCGACTGGTGCTGTGATAATCTTGTTTGGTTTCCAGGGAGTTGGCTCAATAGTGTCTGTGCTCTCACACGCCCACTGAAAGAGCAGTTCTGAGAGCTCATCGGTAGGCTGAGTGAACCATGAGGTAGATGGTTGGGATCAAAAGGCTTCCAGGTACACAGACTCCTCAGGTGAATGATTACTGAACTGCCAGCCATCTCTTTGTTTTAAAATCTCCAAGATATCTCCAAAGGAGACATCACAGGAGGTGACCGTGGGGATTCTTCTCCCTCATCGAGGTTGGTGTCGTCTGGCCGACTCCTCAGTGGAGTCCAAATGCTTCCTCTTGCAGGCCCTCTTCTGAGGGATCTCCTCAGTGGGATACTGTGGGAGGAGGTATTAGAGGCAGGAGTACCCTGATGAATATCCTGCAGCCTGTGGTCTTGCTGTCCCTTTGGAACTTCTGTTCAAAAGTGTACAGGGGGGGTAAATGGGACTGAGGATCTGAGGGGGAGGTGACTTCCTAGTTGCAGAGGCAGTTGTGGCTCTCTCCAGATACTTAAAGCTGTCCACTCCTGAGTGGAGAGTATATGACAAGCCATGGTTGCAGGAAGGGGTCCACTCCTGAGTGGAGAGGATATGACAAGCCATGGTTGCAGGAAGGGGTCCACTCCTGAGTGGAGAGGATATGACAAGCCATGGTTGCAGGAAGGGGTCCTCTCCAGCTCCGAAGACAGCTCACCTCGGGTTGACGCTGAAACTGAGCTCACCTGAGTGGAAGCACCGAGATGCAGAGACTGCTTAGAAGGTCTGGGAGTCAACTGCACTCTAGTTCCACCAGGCTTACTACGGCTCTGGTGGAAGAGCTTCGAGCAAATGTCCGATCCAAGGAAAAAGAAATCTTTTAGATCTGAGCAAGAAGTCACCGGCCGTATCGGATCTGAGGGCTTAGACTTGTCCTGAAGCTGAGGAGGAACCAAAGGAGGTTTATCCAAGCCATCCACTCCCAAGACCTTTTGGGTCAAAGCTGAGAGGGACTTAGAATGCCGTGGGCCCACACAGTTTTCTGGACCATTCCCTCCATGTCTTCTTCTGTAAGACTTCTGGTAGAATGAGAAGAAGAAGCCGAAGGAGGGCTTGGTCTGCTTAGAAAAAGAGACGGAACACTCGAAGGCACAGGGTCCAATAAGGGGAGTAGGCCTGAAAGGGCTGAAGATTGGATCTGAGCACAGTGGCTCAGACCTGTCCAGATCATAGAGGCTCATAGCCGAAGGAGCTGAATCCGAGGCCAAATCACTTGGCGCTGAAGGCCAAGAATGAGTCATGGAGACTGAAGTTTGGAAGATTTAGATCTCTGCTTCGAGGAGTCTGATGGAGCCGAGGAAGGTATCTTCTTACCTCTATCAGATTTAGAGGCAGAAGAAGCTGGGCTTGAATAAGCCAACCTAGGTTTTACCATAGATTTTGGGGACCAGATGGTAATAAACCCCTAAGAATAAGTTTATTCTTTCCTTCAACCAGTGGGCTTTGGTTGAAAGGATGACATATCGCACAGTCTTCCTGAAGATGATGTGGGCCCAGGCAAGTACATGCATATTGTGTGAGCCACTGTACAGCATTTTGTGACTGCACTTAGTACATGTCTTGAAGCTCGCAGGCTTCTCGTTTCTCGGCCATGTGTAAGACCAACTAGGGCAGCTGAGAGAACATGCAGTGACACACACACATATGGAGAGGGAAAAAAAGATTCAGGAAAAGAGGGGCAAGGCTACTAAGGATAGTAGTGCAGATGCTGCTTGGGGTATAAGGGAGGGAAGGGGAAGAAAAGTAACCTAATAAACATTTACTGTGGGGGGGGCGGGGTCAAAAGAGATAAATGGGGAGGAAATAAACTATTCACAAGAAAGAATTAGCTAAAAAAAAGTTGAGAAAATTGAAATGTCACATGAAAAAACCCAAGAGCTAATGGTTAAACCACGCCTTCGCGAAGTGGCAAACGTGATCTGAGATAACAGGTGCATTGCGTAGATAAGGGGAGGTATCCAAGAGCTTTTTGGTGACCATGAGCTTAGTAATGGCCGATCTGAACCCATATGTGAGGATGAAATGAAAAACTGATAATATCCACTCTTGACTTTTAGAATAGGTAAAGCCTGTAGGAGTAGATATTTGGGCAACTGACATTTTTATGAAGTAACTTCACTCTTTGGAAAGAGTACATAGTTTTTATGTTTGCTGTGAGTTAAAATGGAATTGTGGTTTATTTTTAGTGTCTTTATTAAAATGGAAAGAGAGAGAAATGTGAAGTAGGCTCAAACAAAGATGAGAGGAGGCAACTTGAATGCAAGATCAGCCTACCAAGCATTAGTGTGTACATGTATGTTGCAAGTTGGAAGCGTATATTTTAAAGAATCATCATGCAGAGCATGCAAAAGTAATAGATTTTTATTAGAATGACAGCCTTGTCAGGTTTAACAAGGAATGTAAATCACATTGCAGATATTGACCAAAAAAAAACAGAATACTGAATTATTTTAAAAAGTGTAGAATGCAAATAGTGTTTCAAGAGAGAGAGTTGGATAGAAACAAGCATGTGAATGTGTCTGAAATGGGATTTCAGAATAGGCATTCTTCAAAGTAACAGGGACAAAGGAACACAAGAATAATACTGATTGCATGAGGAGCTCTATTAAGAAGATGAGAAAGACATTAATAGTAGATTTGTGGTAATCGGGGTTTTTTGTGGGGAAGGAGCATTTCACTGGCATGTGTTTTTATTCCATCTAAAACTACTGTTATGGAACTTAAGAGAATTTTGGGGCAGATAGCTTTCAGCAGAAAATATTTATGGATGGGACTGGAACCATATTTGCAATAGTGAGGATGAATCAAGATGCCCTGGTAGGCAAAAATTTAACGAGTGTAGATTTATGAAGAAATTTATTATTTGGAATGAAAGATGTAAATTTAGTAACGGGAACTGTGAGAGAATGTACAATAGCTAGGGTAGACTGAATAGAAATTGTATTTCATCGGAGTGTGGTTATTTAATTGAAAGGTTTGCAACATATTCAATACATATTTCAAATGAAGCATTAATAAAAGACAGATGATGCAGAGTTATGAATTAAAAGTGAAACATTGACGGTACTTTCTTACTTGCCTGTTAATTTAAGGAATGGGTCATGGAAATGCAGGAGTTAATAGGGAAGGGTATAAATTTGTTCAGAAGGAATAGCTAGGGAGTGGGGTGAAATGTAAATGGAGATTACAAATAAGAGCAAAGGAGACATTTGAAGGAATAGCTAGGGAGTGGGGTGAAATGTAAATGGAGATTACAAATAAGAGCAAAGGAGACATTTGAAAGAAGTAATAGGAATTATTGAGAGTGTGGGTGGTAATAGAAATGGAGGGATTTTATTTGGGAGAGAGAGAGCTACAGTTAAGTGCAAAATGTTGATTCTCTCTCCATATAATGTTTAGAATGACCTGATTTGAAGGGATACTTTAGAGCTGCACAATTAAGGCTTGTATACATAAAACAAGTAGAAGGTTTTAGATCATAAGTGTAAAGAAATGATGAAACTGAGGTTGGGGTGGGGGCAAGAAGTGAGGAGAAACTACAATTTTGGATTGGGGGAAGTTAAGGAAAATGACGGCCATACAGAATGTTCTATTTATAAGGTAGCATAAATATTCTAAAAACTCCTTTTCTCCATTTCCATGTTGGTTTAGGTTTTACCCACACGTATGACTTGAAGCAAGGGTGTAATAATAAAGAGAGGCTGGACTTTTACTGGAGAAAAGTAATAAAGGAGCCAAGTACTAACAGCAAATAACTAGGGAGGCAAAGACAATAGAGTGGAATGAGGTAGAGCAGAAGTTTGAACTGAAGATTAGTGATCGTCTTCCTTTTCCAGGAATTGACAACTGAGTATAGGCAAAGAAAAGGGGATGGGGAAATAAATGAAAGACCATCTTTTTTTTTTTCTTACTCTAGTCTAGAACAGAAGCTGCTGCTTAAAAAGGGCTAATTATTGAGGCATCTAAAATATTGCATCATGATAAGAATTGATTAAAGAAGGTCCAGGGAGGTAAATACAGGGGTCCAGGGAAGTAAATACTGTGGGAAGAAATAGCCAGTGAATTGTTATGGCTAGGCTTGTATAGGCCCTAGGGCCGATAGCCTAGTACCAACCTATGAGGTTAGAAAAGACTGGCAAGAGATTTGTGCACTGAGAAACACCTAAAGGTTGATGTCATTAATAGTGACAAAACAAACTATCAACATTTAGCTCTGCATACTCTGAGGAAATTGTATATCCAACCCTGAGATTGAACAATACTGGGGAAAGGGCATGTTCCCAAACCCTGGTGGAATAATAATGTTGCAGAACTGTCAGCTATGCAAATTGCAAAATACTTTTTTGTAGGGAGACATCTCGTTATATGTAAATGCACCATCTTCATTACTGCACAGTAGTTGAAATGTCAGGTTTTTGTGATATAAAATAATGAGACCATAATAAATCATTTCAAAACTTTCCCACCTTTAATCTGACCTCTAACCTGTACAATTCAATTGAAAAAACAGACAAATCTGTAGGGGGAAAAATATAAAAAAAAAACGTAAAATAAGCTGGTTGCATAAGTGTGCACAATCTTAAACTAATACTTTTTATTGAAGCACCTTTTTGAGTTAATTACAGCATTCAGTCTTCTTGGCTAGGAGTCTCAGCATGCCACATCTTGACTTGGCAATATGGGATGGTGTTCTTTTGGTGATGCGAAGTGTTGTTTTTGCGCCACACATACCTGTTGAACTTTGTGGCCAAAAAGTTCAACCTTGGTCTCATCAGACCCATAACACATTTTCCCACATGCTTTTGGGAGACTTGATGTATTGCTGTGCAAATTTTAGCTGGACCTGGATGTTTTTCTGTGTAAGAAAAGGCTTTTGTCTTGCAACCCTACCCCATAGTCCAGACATATGGAGAATACGGGAGTTTGCCACATGTAGTGCACAACCAGTACTTGCCAGAAATTCCTGCAGCTCCTTCACTATTGCTGTAGATTTCTTGCAGCCCCCCTGACCAGTTTTCGCCTGGTCTTTTCATAAATTTTGAATGAACGTCCAGTTCTTTGCAACATCACCGTTGTCCTGTTTTTTCTCCACTTTTTGATGACTGTGTTCCATGGTATATCCAATGTTGTGCAAATTTTTTTTGTACCCTTCTGACTGATACCTTTCAACAGTGAGATCCCTTTAATGCTTTGTAAGGTGTCTGCAAACCATGGCTTTTGCTGTAGCAGGCAACTAACTAAATGTCAGGAATATCCTAAAAGGACAGCTGAACTTTATTTGGTATTGATCAGTCTGTTTAATTGATGACAGGTGTGTACCCAAGAAGACTGAATGCTGTAATTAAAATCAAGAGGTGTTTCAACAAAGTATTAGTTTAAGGGAGTGCATACTTGTGCAGCAGCTTATAGTACATTGTTTATATATTTTTCCCCTAACAGATTTGTTTGGTTTCCAATTGAATTGTACAGGTTATAGGTCAGATTAAAGGTGGGAAAAGTTTTGAAATGATTTATTGTGGTCTCATTTTTTATATTGCAAAAACCTGACATTTTAACAGGGGTGTGTACACTTTTTATATCCACTGTATATAGAGGAACTTGTGTATGTGTTAGCTTTGTGAGTGTATAGTGTAGGCAGAAATATGTCCAAGCACAGGTTTATTTAACTGTGAAATGATGAATAGCCCACTTTGGCTTTATACAGTTTGTATTTAAACAGTACCTTCATGAAGAGTTTTCTGTCCTTGCAGGTAATTGCAGTGTCAGTGGTGTGACAGCATATTTGCCTTTGGTGCAGAAGGCTGTGTGCTGTATTAACACACCAGGAAGATTGATTGCTGGCACTGTGCAGTATAAGGGAGGTGCACTCATGAGCATGTTATTCTTCGGATGAGATATTAAACTAAGGCCCCATCTTCCTTAGTTGGTGGTAGCTCAGATGGATGTTAATGATCTAAAGACGTCTGTCAAAAAGAACAGGGAAAAACATTTCTGCCATTTTTACATTCATACATGCTCAGTCCCACACAGACATTCGTTGAACAGGCAGTAGGTTGTAGTCAACCAGTATAGGCTTTGGCTTGGCTTTACTCTATCCATGAGTAAAATTTTCTGACCTTCCTTTGGGCCACATCCATCCAAGGCCCTGATTTGAGCTGTCTAGTTCCAGGCTCCACCATTCTTCAGGTGGAGCTCCTGCTCTTTCTCCCACAGGGATCCTCTCACTAATTCCCTCTTTGCTTTTTCTAGAATATAGCCTTATTTTAATGTGTAATAAACCAGTTATTTGACATAACTCTCATGATCATAAAAGACACTAGACACATTTGAAGGGAATATTCCTACTTTTTACACACATTGTATCACTGTTACCACCTCCCAACACTAAACCATTGATCTGATGTTATTAATCCTAGTTTATTTCTTACGTGTGGGTATCTGTTCCGACCTAGGAACCGAGCCAGCCATCTTTCAAGCTCCCGTCAGCTATAAACTCTCAAGCTAAAACTCTTACCCAGAATTCCCCTCTCCCTGTTACCTCAGATTTCGGTTGCCGCATCACCATTCGGTCATGTCAAGCTACTTTTCTTGAGCTAAGTACAGTATTTTTCTTCATACCAAGTGCTAAGACCACCTTTTTTCACAAAAAAGTTATTAGATGGTTATCTCTTACCGACTACCCTATTTTGAACCTTTTCAACTCCTTTCCTCTCTCTTTACCACGAGGTAATCCTTTTTTTTACCATCGTTGGTAAACCCCTTTTCCTTCTTACCTTCGGGTATTTCTTGTACCATTCTGGTATTTTTTCCGTTTTTTCTTTCTTTCCTTAACTTACATGCCAGATAAAAAAATGGTAGCTCAGGGTTTAAAAGATGTTGTTAGGATTGTGGCCATAAATTACCTACTTCAGATGCATATTCCCTGTGTGTCTATTGCTTGGGTGTGCCTCATTTAACAGTTGACCCACCTTGTGGGATTTGTAAGAATTTCTCTAACAGGACGTTAATTGGGAGAAAAAATAAATTTAATATTGAAGGGGCTACTTACATCTCTTTTTTCAGAGGCTATTTCTGGGTCGGAGGCTTCAACCCCTCCAATATCCCATAAGAAAAATAGTGATGAACATAAAAAGGCCAAGTCTCTTCCTTCGTCCCCAGCTGGGGACCCTCAGGAACAGAGAACCAAAAAACCTAAGCTTTTCAGTTTGGATTTGACTTTGGCTCCTGCGCTTGCAGTGCCTAGACCCTCGGCACACCGACTAGTGTGCCCCATACTACTTAGGTACCGAGGAGCACCTCTGTTCAGACTCCCTTACCGGCACCGACTGTCCAGTCGTTGCAAACTGTCATGATGTCCGGCTCCAACTTACCCGGCACCGATTACCCTCTCGGTACTGACCATTCAGCTTTCGTCACCGATTTTTTTGGCTCAGGCCTTGGCGCCAACAACCACTTCAGTACCAACCTCATCATTGGTGCAGAGCACACCTTCAGTACAGATGATTTCCTCGGTACAGACACCAGTAGTTCAGTCCATTACAGCTCCGTTGTTCTCAGTGCAGACCACCTCCGTAGTGGGCACCACGTTTGCTCCGTCCTTGGATAGACCTGACTCTCTCCCTCAACCATGTCTGTGAAATCCGCTAGAAGCCTCTCTAAACACGGTGTGTTGCGTCATGTGGATCAAGTGCTTTTGGCCAGAGGTATTCCACCCCCCCAGGACCTATCCTTCCTCGGGAGGTGATCACCCTTTACCAAAGACCCCTACTTATTCTCCTCCTTTATTGCCTTTGAAGCCCCTTGATATAGCACAGTCTCCCCCCACTATGGTTCCTTTTATGGACCTCACTAAGGAGCCACAGTTGCCTTTGTGGCAGGAGAGTATTGTCAGGGCCCAGGATGTCAGCTGTGGCGTACATACTTTGGCGTTTCACAGCCATTCAGGGACTCCAAGTCGGCAGGCTGAGCCACTTAGGCGAGGGATGACCATTGCCCTGGGTCCCCATCCCTCTTCTGGTGGACCGGCCTTCCAGCTTATGGAGAAGGCTCTGGCATCGGTTGGCGATCCTGTGCTATCACTCTCCCCACCTTCCTCTGAACCACAATGTTCACAAGGCGCTCCTAGCAGACACTGGGCGCAAGGGCCTCGGGACATACTCCAACAGGAGACCCCTTTTGAGCTGTCTTCCCCAGCTTCTCCCTCTGAGGAAGATCATTAAAAGAGCTTGTGCAAGAGGAAGCACATGGACTCCACAGAGGAGTCCCTTAATGAAGACACAGACTTTGATGGGGAAGGGTCCCCTCTATCACCCTCTGAGGTATCCTTTGGTGATATCCTTGAAATCCTTAAACAGAGAGGTGACTGGCAGCCCTCCAACCCCACTTCTGGAGAGTCTGTGTTCCTGCAGGCCTTTCATGCCCGGCCCCTTACCTCATGGGTTACTCCACCTGCCGACGAACTTGTCCAGCTCGTCGTGCAGCATGCGTGGAAGGCTCCTGACACCATTGAGGCCAGATACAATTTTGTCCCCTCCAGCTGTGATCCCCATTGGTCAAAAGGTCTTCCTGTAGATGCTTTGATGGTGGCAGCCACAACTGAAAAGGGCCTGACAAAAGAAGAAAACCAGACTGTCCATCTGCCCAACAAAGAGTCCTAGGCTCTGGACAGAATAGGGAAGCGTACTTTTGCATCAGTGACCTTAGCGGTCAGGTCCCTGAACTATATGGCACATTTTACCAGGCTTCAAAGAGACTTGATTTCTAAGCTCTCTGAAACTTTGGCTGGAGCTGTGTCTGAGGTCCGTGACAAAGTGGCGTCTCAGCTAGCTACCATCGAATCAATATCTAACTCCTCCATGCGCCTTGTATATCTCGTATCAGAAGGAGCAGCTAGAGTGGCGGGCTCAGGCGTTTTTTTTTTTTTGAGACGGCATGCCTGGATGCGCTTGTGTAATTTCGCGGAACCCTTCAAGCCTTCCTTTCTCAACGCTCCCATCAAAGCCTCGTCATTGCTTGGACCCAAGGTTAAAAGCACACTAGCCAGATGTGAACAGGATGGTAAGACCCTTTCTGCTGTGGGTGTCCGTTATTCTTCCCCTCAATGAGCTATGAGCTTTCTCCAGAAACCAAAAGTGTGGGAAGATATGGCACAAAGTTTCAAGGTTCTTTCCGTGACACACAGGCAGAGTTCTCCCCTAGAGGCAGAGGGGGAAACTCTCAGGGAAGACGCCCCTTTCGGGGCAGAGGGGTTCCGCTTAACCAGGGTTCCAGGGATTCTTTCCCTGGCCAATCCTACCAACACTCCTGAAGAGTGGTCCAACTGCTTTCCTCTGGAAGTGGTTGGGGGTCATTTCTCTTTGTACCCTTCTGCCTGGCTAACCATTACCACCGGTTCTTGGGTACAAAGGATAATAACCAGAGGTTATTATATCCCCTTCAATCTTTGTCCCGCTCCCTCAACAAGCTTACCCGATGTTCCACCCAGTCAAAGGGAAGAAGCAGTGTTAGCGATTTCAAAGCTGCTAAGAAAGAGTCATCCAAATAGTCCCTCCAGACCAGATAGGATCTGGATTCTACTCAAGACTATTTTTGGTGCCAAAGAAAACCAGGGACTGGAGACCAATTTTGGGTCTCAGTGTATTGAACAAGTTTGTAAAAGTGCAGAAATTCCGGATGGTTAGAATACAGTCTATCCTTCCGTTTCTGGAAAAAGATGTTTGGAAGTGGTCGATAGATCTTCAAGATGCGTACTACCACATAAAAGTGGACAGACCATCAAGATTCCTTCACTTCTGTGCGGGAGCCAGTCATTGCCAGTTCAGAGGACTGCCCTTCGGACTCTCTACAGCCCCCACAGTGTTCACAAAGTGCATGGCAGTCGCCACAGCTCACTTGCGACTACAAGTATTCCAGGTATTTCCATACCTAGATGACTGGCTCATCTCCACCCCCACCTGACATCAATTGGAAGAAGCCCTGGCATACTCTCCTCACTGCAGAAAGACTAGGCATAACCGTAAACTGGCAAAAATCCAATCTCGCCTCAACTCAGCCCATAGAATTCATAGGGGTCATCTTGAATACAAAGAATTGCAGAGCATCCATTCCAGAGCACAGAATTCTAAGGATAAAGCAGCAACTGATTTCAATCCTTTCAAGGGAGAAATCTACAGCTCATTCTGTTCTCCAGTAGTTGGGTTCCATGGCAGCCTCCATTACGATTGTCCCCCTGGCCAGGTTTCACATGAGGTTTCTACAAATGGCTACTGCTCACACAGTGGTATCCATTTTCAATACCCTCTTTCAGCCAAGATTTGGGTAACTCACAGGTGCAAACAAGATCTAAATTGATGGATGGCTCACAATCCGTCACAGTGGTCTCGCCCCTCCCCCCCCCAACAGCCCAAGGCTACAGTGACCACGGACGCCTTCTTGATGGGGTGGTGGGGCTATTTCAGGGGCAGACAGTCCAAGGTACTTACTCCGAAATGGAGGCCCATCTGCATATAAATGTTCTAGAGCTGAGGGCGGTGCTTCTGGCGTTGCAAACATTCCATCCCCTGCTGCCGTCTGGGACTATTGCGATACAATCAGACAACATGGCGGTGGTCTGGTACATCAACAAACAAGGAGGAACCAAATCTTACCCACTCTGTCAAGAGGCCATGAGGATATGGCAATGGGCGATGGCTACCAACCGCTTTCTTCTAGCAATGCACATTCCCGGGAGTTCCAACGTGATAGCAGACAGACTCAGCAGGTGTATTCTACAACCTCCCGAGAGGTCCCTGAATCCCTTGATAACGGTGGAGATTTTCAACCACTGGGGTCTTCCTTGCTGCGACTTCTTTGCATCCCCAACCAGCTACAAATGCAGCAGTTATTTCTCCATGATTCCCCCTCCAGGACAATCACCCAGGGACGCTTTCATCCACGATTGGCCCTCTGGTCTGCTTTATTCATTTCCATCTCTTCCCCCTCATTCCCCAGTTTCTGAAGAAAGCCCCGCTGGTTTAAGAGCAAAGTAATCCTCCTAGCACCATAATGGCCTAGTCAGATTTGGTTTCCTTTCCTTTTGCCTCACCTGCTAGATCAACCGTGGATTCTCCATCCAACCCCGTGGTTGATCTCCCATCTGCAGAATCTGATTCACCCCAACCTGAACGCCTGAAGCTCACAGCTTGGCTCCTCCAATTCCTTTGATTGCCAGGCAGAATTATCTTTGTTTGCCAGTACGTGACATTCTTATTGCATCTCATAAGTCTTCCACCAGAATTACTATCTCAGCAAGTGGAAAAGGTTTACTTTTTGGCTGAAAAGAAAAACAAGTAGATCCTTTTTCAGCACCAGTGTCGATAGGGTAAACAGATATTCCAGTACTATTTCAGTCTGATCTTATCTGCCTCTACCATTAGAGTTCATTTGGCTGCAATATCTATGTTCAAGACTCTTCTCTTATGTCACACAAGTTATGCAAGACCTTCATAAAAGGCTTGAATCATCTAAGACCTCCCTTAAGAGAACCTACTCAACCATGGGACCTGTCATTAGTCCTACAAGCTTTGACAATGCCACCTTTCGAACCAGCTTCTTGCGACCTCAAATATTTGTCATGGAAAACCTTGTTTTTGGTCGCCATTACTTCTGCCAGACGTATCTCTGAGCTTCAAGCTTTATGCATCAAGAGTCTGTATTCGATTTGTCATATAGTGTCATTGAGAACTAATCCTTCCTTTCTGCCAAAAGTGATCTCTGAAATGTCCATTAATCAAACCATTGAATTGCCAGTTTTGTTCCCCAATCATTCAAACAGAGGAGAGTATTGCCTACATACCCTAGATTTTCACAGGCAAATTTGCTTCTATTTGAACAGGATTAAGGCTTCTCGTAAATCAGACCAGTTATTTTTGGCCTATTCTGGACCTAGATTAGGATGTGCTGTTGCTAAGGTCACATTGGCTAAATGGTTAAAAGACTGCGTGACCTTCCCAAACAGCAAGGGGGTCAGTTACTTTCTACAGACAGCTCCTACCACCCACCAATTAGTTATAGCGTAATAGGAAAAAAACATCATGAGAGGCATAGCTCTTGACCTCTTGCATAAGAAATATCAACATAATCAAAATTAATGAGGGAGAATAAAGGACTAACATAAGGGACAGATTGTAAATATTGTTTTTATAAGTAAGTTGCTAGAATAACAGGATTTGCATTAGCATGCATTTTCTGAAGGATATGTCTGAAACTTGAATTTTTTTTGTGTTTCACTGTTGCAGCCATAACTGATGGGATCTCCTGGCTGGCCTGACTAGCAGAGAAATTTCTAGGTGTAAGGGAGTCAGCCAGTGCCATAACCTCTCTCCTTTCTTACCATCATAGCCCGAAGCAGTGCACTAGTCAGTACTTCGGTTGGTCCACACCAGAGAAAGTAGACATATAAAGCCGAGTATCCTGTTGGGGAACTTCTCTTTTGGGTTTCTAATACCATGACTGGAACAGACCCCATTCCTAAGTCAAACTGTGATGAAATTAGTATTGTTTCAGTCTTTGATGTCAGCCAGAAGTGCTCTTCGCAGCATCCGCAGTGTGCCCAATAATGACTCCTGTAATTTTGTATGGAGTTACAAGCATCTGTAACTTATCTAAATACGGTTGTCAGTTGTTTTGTTTAAGACCCGTTGCTACTACTACTATTGTAACTGTCTGGGTATTCTACCTGCAAGTCCTGATGTTTTATGACTTTGTGTCTGTACGCAAGACACTGTAGTCAGTGGGTATAGTGATTTCATTGGTCAATGCTACTTTTGTCTTCTTTTCATGGACCACTATATCTGGTTTTATCGCATTTATCTTTTGATCTGTTGGTAATGGGTGATCCCATGTGATGTAGACATCAGCTTTGTGGCTATGTTTCCAGTGTTTTTCAGCTACTTCAGTATTAGAATGTTTGCGCAATCTCCAATGCAACAGTCTTACCACATTATTGTGCTTTCAGTATACAGTCCTTCTGCCATTAGTATGTCATAACCAACAACAAAGTGTGCAGCAGTTCCCAGTTCTGTTTTACAAAACCTACATTTGCCTCTTTCTCCCACATGTTCAATGGACTGTAAACCAGAGTGTACATAGTCCACTTTCTTGGGCCACTAATATTAACCTTTCATCTTTTGGTTTGAATTTGTCTCTCCTTAACCATTCCTACATTCGATCCTGATCAACATGAGATTGTCCCAGGAGTTTTTTATACTTGCAACTATATGCATTTCCCACATTTCTTGCCTTCTCATCGGATCCTTCACCTTGTATTCTTTCTTTTGTCATTTGACACATTCAGTTGCTCCCTGTTATCTACTTCTGGTTTGATTTCCATTCCCACTTGACGCTTATATGCTTCTGCTTGACTAAGAAGGGAAGTCATCTTAGATTTATTCTCATATTTGGGTGTTGTGAGGTCAGCAGATATGTGTGCAGTCCCATGAGTGCAGGTCTATACACGTAATCACTTTCAAGGAGACCCATATCTCCTGCAGAATGGGGAATATATAATCTTGGTATACACTGATTTTTATGAATCATTTGAACATGAAGCATCTTTCTTGTTTTCCTGTCTAATCTGTCCAGCACCTGTTTTTCTTGACTACTGTCAGAGAAACTTTAACAGTCTGTGCTGTGGCAAGCATATACCACACTGAGACTTTCACTCCTTTTTGTGTAACTTGATTGGGCCCAGAAGAAACATTCCTAACTATCGGCGATGTACTTACTTTAGTAGTAGAACAATCAAGCTTAGAGCTGAGATTTCATCTAAGCATTTGAATTGAGTTGCTAGGGCATTCGCATGCTATGTCTGCTGTTCAAGCTGAGGTTGATCTCCCTAGGCATAAAAAGGAAAAGTGCCCAAAACTTAGTGTAACAGGTAATGCTTGTTTACCATCTGCCAGGCCATCTAGGCTTCTGAATGTCGAAGATGAGACACCTTTGTAGTTATCTCTAACTGAAGTCATGGCACAGGCCCCTATCAAGACCCATTTTAGAGTCCAATATGCCACTGGGTCCCTCTACTTCATTACAAGCTGGAGAATTTGGCTCGTCTGTTGGGTCCAGAACTGCTTTGCAGGTTCCAGCTTCTAACGACCGCTGTAAAACTGAAGAGGTCTTTTATTGTCAGTAGATTACCTTAATTCACCATCCTCTGGATTCTGCTATCCATCCGCGTCCCGGCCCTAGTACAGATGTCACCCTCAGGCCTAGACCTATGCCTAAGGTCTCACATAAAAAAAGACTCCATCCAGCTTGGCCCAGCTGGGGCTGGCTGGCTGGCTTCCACTCCCAAACTTACGCTGTCAGCATGACCTATTTAGGTTGGCTGAAAGTTTCATCTCCATGGTCAGATCCTGATACCTCTCTCCCCTGATTCATATCCATGGTCAGATCCTCATACCTCTCTCCCCCTGGTTCTGCCCCTGAATCTTTTCCTGGTAAAAGAAAGCGGGGATATTCCCCCAGGTGTCTTCTGACTCTGAGGGTGATAAACCTTTCTCAAAGGTGAATTCATCATTATCTGTTGCTTCCTATAGGGATTCAGATTCTGAAGAGAAGTTTACCTCCGCAAACCCCCCCCCCCCCCAGGACATTTCCTTTGGGGAGACTTTACATACCCTGAGAGAGCACTTTTTTTTTTTTTTTTTTTTTTTTTTTATGGGTTGCACAGGAGTATCCATAAACCAAGAAGAGGGTTAGGGAATTTCTAAATCTCCCTGAGCATAAATCTGTTGCCATCCATTCAGTCTTACTGGTGGTGGATAATGTCTTGCTGGATTCTTCATTGCTACCAGATTCCCTCTGCCTCTGACCCTCAGAAACCTGATAGATTTTACAGGGTTCTGGATTCCCATAGACACCTTTTCAGAAACCCTGTAGCAGACCCTGAATTGGTGACCCAGGACCATAAGGGAGCCAAAGCTAGTACATCCAAAATGTCCATGCTGACTGACAAAGGAAAGCATTGCCTTGGACAGGTTTGGAAAAAGTCCACACCTCTGCTACCCTCGTCATGAGGGCTTTGGAACTACTAATTTCATATGCTGAAGTATCAGGAAACTGTTTAGACCAGGCCAAAACTGGAGACCGAAAATAAGACCCTCTTCAAGGAACTGGTAGACTTAAGCCATTCTTGTTGTCATGTTGCTAAGCACTCCTTGCACTGTGGCTGTGATACTCTGGAAGCTTTCAGCAGAGTAGCAACCCCAGGATCCATCATTAGACATTCTTGGCTGAAGGAAGTCCCTCCTTTGGACAAAGATTTTCTTTTTGGTCCCAAAGCTGAAGCTGTGCTTAAGAATATGGAGGATAAGGCCAAGTGTATGGAAATGGGTAACGACTTTCTTCAGGCTCAACCACCTCACTTTAGCCGCAGTTACCCGAACAAACACTTGTCCTGTTTGATATCCCAGTCTGTCATAGGAGACTTTGAAAGGAAAGGAGTCAAAGGCAGCACCAGCGACTGAGACAGTGGCAAGCAGATTCCAATAGGCCTGTGGCATCCCGGCACGAGGGTCCCAGCAGGGAGCAGTCATGACTCTTCATGACCCTCCCTCCTTAAACCCTTGCAAACATGGGAGGACAGCTGACCTTTTTCCTAAAGAATTGGGCCTTCATTACAGGGGATCATTGGGTACTGAAAGTCATTCAAAGAGGTTACATACTCCAGTTCAGACATCCTCTAATTCAATCAGGTTTCTCAGTTCACCAAACCAAATGATACAGGCCTTAAAGCAAATGCAGTTCCTGCGCACCTAAGGTTATGTGGAACCAGTAGCCAACTCATTACAAGGAAGAGGTTTTTACTCGAGGCTTTTCCTTGTCCCCAGGAAAGAGGGCACCTGGAGACCGATTCTGGATCTGTCAAGGCTCAACCAGTTCTTGCAGGTACAACAATTTAAAATGTTAACAATTCAAAAATTACTTCATTAGCTCTCCCAACACTTTCTAAAGGATGCATACCTCCATATTCCCACAGAAAAAAATCTCACAGAAGGTGCTTGCACTTCAGAGCAGGTGTGAGGAATTGTCATTTCTGTGCTCTGCTCTTTAGCTTATCTGCTTCACCCAGGGTTTTCGCAAAATGCCTATTCCCAATGATAGCCTTCTGCAGGTCAAAGGATGTTCAGATTTATCCCTACTTAGACTGCCTCTTTCAAGCAACAGATCTAGAAAAACTCATAACTGATCTGTTGGGTTCACCGTCACTACTCGAAAGTGTCAGACCTTCATCCCTGCAAACAGGATTGTGTTTCTGGGGGCTTTGCTGGGCATCATTTCAGAAAGCCTTCCTTCCTCCATACAAGGTTACTTTCCTAGCTCTTTGCTTCAAAAAGTTCCTTGCTTAGAATTACCTCACAAGCCAGAGTTCCTCAGAGCCTCTGCTTACATGGCATCTTGCATCCTCTTGATGTCCCTGGCCAGACTACATATGAGGAAGCTGCAGTGGTACAAACATTCTCAGTCCCTTCTCCCTTGTCTCAGGAAAGAGTTTGCCTGGTGGGCTTGAGCATGCTCCCTCAACCAGAGCCTTTGTTCATCCCTCGGGAACAAACTCTGACCACAGATGCCTCCGAAATAGCCTGGGAGCCCATTACAACAACTTCCAGACTCAGGGCAGATGGGACTCCCAGTTCAAGAACAAACACATTGACCTAAAAGAATTGATGGCAGTCCAAAAAGGCCTGATTGCCTTCAAAGACTAATGGAAACCAGGAATACTTCTGGTAAAGACAGCCAATACCACTGTGTTTATATGGTGCATAAATGAGCAGGATCTTTGGGAAACTGCAAACTCCCTAGGCCTGCACCTCATGGCATGGTACCTACCAGGAGAAACCAGTCATCTGGCAGATAAAGTATGCAAGAGCCTGTCAGACCCTCAAGAGTGGCAACTGTATCGGGAAGTTTTTCTTGACATAACCAAAGAGTGGGTTGTGCCAGAGATGGACCTTTTTACCATCGAAGAAAACGCTCACATGAAAGTTTTGTTTAAGGAGTAAAAATAAGGTATGCCTGAAAGGCAGTTACCTTTTCCTTCTGTTTGACAGGCCTATTCCCTTATGCCTTCCCCCATACCCTTGCTCCCCAGGGTACTGCTGAAGCAGACTCTGCTACACTTTGCTGTGAAGAAAAGGTTAGTTTGCTTTTATTTGTTGTATTTTGTATTACTTTATTGCCTTTTTTATATTTTGAATACTGTAGTTTATTTTCTTTACCTTGTGTTTTACTTGCATTCTGCTTTAACTGCATATTAAAACTTCAAGAGAGACCACAGTGCTGTCTCTTCTGAGTCGGGCAGAAATTGTTTCCCACCTATTTACAGTTGTCTTGTTAAATACCACTGTCTTTCTAGTTGCCTGCCTCTTATGTTAATTTGACCATATATCTCATTTCCTCTCTGCTTTGACTGGCTTGTGTGAGTAATCACAAAATTATCATTTTTGAAATCACTCCCCTTTAACTATTTACATTTATTGGCCATCCTACTGTATTCCGTAGTACCAGAATACAAAAGTGACCACCCCTTTCAATCCATCTTGCTGTTTTAAAAATAGTAACTCTCCACTAAACCTTAACTTTTTAAACAGATAAAACTTGTTACCTACTAGTGCACACTGCAGTGTGCATTTTTTTCATCTTACCTTTAAGCCTCTCTGTGACTAGCACTTGCTCTAATACCTGCTGGAAAGCACTAGGAAGCCTTAAACTGATACAAGCACTTAACTCTCCTTGTTAATAAGGGGAAATCAATCGTAGGCACTAAATACCCTATAATTGCAAAGAACCTTGCTAAGGTAAGGGAAAACAGCTCCTGTACTTTACAAAAAAAAAAAAAAGCACCAAACCAGGCATGTCCAAGGGTCAGCTTCTAGTGATTTCTCCTGTCCACCTGGTGAATCTGGGCATACTGGGGCAATGCAGCAATTGCCTCATGTACACAGACAACCCTGTTTTCCTACCACCCAACACAGCCTGTGAGAGATGCACTTACATATCCAAACTGGAAGCAAAGCTGTCTGCACCAAAGATTGTGCTAGACAGTCAAGAGGAGAAGGTTATCACCCACACTACACCTCAAGCAACACATAGCCCTTCTAAACCCACACCACCAACACCCACATATAGCAACACTAAATCCACATATGCGGAGGCCCTTAACTGTCACCTGCCCAAGCAACAAGGACCTCTGAAGCTGAAATGCAAACAAACACCAATAACAACCAAAGTGTCACACAGCTCACAACACCAGTGTGCCACCCAGCAACAGCCCTTAAGGCAAAACAACATACCTAACACTTTAGTCGTAGGTGACTCTATAGTCCGGCACACTGATGTCTCACTCACCATGTTGAACAAGGAGAAAATTACAGTCGGGTGCCAGGATCCGCCACATAACGCATGCACTCAAGTCACTCCACAACAAGTACAGATATGACTCTCTCATTGTCCATGTTGGAGTGAATGACTTGAGACATACCTCCCTGGACTACATGAAAAGAAACATGGAAGAGCTCTTGGATCATATGGCCCAGGCAGATATGACCCTAGCCCTGAGTAGCATCCTGCCTTCGTCCATAATGATACCACAATATAATGACAAAAGGATTGACTTCAACAATTGGCTAAGCTTCTGGTGTCATTCAAAGGGGATCCAGTATCAGTCTGCCTGGGACGACATGATCGACGGACCACAATGCTTTGCTAGAGATGGTCTGCACCTATCGCCCCTGGGATTTAGGTTACTGGCTAAGGCTCTTGCCACCCCTATCGTGCCTTTTTTTAGGCAAAGTTAAAAGGACAAAACCACGACCATAACAGGTACAAGCATGCAAAATCTAAAGGTAATGCTACTCAATGCTAGAGGTCTAAACCTCAAAATGCACTCTCTCGAGGCACTCCTAAAAATGGAGAACATCTGTATCTGTGCAGTAACTGAGACCTGGTTCAAGGCTCCAGAGAGCACCCCTGCAATACCAGGCTACAACTCTTGCCACACTTTTCGGCCACCAAACCAGGACTGAAAAACTACAGGTGGAGGAGTGCCCATATTCACACCACCAGGCTAGTTGCCCAACACAATGTGTCTGAAATTCTCCAGGTGCAACTAACACTAGGTAAGACTGCAATCCAAATTGTAGCTTGCTACAGATCCCCCACCATGCCCCAAGATTCTCATTACACCTTTCTAAACATACTGGAAATACTAAGATAGAACCAAACACCCTAATACTGGGTGATTTTAACTACTCTGCCATTAACTGGGAAAACTACTCCTGTACCAACACCTTTGCCCAACAGTTCTTGGAATTTATAAATTCCAATGCCCTGGATCAACTAATCCATAGTCCCACCAGGGGCTCCAATATCCTAGACCTGGTCATTACCAACATGGGAAATCAATGCTCCACACCTATGGTCACCCCCTTGTTAGGTCTGACCATAAGCTAATCACCCTTAACATCCACATCCCACCCCCACCCCCCCAGTAAGGAAACCTCCATACAAAACTTCTCCAAAGCCAACTTCATGCTACTCAAGTCAGAAGTGACAAACGTCATGACACCCATGCAGACGGGAACTGAAAGTTTGACTGCTGAATCCTACACTAAGGCACTGTATGAGCACATCCACTCATGCATGAATCGTGCCATCCCATATAGAACCAAGATGCTCTCCTCCAGAAAAAGGAAGCCAATCTGGTGGTCCCCTGCCATAAACAAACTTTACAACAAAAGGAAGAAACTGTTGCAGAAAAGGGGAAAATCCCAGGATGCAAAAAACTCCATTACTAGCCTCCGTAAGAAACTGAGATCCCACATAAAATCCTCCAAAGCAAGGTATGAAAATAAAATTGCCAAAGATTCCAAAGACAACCACAAGGCATTCTATAACTATGTCAAGAATCTAAATGGCAATGCTCAGATCTGCTCTGAGCTAAAACAGAATGGCATTAAATGTACTGATCCCAAGGATATTGCCAATATCCTGGCAGATCGATTCAGTGCCAACTTCACCCCCTAAATGGCCCATCTCAATACTGGAAGATTACCAAATTCCGGTAAGAACGGCCACAAAGGTAAAAAAACATACTCTCCAAAGCTAAGAATACAGCATCCATGGGACCAGATGACATCCCGGGCTGTGTACTACATGAACTACAGTATGAACTGGCACTTCACCTAAGTGGCATGTTTAATCACAGCCTCACCTCAGGTTTTGTGCCCACTGAGTGGCGCAGAGCTACAGTTGTCCCACTCCACAAGGGGGGGCGGATCCACCTTGGATCCCGGAAACTACCGTCCCATCAGTCAGACGAGCCTCATCTGCAAAGCCATGGAGCGTATTATCATGGAACTTATAAACAAAGACATTGGCAACCTTCAAACACTGGACCCCACCCAGTTTGAGTTCGTGAAGGGCCGATCTTGCCTCCTGAACCTGATTGACTTCTTCGAATCAATCTCCAGAGCCATGGACAAGGGTAAGGTGGTCCACACAGCCTATCTAGACCTCACCAAGGCCTTTGATGCCATCCCCCACTCTGGAATCATAGATAAACTTACTAAGCTGGGCATTAATCCCTGCGTCACCCAATGGGTTGCCAACTGGCTTACTGACAGAACCCCCACTGTAAAAGTAGCCGACTCCAAATCCATCTCCAGACAAGTGACAAGTGGAGTACCTCAGGGTTCAGTCCTGGGGCCGCTCTTGTTTGGCATCTACTTCTCTGAAGTACAGGCCAGCACTAAGGGACTCTGGCTAACAAAGTTCGCAGATGACTGCAAACTGGGAGCCATTAATGAATCCCCAAATGATGTGGATACTCTACAAAAGGGTCTTGCAGAAACAAATGCTTGGTGCCAGAGCCGTTGGCTCAAGCCCAATGCCAAGAAATGTGTAGTTATCCCCTTTGGGGAAAAAACCTGTACTCGTGAATTACCACATAGGTGGCAGTACACTAAACACTGAAAGTGTGATAAGAGACTTAGGGACACAGGTGGGCAGTTGTCTCACCTTCAATAACCACATCGCCACAACAGTCAGGAAATCCTTCTATGTGGCATACCTCATCACTAAGGGCTTTTCATCTAGAAAAAAGGAGGTCATTGTCCCACTGTACTCATCCCTCATTAGACCCATTATAGAATACAACGCCCCATTTGGTATGTACCTCTCAAGACATCTGCAACAACTGGAAAGGCCGCAGAAATACCTCACTTAAAGAATCGCAGGCCTAAAGCAGATGCCCTACGCTGACCGCCTTAAAAAAAACTCCAGCTATACTCTGGTCGCATATCGTCTACTCGGAGGCGATCTCTGCTTAACATACAAGGCCATGTCAAACCCAGAGCTGTTGGACATGCTACACTTAAAGAAATCCCAATCCCTCAGAGCCACATGCTCCAGGGTTCTAAACCTTGTCATCACAATAAACAAAACCTGCTGGAGGGATAGGTTCCTGACCCAGAGACTCCCCAGACTCTGGAATAGACTGTCCATACATGTCAGAGTGCCTCTCTGGCCCTCTTCAAAAGGAACCTTGATGATTGGATGGGAGAAAGGAAATTCACCCCGGGGATCACATCAGTCGCCCTGCTAGACAGGGGTCCAGGGAAGTAAATAGTGTGGGAAGAAATAGCCAGGGAATTGTTATGGCTAGGCTTGTATAGGCCCTAGGGCTGATAGCCTAGTACCAACCTATGATGGGGAAGAAGGACCAAGTATAATTCTAATAACCCCATATTGGCCAAGGCAGCACTGTATCCTGTATTGCTCTGTCTAAGCAAGAAGGAACCATGGTTGCTGCCCCAGCGAGTGGACTTGTTAACACAGAATAAGGGCACCATCATACACCCCAACTTGAAGACACTCAAAATTGACAGCTTGGATGATATTTTGACCCCCCCCCCCCCGGAAGGGGGCAGCTGTCAACAAATAGGTCTTGGACTTTTTAAAAGAAGCCAGGAGACCTAGCACAAGAAAATATTACTCTGCCAAATGAAGATATTTACTTTATGGTGCAGACAAAAGGGGCAGAACCCGCTGCAGCTCAGATGCCTCTGATTCTTTTATACATCTTAGGACTTTTTGCAAAATGGCTTTCATACTCCCCTTTAAAAATTCACTCTTGGGCAATTTCAGCTTAACTGCCTACTCAACCTCCTCTGTTCTCCCATCCTCAAATGAATCATTTCCTGAGAGGAGTTGTCCACATTACACCTTTGAGGAAACTTCCTCTTTTCCCGTGGGATCTTAGTTTCATTCTGTAATAGCTCACTGTCCCACCTTTCGAGCCAGCTGCTACCACAGATATTAAATTCCTGACCTGGAAGACCATTTTCCTACTAGCCATTACTTTGACTAGGAAGGTTTCAGAGCTTCAGGTCCTTGGTTTTGTCTAACCTTTCATTGCCTTCCACCCAGACAGAGTTTCTGTTGGACAAACCCTTCCTTAATGCCTAAAGTGGTCACAGACATCTCTTTAAACCAGACCAGACTTTCTTCCCTGAATATCCAAACAAGGGAGAGAGAGTCCTCTTTATATTGCGTGTACACAGGCTAGTTTCTAAACAATCTCCACATGGATTTCGTACTGTATCTTGTTTTGCTACAGCCATCATGGAAAGAAGCCTCCAGAATCTGTGAGGCCCCTCCAGAATCTGTGAGGCCCCTCCCCAGTAGGGCTGCTCCTACATCTAAAATCAGTACAGGCAAGAAGTCAGCGTACCAAGACTCCTAGGACCAGCAACAGTTACAAACAATTATGCCAACAAATCGGAAATTCCACTGAAGAGCCTCCGTACAAAAATAATTCAACTGGTGAAAGAATGCAACTCCAAATGCAGTGTAAAAACGAAGTCTTCTTTAATGTAGCACAAAGTGAAAACGAGCGCTTTCGCCTGGCGATCCCAGGCTTTTTTGAAAAAGCCTGGGATCACCAGGCGAAAGCGCTTGCTTTCACTTTGTGCTACATTAAAGAAGACTTCGTTTTTACACTGCATTTGGAGTTGCATTCTTTCACCAGTTGAATTATTTTTGTACGGAGGCTCTTCAGTGGAATTTCCGATTTGTTGGCATAATTGTTTGTAACTGTTGCTGGTCCTAGGAGTCTTGGTACGCTGACTTCTTGCCTGTACTGATTTTGGGTTTTGTTCTCTGTTCTTTTTTTCGCTGCTCCTACATCTACCGCTTTTCTAAAAAGGATGGCCACTTAGGACATCTTAGAAGCCACTACCTGGTCCTCTCTGCACACCTTATCCAAACATCATCACCTTCCAACCTTCTCAAAGTCCAGAGCAGAGTTTCCCATTGCCATCTTGCAGTACATCTTTCTTCTCCATCAACCCTTTTAGCTTTGGGAGTCATCCCATTAGTTATGACTGCAACAGTGAAACGCGAAGAACATAGTACAGTTGTGTACACTTAAAATAATTGTGGATGTTCAAGTGTATTCAGTGTTTTGCAGTATTCTGTCCCACCCTCTTGCCCCATGAGATTGAGGTGTACATTCTCTTGTCTAGTTTCAGGTTGTTCCCTCCTCATTCTTTTCTATCCTTGCTCTGGAGTTTCTGAAGTTAGGCCTTTGACTTTAGTAACCTGTTACGGTGCTCCAGTCTGTTGGGGCAGGAAAATACTGGTGGTATGGTGCCAGCTGACTCCCTTTATACCCAGATGTGTCTGTCAGTCAGGGCATCTCCTGGCTTCAAGAGGAAGAGGAGAAATTTCTCTGGTAGTCGGGCCAGGCAAGAGCTTCCACTTCAGGAACTCCCATAATTTATGACTGCAACAGTGAATACATTCGAGCATCTACGTTTATAGTAAGTGTGCATAGCTGTACTGTCTGTCATTCTTTAGTGACTTCCATCTTCTAAAGTTTGCTAGAAAACCACAAGTTTGCGGAACAGACTAAGATTCTAGGCAAAAGTCTAGATAGTTGAGTGATATGAAGAGGGACAGGGCAGGTAACTTAGACAAAATCAGACATTTCTTTAAAACCAAGGACAGTTGAAGACTAATTCCCAGCCACCAAAAAGATATGGTTGTCTTCCAGTAACAAAAAGTACTTGCCTCATGCCATCACAAAGGTTTCTGTTAATGCCGTATTGACTTCTTGCTGTGTCCTGCCCACAGTCTACCTAATTCATTGTCTAGGTAGTTCATAGTTCATTGGTGGGATGAGCAGAAGGCCAACAAATCAAATGGCCAAATCTACAACACTTCTTCCCTAGGTCGCAACTCTCACTTCTCTATTAGGAGCGCTTTTCTGTTTATCTATCTATTTGGTAAATAAATTATACTTTTCTTTACGGTAAATAAATTCAATATCTGAGAAGCTGTCCTTCAGAGATGTTAGACTGGCACCCTAGGGTGCAGTCTAGAGGGCCTGTACATAAGGCAGCTGTGCTTGTCACCTTGAATATGTTGGGATAATACATTTTCTGAATCTACTTTTGTTCTGTCTATATAGAAAGCAAATTCATTATTAAAATAGAGTTGCTAACTGGTTGTGACCACAATTTTTTTTCCAGTTCGTTAAATGTGTTCTCTGCTTCAAGAAACCATTGTGCTTTGATGGGAGCCTTTCCTATTTTGAGTTTTGTCAAACAGCAGGAAATAGTTGCAAAGTTAGGCACAAATTTTCTGTTGAACCCAGATAGTTAAAAGCCTTCACCTGTCTTTTTAGTCACACCTCTCTACTTTGAGGGTCAAAGCTGGAAGTAATGGGAGAGATAAAGGCCCAAAATCAGGGACAATTTTTTAAATGTTAAGTCTAATTCACTTAAAAAGTTAACAGAACAACAAGTTTTGCATCAACTTGCTTTTTCTGAAAGATAAGACATATAAAACTGTCTGGTACTATTGACTTGTAATCTTCAATGATTTACTAGAAAAAAAATATAAAAGATAGGACAAAAACAAGAAAGTGTCAGTGTGTGTACTGCACCATTTTGAACAAGTGAAAGATATGCTTTTAGTGAGGGGGCAGGCCATTTTTTCACAGCTTGTATTTTTTGTAGTTTTACTGTTCCTGTTTTTATATGATACAGCAGATATGTCTTCTCTCACATCAAGGTCTTTATTTTAGCATTCATTGCCAAACCTGCTTGTTTTATAGATTAGAACACAGTCTACACTTTGGTAATTGATATTTTCTTTTTTTTTTCTCCAAAAACATTTTTGTTTTCCTTATAAACCTACGCAAATGTACATATAAAAATACAATAAAACAATAACAAAACTATTTACAATATTTACATTCATCCATGATTAACTGCGGCGGTGGTGCTGCAGTAGCGTTGTCGCCTCAGACGTTGCCCGTTCGATTCTCAGAGCGTCTTCTGTGTAGCGACATGTGTGAATGGGCGTTCCTTCGTTGAAGGTTGTGCGTTAGGCCTGACAAGCCAGTATGTAAAAATCTACTGCCAGTCATTAGCGGACCGGAGTTCCGCTGTGGCGACCCGTAACCGGGAAAAGCCGAAAGACACAAACATATAATTTTATCCATGATAAGTTATCAGTATTTGTTCAAAAGGTTTTCCAATTTTTGCCATGCTAATTTTTTAATAATGTTATGAGTTCTATAACAAATGGTTTGTAGTTCTTTTTTGCAAACAACTTTTTGCTAAATTAATAAATTTTTTGAACATCAAATCTTGTTTACTTTTCCGGTTCAAAGTAATAACATTTCTGGCAATTGCAAGAATTGACCAGAGTAACTGAATCTGAGATTTATGTATTACATTAGGTATAGGAACATTGAATAGGGTGTGAGTTAGTAATATGGCAGTTGTCAGACCATACAGCCTTTACAAAATATCCGAAGTCTTTCCAGTATTGATCAACATTTCTGCTTTCAATGAACATGTGAACCCAGTTGGCCTCTAGTAATTTATCACATTTCCAACATTTACTTTCACTGCTTTTGAATATAAGTTTTTATTTTATGTGGAGTATAAAAACTCCTATTCATAAATTTCCATGTATACAATCTGCAGTGTAATGAAGAAGAGGTACCATTATGTAAATTTCAGTAATAGGTTTTTGGAGTCATCAGATATTCTCCATTTAATCTTTACATAGTAATTTCAAAAATCTGAGTCAAACTTTAGTGTGTTTTCTCTTAGTATCATGTAGGTAGGTAAGATACTTGATCATCTGTCTTTTCAAGACACCTACAAAAAAGCTGTATCAAACTAGGTATAGATTCAGTCCCTAGGTTGATTGATACTCTCTCATTTTGTTTTCTATAAACTGCCGTAATGAGTGTATAAACAACCAACTTTTGACTATTATCAAAACTACATAGAAGAGAGTTTTGTGGTTTAATACTCTTATTTTCAATAAACTGATGCCAGAATATCAAGTTATTTTCCTTTAATTTTTGTATCGCATTGATGTTGAAAGAATTTAGGCCATCAGGGGAGTATGCTATAGGGAATATAAGAAATCGGAATTGTTTTAATGTTGTATTACAATCAGTTATATTTTTAAAATTAAAGTAAAATCCACTGCTCAGCAAGCAAACGCTGTAGTTCCGTGAGGTAGATATAATGCAAGTCACAAAGGAAGCGGAGTACAGCAGAAGTAAGAACAAAACTCCAAATTTAATTCCAAGAATGTGCACTTATAACATACGGATGAGCGCTTTCACCATTGCAGCTTCTTCAGATCCTTGTATAAAAGTCACAGTAGACCTCCCCTTATATAAGCAGCTCAATTAATCAATTAAAACAATTTAAACAATTAAAAGCAATGCTGGAGAATTTAAAGAACTCTCCCATATATAAACATGTTAATGTAAAGTAAGACAAAAATATATAAAACTTGCTTAGTGACCTATAAACATGTAAATAAACATTCTGATAAGTTAATATTGATAAAATACATAATCAAGAACATATACAAATAAATGATAGTTCATTTTATGTGCCTGCGTTGTCTCAGCTTAGGTTTTATAGCAGCTCTATCATTCAACCCATGCCCCCTATCAGCTTTCAAATGAATGATCCAGTCAGTCTCCTTAGATTCAGTAAGATTCATGGTATTACCACCCCTCTTATTCACAACAATTATCTCTAGGACCCGGAACAAGAAAGTATGATCATTGTCATTGGTGGTTATATGTTTTGCTAAGGCATTGTGTAAAGTGCCCTTTCTCATGTGGTAAATATGCTCTCTCATTCTATCCCTTAACGGCTGGTTAGTTTTACCAACATAGAAACTCGGGCATGCCTGACAAGTAGCTAAATACACCACATTAGGTGTCATACAATCTGCATCTGCCTTGATGGAGAAAATGGTGTGTAAATCCGGGTGTATAAACACCTCACTGCTATCAATAAATGAACAGAAGTTGCAGTGACCACAGGGTTTAGTGTGACCAGTGTTCTTCATAATCCTATCATGTCTGGGGTGACAGCAATCGCTTTAGGTTGCTCTTATTCCGAAATAGGAAACTTGGTGTCTCCCCCACAATGCGTTTCAAGTCATCATCAGCCAGGAGAATATCCCAATGTTTGCTAATAATTTCCTTTAACTGATATTGATGAGAAGTATACAGAGTAGAAAATTTAATAGATCTATTTAACATATGATCTCCAACGGTTTGATCTTGGACCCTGGGTCCAAAGTATGGTGCACCTGAAGTGGTGCGTGACATGTATGCTTCCTCCATGTATGGTATAATCTCATTATCCTTGTATCCCCGGGTCAGTAATTTATTTCTCAGATTGTCTAATTCTGAGATAAATCCCTGTTCAGTGGGGTTCAATCTCGAGGCTCTAATGGCCTGTCCTTTCATTATATTCTTAAAAACAAATTGTGGGTGCATACTAGACCTTAATAACAAGGAATTGCAGTAACATGCCTTGCGATAGACCCCCGTATTTATCATATCTGTTAATCTCTCAATATATAGGTCTAAAAAATCAATTCTGTGTGTGGAATAGTTCATGGTAAAAGTAAGGAATGTAGTTAAATCATTCATAATGGATAGCATTGATTCCAGCTGTTCTGATGTTCCATTCCAAAGAACAAAAAGGTCATCAACAAACCTTCTGTAGAACACCACATGTTCACAGAAAAGTGCATTCTTAAATAAAACATGTTCATCCCAATATGCAAGGAACATGTTGGTGTAGCTATTTGCACATGGAGTGCCCATAGCTACGCCATCACACTGTTTATAGATCTGGTCTTGGAACATGAATAAGTTGTTCTCCAAGACCAGTTTAAAAAATGAACTATGAGGTATATCAATATTGCAGTGTAAGTACTGTGTGCTTTCAGATAATTTAACACATAATCAAGTCCTATATCATTAGGTATTACAGTAAATAGGGATTGAATGTCACGCTTTATGATATTCTTAGAAGTAATTTAATAAATAAGGAGCTATATGGATACCTTATGATTTATACACCCACTATACTGACTATACAAGGTCTCCCCAAGGTACACAAATATGAAGAACCCACCCATGAGACCCATAGTTTCTGGCCGTGGTTGGGTAACTGAACACCTTTCAGGTTTTGTGGAGAAACATCTGGGATGTGTATTGAATGATAATGTTACAGTCTTGAAGGATTCCAAGCAATTTTTGATTGATCTGTATGAATGTATTGGACACCATGATAGAATCTCTAGTTGTACTTTTGTGACTTTTGACATTCAATCCCTATTTACTGTAATACCTAATGATATAGGACTTGATTATGTGTTAAATTATCTGAAAGCACACAATACTTAACTGCAGTATTGATAAACCTCATAGTTCATTTTTTTAGAACTGGTCTTGGAGAACAACTTATTCATGTTCCAAGACCAGATCTATAAACAGCGTGATGGCATAGCTATGGGCACTCCATGTGCAAATAGCTACGCCAACATGTTCCTTGCATATTGGGAGGAACATGTTTTATTTAAGAATGCACTTTTCTGTGAACATGTGGTGTTCTACAGAAGGTTTGTTGATGACCTTTTTGTTCTTTGGAATGGAACATCAGAACAGCTGGAATCAATGCTATCCATTATGAATGATTTAACTACATTCCTTACTTTTACCATGAACTATTCCACACATAGAATTGATTTTTAGACCTATATATTGAGAGATTAACAGATGATATGATAAATACGGGGGTCTATCACAAGGCATGTTACTGCAATTCCTTGTTGTTAAGGTCTAGTATGCACCCACAATTTGTTTTTAAGAATATAATGAAAGGACAGGCCATTAGAGCCTCGAGATTGAACCCCACTGAACAGGGATTTATCTCAGAATTAGATAATCTGAGAAATAGATTACTGACCCGGGGATACAAGGATAATGAGATTATACCATACATGGAGGAAGCATATGTCACGCACCACTTCAGGTGCACCATACGTTGGACCCAGGGTCCAAGATCAAACCGTTGGAGATCATATGTTAAATAGATCTACTAAATTTTCTACTCTGTATACTTCTGATCAATATCAGTTAAAGGAAATTATTAGCAAACATTGGGATATTCTCCTGGTTGATGATGACTTGAAACGCATTGTGGGGGAGACACCAAGTTTCCTATTTCGGAATAAGAGCAACCTAAAGTGATTGCTTTGTCACCCCAGACATGATAGGATTATGAAGAACACTGGTCACACTAAACCCTGTGGTCACTGCAACTTCTGTTCATTTATTGATAGCAGGGAGGTGTTTATACACCTGGATTTACACACCATTTTCTCCATCAAGGCAGATGCAGATTGTATGACACCTAATGTGGTGTGTTTAGCTACTTGTCAGGCATGCCCGAGTTTCTAGGTTGGTAAAACTAACCAGCCGTTAAGGGATAGAATGAGAGAGCATATTTACCACATGAGAAAGGGCACTTTACACAATGCCTTAGCAAAACATATAACCACCAATGACAATGATCATACTTTCTTGTTCCGGGTCCTAGAGATAATTGTTGTGAATAAGAGGGGTGGTAATACTATGAATCTTACTGAATCTAAGGAGACTGACTGGATCATTCGTTTGAAAGCTGATAGGGGGCATGGGTTGAATGATAGAGCTTCTATAAAACCTAAGCTGAGACAACGCAGGCACATAAAATGAACTATCATTTATTTGTATATGTTCTTGATTATGTATTTTATCAATATTAACTTATCAGAATGTTTATTTACATGTTTTTAGGTCACTATGCAAGTTTTATATATTTTTGTCTTACTTTACATTAACATGTTTATATATGGGAGAGTTCTTTAAATTCTCCAGCATTGCTTTTAATTGTTTAAATTATTTTAATTGATTAATTGAGCTGCTTATATAAGGGGAGGTCTACTGTGACTTTTATACAAGGATCTGAAGAAGCTGTAATGGTGAAAGCGCGTATGTTATAAGTGCACATTCTTGGAGTTAAATTTGGAGTTTTGTTCTTACTTCTGCTGTACTCCACTTCCTTTGTGACTTGCATTATATTTTTAAAATTATTAAATATTTGATTAATGCCATAAGAAAAATGATCAAACTTATTATTAAATAAAATTAATGTAAAAGCCAACGAACTCTACTTATTCCATATTTTTCCGTAAATCTATTTTCTATAGTTCTGACATCAGTTATATGAATCTTGTGTATTATTTTCCAGCCAGATGTACAAGTAGGTGAGATACAGTGTAATATTACATTAATCGTAACTTATTTGGAATAAAGATCTAAGCTAGGGATTGCTTTCCCATTACTGTTCCAAGCTCTAATGTGCCATTCATATACAATCCTAGGTTTTAAGCGGAACCATAAAAATGTAAGTAGCATGGAATCCTCTAATTTTTTAAATAAGTTTTTGGGAGGGGGTTGTATCAATGACTGTATATAAAACAAAATTTTAGGTAAAATTATCATTTTAATTAAAGAACCTATCCTCCATTGTGAAGAACATTTTATTCCATCTTTTGATTAGTTCACTAATGGTGGCTATTAAATTCTTGTAGTTTAGTTTAATACACTTTCCATGTACTCTCTTTATTGACACCCATATATTCTAATACATCATTCTCCCAATTAAACAGGCTGTTCTCTCTCAGGTTTTTGGTGATCTTTTTGTTAATTAGTAATGTTTTGGATTTATTATGATTAAATTTAAGCCCTGAAATTCTTTCAAACTTGGTTAAGGTATGTATAACAACATGAAAACAACCATCCATATCACCCAACGTTAACAACATATCATCAGCAAATAATTGTGTCTTGGAACAATAGTTCTTATTAACTTGAAAGCCATTTATATTTTGCTCGTTTCTGATATTTGTAGCAAAAGGTTCCACTGAAAGAGAAAACAATTAATGGTAACGGAGGAAAACCTTGTTTAGTTCCCTTGAGGATTTCTAGTGGTGATTATAGACATGATCCAGTTTTAACATAAGCTTGTCCCCCACTATAAATTTTCATTAATAAGTTGACAAAATCTGAGGAGAATTCAAAACCAATCGGAATTCTTTGTAGATAAGACCAACTAATAGAATCAAAAGCCTTTTCTATGTCTAGGCTGAAGTTGTTTTTTGTATTTGCATGCTATGTCTATTAATGATAGTAATTTAATAATGTTATCTTGCACTTTTCTATGAAGAATGAACCCTGTCTGATCATTATGTATTAATTAGGTAATATTTTCTTTATCCTATTAGCTAATATTGTCATGAACATTTTATAATCTGTGTTTAAACGAAAGTAGCCTATCTGAATCACAAGATTTGAGGTCCTTAACCTTGTTTTAAAATGGGGGAGATAATGGGGTGTTGTACATTTCTACTTAACCATAGTAAAGGCACTCACCATTTTCTTTATTATATGTTCAGGAAACTTCTTGTATAGTTTAGGAATTATTCCATCCAGTCTTGGAGCTTTATTGTCTTTTTTACACTTTTTATTTGCTCTTTCACTTCTTATAGTGTTATTTGTTTATTTAATATATTGTTTTGTTGCATTGACACCTTATCAGTTACATTTCCTTGAATAAAAGTATTTTACATTGTCTGTCTCCAAAAGTGTTGTTTTGTATAGTTTTTGAACACTTCTAATATGCCCATTAAGTTAGATGTACTCTTAACTGAACCATCACTTTTATATTTCATCTCAATAAGATTTTGATTGTTTTAGGATTTACAGCATAAGATTGTAATTTAAATTTTTCCAGGTTTATGGCTACCTTATGATTCAGAACTTCTAAGTATTTTTGATTTAACTTAGTAATTTCATTATGTTCTACTTTATTTGGTTTTGCGTCCATTTTTCTCGTCTTTGTCCCACTCTCTCCTTTTTTTAAGGTACCAAGATTTTATTCTGAGATATATATATATATATATATATATATATATATATATATATATATATATATAAACTTTAAAGGTGTCCCATAGTATAGTGTCAGTCACTTCACCATTATTATTTGTTTGCATAAACATGTCTATTTCTTTCATGATCCATTCCCTAAAGTCTTTTAACTTAGTTATGTAAGCAGGAATTCTCTGTAGAAATCTTAAATCATCTGTATGCATAGTTTATGTAAAGTTTATAGCATTATGGTCTGAAAATGGACAAGTCATTATAGATACATCACTTATTTTTGATTGTATATTTGATACAAAGACCTTACCAATGTTTGTTTGTGTATCAAACCAGTATGAATAGTGAGTATAGAATAATGAATAATATTCTCTTAGACGGTGTACATCTTTAAAGTTCATCTGGTTCGTAAAGTCATTTAACTTCTTTGAGTGAGATGTTAGTTTTATTTTACCATTTTTAGAAGTATCATTGCCTGATGGGCAGTTAAAATTACCTGTTGCTATAATTTTCCCTTTTGCATTTAAAGTAATCGGGTCCAGATATTTGTCAACATATTTAGTACTTAGCCCTGGTATCCAGTATGTTTTAATCAAAGTATAATACTTCCGATTGATTTCTAAAATAACCATGCTTAGCATCCCATAGAATAAGAGTGTCCCTTCTCTTAGTCTTAAAGCATGAATCAGCCAGAATGGTATAG